>NW_026856414.1:0-466969 GCF_026571515.1 Ruditapes philippinarum
CTATTATCTGATGGTTTCCCTATTATAAACACTATAAGGAAATTAGAACAAACTTATATATAGCAAACATAAAACGAACTGCTCACTTGATCGACAATTTAATATTTATAACTGTTATTTATTCTTATTATAAAATTATACGTCAAATCATTACAAATTCAGAACTTTGTAAAATATATAGGTGTTAAAACTTCATATTTTTATCAATTTTTGATAAAAATCACATGCTACTTTAGGCTTTTGTCCTTTTTCAATGCAAACACATAGTTCTACCTTTTCAACATAATTATAAATCATAAGCATTTTATTTCAGGAACGGGTATAATTGATGAAACAAGATAAACATTTATTAATTGTCTATTTTTTTCATGTGAAAAAATTTTGTATTAACGGCTCCGTGAAAATAAATGCGCTGAAACTTTTATTTAAGGAAAATCAAACAAAAACAAAATACAAACAAAAATGTAACAGTTAATATATACAAATAGAAGGTAAAATGTAAATCAATGCCATTCCAATTTTATAATGGACCCAATTATACTTAATTTACTCTTTGTATTAAAAAAGTCACAGATTATAGATTACTGGTTTCGATAAACCATGTATCACACTTGAGCGGTATTGTTGCATCTTTGCCTGCTAGGGGGTTGTGAGGGTTTGTTTGGGTCAAGCGGTGTGAAAAGCATGGTTAGGTATGTGATAAATCACAGTTAGCTATAAACAACTTATTAACTGTGGTAAAATGGTGTGGTGGGGACCTCAGTAACGGCGATGATACGCTTTAAGCGATTTTCACTATAAACAAAGCTTATATATATATATATAAGATAAAGAAGTGAAAAAACTCGGGACCAATTGAAAGAGTTTCTTATAACCCGAGTGTACCCTGTATGTGAGTTCCCTATAAGTAAGATTCACTGTAAATTGTCAAAACCCAGCAGTCTTTAATATGTACATAATTTATCAGATGAATATGTTGTTTGAAAATTAAAAATATATGAAATGAAAGAAAAATGTTCATAATTATATTTTATAATAGTGAGAGAAACATGCACCAAAATAATCACAACACAAAAAAGTAGGGGCATATTTTGTTCTGAAACTTGTTATTCTAGTTCATATGCATATTCATGTTTTGTTAAATAACAGACATTTTATATATTAAAAACTTCTATTTGAGAAATTATAATCAGCTTATGAATCAATGTAATTGTATCAACTTTAAAAATTTTTAATGAAGTTTTCATTTGATATAGCTGTTTTGACTCTTTGAATATCTTAAATATTTGTATATTACAGCTATTATATGATATCATTAAAAACAAATCAAGTTTAAATTTTATATAGAATCTTTATATATTAAGTAAAATATACCTTACCTTTTTATGAATCTGTAAATCTTCTTTGACATCAAAATAAGTTGTGTTTTTGGGGATGATTAACATAAAATACCGATTAAAATAAGAAAAAATAAATGTATTTATTTATTTATTTACTCATTTTCAATACATAGTGATTGTAAAAGGATAAAGTTTTATAAAATTGATGACATCACTCATGATGTAATCACATGTAAAGTAGTGAAGTAACTTACACTAAATTTATATTTAAACCTTCTTGAAAACTTGAATTGTGAATATGAAAACAGTGTAAGTGACATATGCTTTTTATAACCTTCATATTTTTTCAATAAAATGTTGTTTTTATCTTGCCCTTTCAATCAACTAATATTTGTGTCCCAAAATTTTTTTTTAAATATTAAATAATTTTAAAACCCAAATTTTTCCCAAATTTTTATCACTTAAACCTTTTTTCTTTTTAAAAAGGATTTGGGGAAAAATTTTTTAATGTGAAAAAAGATGTAAGTGCGTGTCACTTAGTCTTTGTTTTTTACAAAAATTTAAAAAAAGGGGGCATTTTTACTTTAATGCATTTTTCATAAATATGAGATTATTTTTAATTTAATGTTGGGGAAATCATTGAAAATACCTTATACAGGGGGCAGATTTTTTTTTTTAAAAAAATGAAAATTTTAAAAAAAAAGTGATTTTTGTTAAAAATGTCACTTACACTAGTTTCGCGTTAAGCCCTCGACATGCACAATGGGATTAAGATCATGGGATTAGGCCGGCCAGTACAAACGAGTAATACCCTGTCTTTCCAAGTACTCTTGGGCGACATTGGCTGTTATGGGGGCGGGCATTATCAGCCATCAGAATGAACCCATTACCAATTGCACCAGCAAACGACCTTACCTGGGTGTTGAGGATCTAGACAGCGGGATCCGTATACATGGTCTTCTCGATCGCAGATCATGCAAACTTGTAAGTATGGTTTATGCACCCCTGAAGCATTTTGAAGGTCAGAACGAAGTTGGGTTGCAGTTGCAAAACGGTTTCTTCGTGCCTGGATAACCAGAAAACGAGCCTCAGTCTCAGTAGTCCAAATTGTTCTGCCACCACAATGTCGTGTAACAGGTGTACCATGCTGTTGGAATCTCGCCTAGGCTCGGGTGATGAACGTATGGTCCACAACAAACACCTCACCAACCTCACGATGCTGACCCTCCTGTTTCACCATTGCTACTGCCCGCCACAACTCTGCTTCTGATAAATGCCTCCTAATATTTTCATTCGCCATTATTCAATCTTAAATGTTAAATTTTCAATGGAAAATGAAGAAAGAACACCCTACACGTGTCGGTACGTATTTGCCGGTAACCCCTATTTGGGTGTGCTTTAAATTTAAATTTTAGAAAGGGTATTTAAAAAAACCCAAATTTACCTTTTTTTCGCATTTCTTGCACGTGAAAAAGGCCTGTCATTCAAAGGGTTTTTTGTAAAAAAGGTTTCACCCCCGTATAACATTTAAATAAAACGATTTCCCAAAGAAAATTCATAACAATTTTTATGATGTAAAAAAACTACCAAAAGGTATAGTAATTTTTAATATATGGTAAAAAATTTAGTTTAATGTTTTTTCGTTTAAGTTTAAAAATTTTAATGTTTCATTGGGGCTAAGATCTTTAGAATTCTTTGGGAAAAAAAAGGTTTATCCCGGAAGCAAATTAAATTTTAAAAAAACAAAATAAAACCCCAAAAGAATTGCAAAACTCGGGTTTTATTGAGGGTTCTGGTTTTTAAAAAAAGGAGGGATAATGAATACGGGCAAACTTTTACAACACTTAATAGTGCTGGCATGAATGATCCCGGGGCAAGTGAAGTTTTTACAGCTGCCACACGGCACTTGACACCTGCTGTTGTAAAGTATTAAAATTCTGGAAACAAAGTGATCCCTCGGAAGCATTAATCACAACAAAATAACAAGAGAATTGCAGACTCGGTTTGATTGAGTCTGTACATGAGGGATAATGAATACGTGCAACATCCCTCACGCCCCCTAGCACCGGCTTGAGCGGTACTCAATTCTCAACACTTAATAGTGCTGGCATCAATGATCCCGAAGGACCAGAAAATATAACAACACTGAAGTGAAGTACGGGGCAACTTTTTACAGCTGCCACACGGCACTTGACACCTGCTGTTGTAAAGTATAAAATTCTGGAAACAAGTGATCCCTCGGAAGCATTAATCACAACAAAATAACAAGAGAATTGCAGACTCGGTTTGATTGAGTCTGTACATGAGGGATAATGAATACGTACAACATCCCTCACGCCCCCTAGCACCGGTTTGAGCGGTACTCAACTCTCAACACTTAATAGTGCTGGCATCAATGATCCCGAAGGACCAGAGAATATAACAACACTGAAGTGAAGTACGGGGCAACTTTTTACAGCTGCCACACGGCACTTGACACCTGCTGTTGTAAAGTATAAAATTCTGGAAACAAGTGATCCCTCGGAAGCATTAATCACAACAAAATAACAAGAGAATTGCAGACTCGGTTTGATTGAGTCTGTACATGAGGGATAATGAATACGTGCAACATCCCTCACGCCCCCTAGCACCGGCTTGAGCGGTACTCAACTCTCAACACTTAATAGTGCTGGCATGAATGATCCCGAAGGACCAGAAAATATAACAACACTGAAGTGAAGTACGGGGCAACTTTTTACAGCTGCCACACGGCACTTGACACCTGCTGTTGTGAAGTATAAAATTCTGGAAACAAGTGATCCCTCGGAAGCATTAATCACAACAAAATTACAAGAGAATTGCAGACTCGGTTTGATTGAGTCTGTACATAAGGGATAATGAATACGTACAACATCCCTCACGCCCCTTAGCACCGGCTTGAGCGTTACTCAACTCTCAACACTTAATAGTGCTGGCATCAATGATCCCGAAGGACCAGAAAATATAACAACAACATAACAAGCCTATTTATATTATTGAGGTGTTCATGCCATTTTCCATCTTCACTTAACGTAAGTCCAAGGGGTTAATAAGTTTTACATAAGTTAATTAGGTATTTTAGGAGATGGACATACATGTACTTCTGTTTTATCTGGAATATATTTAATAAGCTACATTTGAGACCATTCTTGAAGAGTATGTCGATCAGTATTTAATGTACATGTATTGTCTATAAAATTCATGCTGGCAGAAGAAATTGACAACGAACTAACTGCAAAGAGGCGGCTTAATAGATTACCAGCAATGTAATTTACAATGAATAGAAAAGGCAAAGGACCCGGACTGATCCCTGGGGATGCCCACAGAAGTTATTTTCTCACTCGAGAAAGTTGAGTTTAGAAAAACATTTTGGTGCCGATTTAAAATTTAAATTCATCAAAACCGTATTGGCGTAATTCAAAGATAAACCTTTTGTGCCAAACCGTCTCAAACACTTTCGAAATATCACAAAAGATCACACATGTAAATTGGATTTTTGTCAAAAGCCTGAGTAATTCGATGATAAATTGTAGAGTGACAATGTAAAACCCCAAACTGATGATGATATATAAGCTTATTAAGGTGTAAATGCTCAAACACTTAACCCACACAACTTATGAGAGAAATTGGTCTATAATTCAAAGGTATGTTTTTACTGCCCTTTTATATCATGTATTAACATTACAGCTGCAAATGTTGATGAGCTAAGGTATCTATTAAAAATATGCTTAGTGGAGCACTGACAATATATCTTGTTTCTTTTAGCATTCTATGACTAATTTAGTCTGGCCTGCTTGCTTTGTTGTTAAGATATCACTTATTTCCTGATTGCGTATTTGTAAATTAAAGGTAACATTACTTTTAGAAATACAGTCTGTCAGAGATAAAGTTGAGACTGAATCAAAATAATCGTTTAGAAAATATGTCTTTTCTAGATCGGCGAAAAAGATGTAATTCGTTAGGCGAATTTTCTATGAAAAGTGGAAGAATACTCTCACAACCGTTGTTTGTTTGTTTAACATTTTTTCAGATTTTCAGGATTGCAAAGGGTGATTCTTGTGTTTGGCTTATAAGTAACCTTTTAGAAACTATAACAGGGCTCCAAAAATAAAAAGCTTTCGAAAAAGTAAAATAACTAAGATAATAAAGTAATTGAATAAAATGTTTTTAAAAAAATATTTTGTTGCTATTATAAGTAGCCTTTTTAACCTTTTAACCGTTTATCAATGATTTTGTGCTGGTGCCATTTGGTAAGAAAGAAATATAACAGTTAACGAACAATTTAAAATATTTATTTACAATACACACAGATAAATACCCCTTACTATGCAATGTGACAGGAATAATTAAAATGTTTTCGTAACACTGTATATGTTTACAACTAGATCTATGCATGCCTAACACTACATGTATATCGCAACAAAAGTAGTTAAAAACTAAACATTTCACAAGATGAAGCTGTGATAAGACTGTTTAAACGTTAAATTAGATAGGTATAAAATAAAAAATGTTTTTAATACAGTCGACACTGCATTAAAATACCGTTCAAGCGACTGTCATGAGGTTGTTTTTAAGTAAGATGGTCTCTTAATAATATTTGGTAAATTTTGAACGAAAACAATCCTTTGTGTTGTTATGTGGGTACATGAATATTGTACCATGCATTAAATGGCATTGGTATAACAAAAGTGAAAAAAATGAATAAGAATGCCTTTGGTATATTTCGATGTATAAAATGAGTATTATCATTTCAATGAATTATTAAATTAAAAGTCACCAATCTTTGTTTATTTGATAAAAGAAACTTAATTTACAACAATACCAAGAGGGTTATTGAATCCATCGATAAGTGCAGCGCATACTGACTAATGATAAAAAGTGTTGAACATATCTTGCAGAAAAAAGTCATTGCGTTGTGTCAATTGCTTTATATGCTTCCATGTTTAAGTTTATTGTAATTCATTTCATAAGGAATGTTCATCATTGACGGTCAGTGTCGCTGCAAATTTGACCTTTGCGGTCAGTGCGGCATCATAGACGTTAATAGCATTTATAAAATATACACTAAAATTCACAATGTACATATAATTGTTACAATTTAACAAATTTGTATAGATAAACAAATCGACAAATAATATAATTATGATATTTATACTATAACTATAATTACATAATTACAGATGTGAGTCACGGCGCACGTCAAGACGACATCATGCCCTATTACGCTCCTTTCTAAGAGTACTTCTCTCAGTGGCATTCAAAGAATTCAAGATACTGTGTATCTAAAGCATTGTTAAAACTGGCTTAAAACTATCTGTTAAATGGCTCTGTGATAAACACATATGAGATTTGACGCAATTCCTCACCATATCGAACGGCAGAGTAACAACTCCTTCGAAAAAGGGCTATGAAAAATTGGCGACGATAGAGATCAATCCTCCTATCTTATTTTCGTCATTTTTATTTATTTATTTATTTTTTATTTCTGTCCATGCCCTTTATAAACAAGTGCTCGTGATATGTTTCAAAACTGTTCTGTCCGGAAATTAGATGTATAGTCATTCCATGATCAGTACAAAACTGGATATATGCCTGCTGCGATACATATTCTTTGGACGTTGCCTTTTATCACATGTTTCCATTTACTTATTTTTCATTCGGTTTCACATCATTGTCTCTTTTTCCGTAATGATGTCATCATATTAGCAAAGGTAGTCAACATGATATTTTGTATACATATCCGATAGTTACAAAAAAACTAATACATAATATATTAAAAAAATACAAATAACTAAATGCAAGTATTTTGATGTGCCCCAGAATTCAGCTGTGTATGAAAATAAAAATGAGAATTTAAAAGTAAACTTTACTTGAGTATATATTTTACAAATGACTTATTGTGATATAAATGACTAATTATGATAACTGCAGAAAATGTATATTATGTTACAGCGCATTAAATATCTGAGAGAAAAAAACAAGAATTTTACACGTATGCAATAATGTTCCAATCATTTCACTTAAATCTATTCTCAAAACATAAGTGACAGGATATTATCGATGTAGCCCCCAATTGATAACAAGGTTTCGAAAGGGCAAAAACGTAACATGTTCGCTTGTTGGAATGGTCTGTATGCAAATGTAACGTCAATGACGAAAACTAGAAATCCCATTTTGAGATACAAGAAACCAAACTATGTCGATAGAAACACACGTGTGGGAACTAGAATCAAACTTTGAGATGCAAAGATACAGAATAACGTCAATAGAAATTCAAGGGAGGAAACACTAGAATTTCACTTTGAGATGCAAAGATACTAAACTTTGTCAATAGAAACTCACACTTCGATATGCAAAGTCAAGATACCGAATTATGTCAACAGAAATTCAAGGGAGGAAACTAAAATCACATTTTGAAATGTAACGATGCCAAACACCATGCCAATAGAAATTCAAGGGAGGAAACTAAAATCAAAGTAACCTAACTATTTCACTAATAACTCAAGGGAGGTAACGAGAATACAGAGATTCCAAACTTTGTAAAGCGGAACTTCAAGAATCAGATTTTGAGATAGTCTAGCAGGATGTTGAATCACTTTTTGAGATACAAAGATACCAGACTATGACAATTTGGAACCTTAATTTCTTTGATTTAATTCAATTGATTGATAACCTTCTTTTCTCACTCATTATGATATATTAGTTTACTTTTAGTATAATGCCTATGATATCACATTATGGTTCAATTAAAAAGCCATCGTCTGCTTCTAGCAGCCAAAATTCTTTTATTGTTTGCTCAATACGTCGTATTGAAATTTCACGCTTTAATGACTCGCTTGAATTCATGAAAGCAACTTCAAGAACACGCGGTAACGCTCCCACTGTAACAATGAAAATAACGTGCATGACGTCAGAGATTTCTGAAGTCGCACCTGTGGCAAATTTTGAAGTTATACTCATTGTAATAAGGACTAAGCATATGACAAAAACAAGTTGAAACAATATCTTCAGAACTTGTATATGCACTGGTCTGTGCACTTTAACGAGAACATCGAACAAACGTTTTGGAATCCCAAAAATACTATCTTTCTCAACAATTCGTTTTACACTATTTCTCTTATTAAATCTTTAAAGAACATTTTGAGGAATATCGAGTCTCTGATCGTTGATACGAATTCCTCGGATCTCATGTACTTGAACGTTTGTCAAAAGTAACTCGCCATTAAATACAGACATATGATTGATTTGACCATACAAATCGTTTGATTTTTCAACTGCAATCGACAGCAACTCTAAATATCCATCGCTGAAACCTTTGACTAAACGGACCATATAGTAGAGCAAAACCACAAAGAAAAACAGATAACCGAACGCCACAGAAGGGTAAACAATGACTACAATAAAACAGAAAATAATAATCTGAGAAATGAATGAAAAACTTTCTATAAAAATCAAACACACGGAATAAACGAAAAACAGAAACATCGCAATAACAGTGATAGTTCCAAACATGATAGATAATGGGTTTCTGAATATGATTGAAACATGTCTGCTCTGGTCTCGACACATAAAAAATGATTTGACAGCCCCTTTAACCATAATTGTAACTGAACCAAAAACCGGTAACGCATAGAAAACTATACATAAAATGATTTCCAGAAAGCAAAACAATACATAAAATGGGGACATGACAACCTTTAAAACACATATTAGTCTTGAAGTATTTAACGTAATCGTGCAAAATCGTTCTTTTTGAATTTCAAGAACTCTTTCCTAGAACATTGTGTTGAAAAGCATGTATATGCTGCATTTGCAGACAGTGGCAGCATTTTTATACCCCGGCTCAGGTGTTTCCGAAAGCATTGATAATCTGATGATCTCGTCTACATGAAGGAAGAACGGAGATGGTATGTTACTATTTGGCATTCCTCGTTCTACAATTTGTTTGAAGCTACGAGGAAGTACTAGAAAGACCAGTGCCAACACGTAGTACGTGCACAGAAGACAAACTGGTCCTCCAAAAACTGGTGCAAACACTTTTATTTGATCTTTCGTATCACCAAGAAGAGAAAGAAATCCCAATGGCTTGCCAAATTTTACTAACTCACGAATAGTTATTTTAGGTTGGTCTGGTCCAATACCGTCAGAATACATCCAAATTTGTATGAAAATGATACAAGGTGTCAGCAAAATGTAAATTGCCCGTCGAATCCTCGACATTAGAACTGGGCATGTCTTATTCATGCCACAAAATAAAAAGCTAAATGATTCTAACAATGTCAGAGGTGGATTTCCTTTCAGGTAAACCCAGTCATTTTCGTCTTTGACTATTGGTTCATATCCGTCATGTATTTGATTTACTAACTCAAAATTGTGTTGAATAATGTGCTCGTCTTTTGATAACCATGCGCAAAAATCAAGCAGGAAAATCGGGAAATACATAAAAATGATAATTGCAAGAATATATGGCCCGAGCCTGCACTGTTCCCATGTTTTGTGCTGCTGAATTGTGCAATCTGTAATGTATTTTTCATCTAAATAGCTATACCTTAAACGACAACAGTTATAATTCAAGTAAGCAATTGGATAGCTTAAATATAATGCAGCTAGGTACTCCGTTCTCTCTCGGATACCAGGATCCTCTGCCAAATAGCAGAAGTAACTTTCCTCATACCTGTGATAACCTTCGTCCGACATATTGATAATTAGATCAGACAGGGCATTAACAATGCCCAGTGATGTTCCTTGACTCCCAAGGATAACTTCACAATCATTTACTACTTTGAGTTTTACAAACGGAATAACAACGGTTTTTACGTCCAAGAGCGAAAAAGAAAGAAGTCCGTGATCGATGTTCCATGCTAAATACGGATAGCTCACCATAGGTGAGGAATAAGTCCATACCCAATGAAGAGGACGAAAAATGTCCGGGGTTGAGTTGTAAGTGTAGTTGTCAAGTTCCAGTGTAAAATGCATAAAGTTTGGTTTTAATGCAATGAGTCTGCTTTCATAGAAGTTTTTACTTTGTTTCCAGATACCAAACGAGCAGTTTGTTGGTTGTTTCTTGGTAGTCTTGATATACGTCCGATGATTTGACTGTAAGGTGTACAGCACATGATACCAAGATCCCGAGGCACAAATCAAAAATTCCCAGTTCGCTTTATTATGATAATATTTCTGAAATGTAAAAAGTAACATGTGTTTAAGGTATTGGAATAGAATATTTACAGATCGCAGCCAAAACAATTTCGTGTCATATACAACAAGATATACAGGAGTCAGATTAAGCATCTTTCAGGAAGAAACATGACAAGTCGGCATAAAACGCTGGATTATGGGAACAAACCCCGTCACAAATTAGGGCCACAAATGGCGAACCTGTCTTAAAGGAAGTTGCAGATGACGTAAAAGATTAACGGAATGTGGTATTTATCTTATCCGACACTAATATAATAAGATAATTAGCAAACAAAAAATATGATAATTCATAAATGGACTAATAAAACAGATGTGGACAAATGTAAATAATAAGTGTGTACACCACATTTCAATTGGCACAAACGAATACCGTTAAGAAGTGGTAAAGGTTTAATGGTATACCAAACAGTAATATTTTATTATACAACAAAAATAATAAAAGTAGTTCAAATACATACATTCAACAGCATTGATAACTGTAAAACGCTTGGTGGTTAGCAATTTTTAGATTTTATTTCAGATGTTTGATTAATATGATTTCTAAATTGGATTGTTCTAAATTCTCAATTTTAATGTTTAAATGTTGTATTCTGCGTTTGCTGAATTGCCGTCAGCTATTTTGCATGGCGACCGGAGTCACGCATTAAAATAATGCGACAATGGCGCGTATGCAATACTTCCTCTCTGTAAAGGTACACCTGTGTGGTCATTTTTATTGCTGGAATCGGTAAATATAGTTGACACATTTTTTTGCGATATCTTATAATTAATCAAAATCTATGATTCTTTTACTCACACAATGGAATTGAAAGAGCTTATTTCTAAATACTCCCAATACTTTCTCGTGTAAAAAGTAACATCCAATATTTTTCAATTTAGTTGAAACCGCTACTTTAGTCATTTTTGTCTGATCAGATTATGATTACTGTCTTGTTTTTTTTTATTTAATTTTCAATTAAGAAATACACGGGCAATCAAAAATGTTTAATAGACAAAATTAAATTGCAGACTTGGTGTGATTGAGTCAATAACGAACTATATTTTTTTAAACTGATATAGCATATTCCTGGCAATTGTTGTAATATGCGAGTAAAGTGATACAAAAGTAAAACTTAAAACAGCAATATTTTACAACAGTATTTGTATATAACATCAATATTAAAATAGTCAACATTTGTTTTTTTTCTAATTTGTGTCTATGGTATAAGACAAAGTTTCAGAGTCATTTTCAATCCTACATATATTATCAATGTATAAACTTACCTCAATTTGTTTTTTATTATTAAACTGTATTATTTCTATCCTTATGGCAAAATAAATAGAAGTAAGGAATTTCAATGATATATCTATTTAATAACTTTGTTCGAGGTTACATGAAAATTCGGAAACGGGAAGAAATGTACTTTATTGTTAGATACGTTTCCGGAGAAACACTAAATGATGCATGATGCGGAAGATTTATATATGCTTGTACTATATACTATACCTTTTATAATTGTAAGAATTTATTTTCACGATTGTTCACATTAGATTAAATTGTTCATTATCAATTTGATACACTTTAAATTTTTCATTTTATTTAGTCGCGCCTATTATTTCGCGTTTAAGTGACAGCGTTTTTACTTGCGGACCACATGCCGCTTTTATTGGAATGGCACCCACGTGTCACATTGAATTGAAGGTTCCATATTAAAAAACAGGGAAACTTTCCCCAAATTCAAAAAGTTGAATATGCTGCTTAAAACGATGCATAGGTGATTGAACAATATATTGCATTTATCATCTCGTTCATAAACAGGCTGAGCCAAACTGAGCCAGCAATAAAATGCATTTACCACTCTGTCCGAGCCTGCAACATTTTCAATACTGCCGTTTTTTTATTCTGCTTATTTTTGCAGGATATTATATGTATTAAAGATTGTAGTAATACATAAGATATGATACAATATGTCTATTTATCTAAAGTAACATCATTACTGCCTAACTAAACTATCTGGAGATGTTCTCAATTCTTTCAAACTGTATTCTTTTCAATTTTAAAATAAAGAAAACGGAATCCCTACAGAAACGCACAAAACGACAAAATTGAAAATTTGCAGGTTCGGTTTAATTGATTACCGCACATTCGTGCTAAATATAAAATACATCTTATGCCGATGTTAGCGCACGTAAGATATGTTCCATACACTTGCAATTTTCAATTATATAGTCGTCTTCATTGCTCCACCTCTTTTTTCAGAATTTGCAATTATAACCACAGAAAACCAATGAATGTTAAATTTCCAATGTAAGGCATGTATTCATTTAATTGCGATAAGTTGTAGTGGTGTCAGTTTTGGGATACAATTAATGCATCAGTTAACAGTAACCAAGACATTTACGATATTCAAAAGTTCAATTATCTACGAAGCAAACTATATGGAGAAACTAAAAATGCAATATCTGGTTTGGACCTTTCTGGTGACAACTGTTGCTATCAAATTATTACAGAAAAGATATGGAAATGCACATGAAGTCATAGATTTGCACTCTAATAACATTATAAATATTCAAAGTCTTAGATGTTTTGTTGATCAAATCGGAAAACATCTTCGTAGTTTAGAGGCATTAAGACAAGATGTCAATCAAGATTTGTTTATTGCTATGATAAGAGAAAAACTACCAGACAACATGCTGTCACATCTTGAGATGTGTAACGGATCTAAGAAAGAATGGACTTTAGCAACATTACGTGATAAATTAAATAATTATTTCTTGGTCCTTGAGAGAACAGAAAAGAAAACTTGTAGTGTAGAAAATAAGTCAAAACCATACAGTTTTTTGCAAAGAAATGTTTGTGATAACGTTCAAAGTTACCCGCATGCGATAAAATATAAAGTTTTAGCCCTAAAGGACCCTATAATAGTTTTGTTCCTAGGGAACATTCTACTAGTTTCGGTCCGAAAAGACCTACACTTAGAAGAGATTTCAATTGTGAGAACAGTAAAATAACTTCCGGTGAAGCTCTTATGGCTAACAATGGAAATAAAAAGTGTTCTGTGGACACTAGAACTGTTCGTAAATTTTATTCTACATTATGTAGATATTCCAAAAAGGGGCACTGATGTGATGAATGCCCTAAATGCCAATCTATTGAAGAAAGAAAAAGAATGCTGAAAAATAGTTGTTTCATTTGCCTCAAATTCGGACATAAATCAATCGAATGTAAACGAGGAAAATTTGTGCAAATTGTGGTGACAGAAATAGTCATCACAGAAGCTTGTGTCTAACTAAATTTCAAATAAGCTTCAAATACAAGTACACATTAATCAAGAGAAGTGGTAAAAGAGCGATGCAATAATAATAACGCTACTGAAACGTCACAAGAAGTAGATATTTTACAAGAAATTGGAATGGTTTCATCTGATAAGCTGATACTTGTGCGAACAGTGACAACAGCCGTAAATATAGTACCGGTACTCCCCGCGGGTACCGCGTCCTTGCCCATTCCGATGTAATCAGAAAATTTGTTTCTTTACACATTGAATGCCACCAAATACTGTTTCCACCATTAAAGTGAAAGTGGAAGTGCTGCTTTTTGTGAATTTGGATAGAATTTGGATAGAAATTGTTAGATTTTTTTTCATTTCAAATAAATTCTGTCATTGATCAGGAAAATCAAAAGCTGCCGGTGTGTGTTTAAAATACTTCTTTATTTTACCCCATATTTAACGGTTAAACTTATAATTTCATGTTCCGACAAGTGAAGGTCGTCTGCTGAAACTGTAGTGACATCATATTCTGTTACAAAAAATATACTGAATCCAAAAAGGGCCATCAATTAACATACAACGGTACCATAGTGCTCTCCGTTTAAGCTCCCATTCAAAACATGGCTGACTGACCATAGATGTTTCTAATTTAAATCATGGAGTTATTTTATCAATGACATGTGTATTTTAATGTCAAGATGCGACAACAAAACACAATTCAATAAAATAGTGAATACAAGTTTTTTTTTATTTGTACAATTTGCTGGAAATAATAAGAACAGTGGTACCATAGGGGACCATCCTAATAAAAAAAAAAAAGAAAAAAAGTCAACAATGGTATCCTCTTTAAATCTTATGTTGAAGGGTGATCAACTGTGAACATATTGCCTGTTATCAGTGGCACAATTCAAAGCTTTCGAGAAATGCATATCATATTCTGAAAACTGTTGATCTTGCTGACACAATTGCAAATGAAAATGAATCATGTGAAATCGAAATGCTAATATGAAATGACTACTTCATAGATATAGTATTGTGTCAGAAACTGGAGATTAAACCTGGATTATATTTACTTAGTTCAAAATGTGTTTGGATATTAAGTTGACGTACAAAGAAAGATCCCGATGAAGAAAGTAAAAGAAGTCAATATGTTGATATTTACTCAAGGAAATATCTCAGCAAATACAAATACTTTCACAAGCGTTGATAGTCCTTAAACCAAATTTAAAGGATTTCTGGAATATCAAGTCGATTGGTATCACTGACAATCCTGATATTAAAAAAGATGAAATTACTACGAGGCATTTTAAAGACACTTTAACGTTTAATGATGGCCGATACCAAGTAGCCTGGCCATGGAGAGATGAAAGAGGCAATTCATCCAATAAATCGTGAATTAGCATATGGTAGACTTAAATCTGTTCTATCCAAATTGCAAAGAAAACCAGAAATGATGAAACTGTATTATAATGTAATTGAAGACCAACAACAAAAAGGAATAATTGAAAAAGTAGATAACAAAGCTAGAGAAAATGGTCTCGTCTATTATATTTCCCATCATGCATATGTAACACCATCTAAATCAACAACTAAATTACGCATTGTGTATGATGCGTCTGTCAAAACAAAACAAAGCGACAAAGGTTTTAATGAAAACATGTATAGAGGACCTGTTATGTTACACTTTCTTTGTTGAATGCTTATGAAGTTTCGATTTCATGAGATAGCTATTGTCGCTGACATAGAGAAAGGGTTTTTACAAATAGGCTTTCAGTCTTATGATAGGGATGTAACACGCTTTTTGCTGGTTAAGGATTTGAATAAACTCATTTTTGAAAAAGGAAACATTCTGTAAAGTTCCGTTTGCAGTCATATCATCACCGTTTTTGCTTGGTGCTACAATCAAAAGTCACCTTGAATCAAACGGTATTGAAACAGCAACAGCACAGAAACTGAAAAACGACGTTTATGTCGAGAATTTAATTACATGAACAAACTCGAAATCAGAAGCTATGCAACTTTATAAAGATGCAAAATCACTATTTGATGACATATCTATGAATCTGAGAGAATGGATAACAAATGATGAATCAGACAAATACATGTAGAAACAAAACACAATGCACTTAAAATTGCATCAGTTTTCGATCCGCTTGGTCTTTATTCTCCTATTGTGTTATAGGACAAAAGATCTTTATCCAGAAATTATAGAGTAAAAGATTAGGTTGGGATAACGAGATAGATGACAAATATAATCTGAATGGAATTCAATAAGGGATGACTTGGTAGAAATAAGTCATTGTATGTTACAACATTGTGTAACGTTAGATCAAAAATGAAGAACATATTGAAAATACACTTGCATGCTTCTGTGATGCTTCTGCAAAGGCATACTCATGTTCAATGTATCTTCATCAAAAATCCAGCTCTAAAATCAAAACCGAGCTTATCTTTTCAAAGGCAAGACTTGCTCCAGTGAAACAACTCACTATACCAAAATTAGAAATCATGTCTGTTCTTATTGGAATTCATTTTTTACGCTTTGTGAGTTGAACATCAATAAAAGTTCCTTGTGGACCGATCCACAATGTGTTTTTGCAGTGGATAAATTCAAAGAAAGATCAGCCAGTTTTCATCAAGAATAGAGTACGTGAAATTGATAAATATGAAGATGTCATTATTGGATACGTTATAACTTACGAGAACCCAGCTGATATAGCATCACGAGGTTCAAGTACAGCAAATCTAAAGAAGAATAATATGTGGTGGCATGGACCTAATTGGTTATCCTTCCGTTATTTCAGGCATGAACGGGAACCTGAGTAGAACCACCGACTTTCCGTAAGCTAGCTGGATAGCTTCCTCACAAGAAAGAATCCAAAGTCCCTCTCGGGATTCGAACCCACAGCAGTGAGGGGCAAGTGGTTTGAAGTTTAATGCATTCAAGACACATAGAAGGGATAATTTGCAACGTCAGCTTGAATTATTCATTGACGAAATTTGACCTCTCAGATGTAAAGGGCGCATCGAACACTCAGACCTCACATTTGGAGCAAGATACCTAAGAATGGAACTTTTACAAAATTGTTCCTACAGAAAACATATGCTGAAATTTTGCATAGTGGTGTGTCTCAAATATTAAGTAAATTACGTAGCAACCTTTAGCTTGTTCGAGGTCGTGCAACAGTTATAGTCAGTTCTTAAAAGATGTTACACGTGTCGACGTGATGAAGGAGGGCCTTATAAAATGCCCAATATGCCACCTTCACCAAATTTAAGAGTATCGGAATCAACACCATTCTATAGAACTGGTCTTGATTACCTTGGTCCATTGTTCATAAAAACTGAAAAGGACCCTAGAAAGGTTTGGATATGTTTATTCATTTGTTTGACTAGAGCCGTTCATGTAGAAATGGTTGAAGATATGACAACTGAAGAATTTTTATTGGCATTTTGTAGTATTATTGCTCAAAGAGGAAAGCCGGAAATAGTGATAAGCGATAATGCATTGCATTTCAAAGTGGCAAACAAAGCCTTAGAGAATGTTTTGAAAACTGTTTTGATCTCTGAAGACGTTCAAAACTATGCATCCAATGCTAAAATAAAATGGAAATTTATTGTCCAACTATCCCCCTGGATGGGAGGCTATTATAAAAGATTTGTCGGACTTGCTAAGCGAATAATTCGTAAAACAATTGGTTAACATTTTTTTACACAATGTTTTAAACCTTTTAAAAATTTTTTAAAAGAAAAGAGTCTGTTTTTGATTCACGGGGGCCCCTCGTTTATAAAAGGGAAAATTGGGCTCTTGATAAAAATTAAACCCGGACTTTATTGCATTTAATGGAATTAATCTTCCTGATTGCAGAAAAGGGCGTAAATGTTTTGAGTATTTTCCTTTCAAAAGCTCTGAAGCTGATATTCTAAAGTTGTGGAGATAAGGTCAAGACTTCTTGATTCATTTTGAAAATTATGTCGTTATGACTACATTTTAAGTCTAAGGGAAAGAACTCAGTCAAGACTAAAATATGGTGGAATACAATCAGCAACAACACCATTTGAGCCGCGCCATGACAAAACCTAAATAGTGCGTTTGCGACCAGCATGGATCTAGACCAGCCTGCGCTTCCGCGCAGGCTGATCAGGAACTATACTGTTCGCTTACAAATCATATAAGTAGAGAAACTGAAAAAATCGGACTGTCGTCTGGTCGGGTTATAGGCAGACTGTTAAACTCACTATAACCGTTAGAAACTACAGAGAAAAGAATCATGTCTTAAAAAACAATACAGAGTATGAATATATACAAAAATAGAAAGAAAGGCTGCAACTAAGGCAAAAATATAAGATAAAAAGAAATAATTAAAGCTTCACAATAAGCATATACTGTTATAAAACAGTAATACAAATCAATCACGAATTATTTGAAATAAGTGAGTTGTTTTCTTTACTATTCAGCGTACCAATATATTTGCTTACCAACGATGCAAATGATAAAGATAAACTTAACTCAGCACGCAATTTTCGTGATATAAACACCACAGCTGCATACACTGAAGTGGGACATTTTCAGCACTTACACACCTCCTCTATTGTTTGTGACAGGTCTATATTTTTCGGATAGACCTGTTAAACAAAAGAAAGTCCGTTATGAGGTCTATCTTTTGCACGTGCACAGGTCTGCTCTAGTCAGACAGACCCGGTCATGAAAAACACGTGAAAAAATAGACCTGCCTATGCGCAGGCAAAGACAACATGATATGCAATAGAAAATGAAAATAAAATGTATATGATTGTCATAACATTCCTGTCTAAGACTTACAAAATCTGGATGTTTAATAAATGCACTTAGCAATTATTCCAACATCCCTATATCAAATATTTGAATAACATTATGGACAGGGTATCAAAGTTTTTCAAAGTAATATTAATGTAAGCGGATCTTCTGTCATTAAGTTCACAATGTAACAAAAATGGACGCTTCAAATTCATTTAATCTATAAAACTATACAGTTATCACAGAATACTTATTACGATTTTAAATCACCTAATCCATAACATCTTAAACGTTCTCGAAAATTGTTAATTATGATTAAAATAACGTCCATTTGAATATGCTTTGCATTGGAAACCGCAGCTACCCACTGTTACATGTAATAGCGAAGTCCCAACCGCGGGATGTTAAATCCCCGTTAATCTCCCCCTCTATTTGAGTTTGCAGCATTGCCGTTCTAAACAACCGGCGAAAAATCGAAACAGATATGCCATGAAAACCGTCGAAGCAAGGACTTAGTCTCAAAGAATGCTACACAACAACGTTAAAAGAATTTCATATAAATATACTCCAAAACTTGATATATAGTGACATGCATATACAAGTACTTAAAGTGGATTGGTCTACAATGGGCATATCTCCCATTATAATTTCAATCCCGATAGAAACGGTAAAAATGTTTTATTAAAACAATTCTTGATTAAAAGAAATGTTAATAAAGTTATAGTTGATTTATTATAAAATTTTAATGCTGAACGATCATGTTTTATTCGATAACAATTTATAATCTGCTATATGAAATATAATATCTGATCATGTATCTCAAACTTGCCAACAATATTCATATGCAAGTCTTTCGTAGTCTCCTGGGTATCCGGACAATTGCCCCCTCGGAAGTTTGCTGTGGTGGACATTTGCCCCCTTCATATCATTGGAAGGGGGTTCATTTGCCCCCCCCCCCCGTTTAAAAAAAGTTGAAATATACCATTGTTAAATTGTTACCAAACTTCATCTCCTATTGTCGAAATTCCGTTGTGCTTCAATACACAAACTTTCGCGCAAATTTGTGAAAACAAAATAATATCCATAAATAAATGAAATAGAACGTTTCCATTGTTAAATTACATACTTAAAATTTATACAAGAGATGCCCTCTGACATATGACAAGTCGCCATAGCAAAAAAACAGGAAGCAAACGTCCGAGGGGGCAACTGTCCGGCAGCAAATGTCCTGGAAACAACAATGTCTGATACGAAATACTATCAACATAATTATTCATTCTTTTACATACCTTCTATTACAGACCCATTGACTTTATTATTGACAAATTACACACTTAGCTTTTTTGATTATTATTTTAAAGGGAAAAGCAGAGTTAAATGCAAATTATATATTGAAACAGAACGTTAATAAAAGCTTACTTGTATATGCGCTGTGTTAAAAGTAATCTATGTGCATCACACCAAATGCTGCTCAACGGTGTGTAAGTTGGATATCGGCCTCGTACATCGATCTTTCTGTTTAGGAAAGACCTGGTCACGAATTTCATGAAACATCTCGAGCGCTACGCGCTCTCGGTGTCACATGAAATTCGTGACCAGGTCTTTCCTAAACAGAAAGACCTCGTACTCGGTCGATATCCTATACGTAATTTTCGTTATATAAACTCTATTGGTGCAAACATTATAGTGTATTCAGCACGAGATTCACGAAATTTGCATTTAGTCATGAATTCATGCTTTAAACGTTCATGCATGCATATGCTTATATTTATGTTATATTTCCGATCCTTGAAGATCGTTCAGCACGACATTATTGTTGTGTAAACACTTTATATGGTATTTTTAGTTTCTTCTTTTTGGCCTTTTTTAACTTGGGTGGTTCCAGTATTCCTACCTGAATACTGTATAATCACCCTAAGCATATGTTGCCTGCTTTTTAAATTTGTCTTTTAACGTCTAGTCTGTGATATACTGTCAAAATTCCATTTTATTTAGTTCCGCCCATTGTGTTCTCGTTTACGGCTCACACATTCTTTTATTAGGGGATCATACGGCGCTCATCATGGAATGACACTACTGTGTCACATTGAAGGTTTCATGATTACCGCCGTATGAACACATTTGCGGATGTTTCTAAATTCCAAAATTTCACCATTTTTGTGTTTAAATTTTGAATTCTGCTTAAACCGGTGCTAAAAGCGTTGACGGTACCTGCACTTACCTGTACCGTCCATGAACAGACTCAATCAAACCGAGCCTGCAACATTTTACAATTTTGCCATTTTGGGCTTTCTTTAAGGATTCTGTTTCTATTTCTTTGTCACATCCATGTTATTTGTGCCGTGTGGCGGTTGTAAATAGTCTTCCCATACATTTAACCAATGATTCAATGATGTTATATTTTCGATCCTTGAAGATCGTTCAGCACGACATTATTGTTGTGTGAACATTTTATATTGTATTTCTAGTTTCTTCTATTTGGTGTTATCAACTTGGGTGGTTCCGGTATCCTACCTGATGGTAGACGATAACTTGCACTTTCGAGTACCGTCCATGAACAGACTCAGTCAAACCGAGCCTGCAACATTTTACAATTTTGCCGTGTTGGACTTTCTTTAGGGATTCTGTTATCCTCTATTTTATTGTCACATCCGTGTTATTTGTGCCGTGTGGCGGCTGTTAAATGTCTCCCCGTACATTTAATTAATGATGTTATATTTTCGATCCTTGAAGATCGTTCAGCACGACATCATTGTTGTGTAAACTTTTATATGGTATTTTTAGTTTCTTCTATTTGGCCTTTTTCAACTTTGGTGGTTCCAGTATTCCTACCTGAAAACTGTATAATCATCCTTTGCATAATTATGTTGCCTGTTTTTTAAATTTGTCTTTTGACGTTGTGTTTGTGATATGAAGGCTTGATAACCTCAGATATACTGTCAAAATTCCATTTTATTTAGTTCTGCCCATTGTTTTCTCGTCTAAAGCACACGCATTCTTTTACTTGGAGACCATACGCCGCTCATCATGGAATAACACTACTGTGTCACATTGAAGGTTCCTTAATTACGCCGTATGCACACATCTGTGGATGTTTCTAAATTCAAAATTTCACCATTTTTGTGTCTTGGACGACATTGGCTGTTATGGGGGCGGGCATTATCAGCCATCAAAATGAACCCATTACCAATTGCACCAGCACACAACCTTACCTAGGTGTTGAGGATCTGGATCGGTATACATGGTCTTCTCGATCGCAGATCATGCAAACTTGTTAGTATAGTTTATGTTGACACATGCACCCCTGAAGCATTTTGAAGGTCAGAACGAAGTTGGGTTGCAGTTGCAAAACGGTATCTTCGTGCCTGGAATACCAGAAAACGATCCTCAGTCTCAGTAGTCACAATTGTTCTGCCACCACAATGTCGTCTTAAAGGTGTACCGTGCTGTTGGAACCTAGCCCAGGCTCGGGTGATAAACGTATGGTTCACACTCAACACCTCACCAACCTCACGATGTTGACCCCCCTGCTCCACCATTGCTACTGCCTGCCACAACTCTGCTTTTAATAAATGCCTCATAATATTTGCATTCGCCATTATTCAATCTTAAATTTTAATTTTGTTTAATGGAAAATGAAGAATGAACACCTACACGTGTCGGTACGTATTTGCTGTGTCTAATTAAATTGAGAAAGACTATCAAAATACAGATTCACCTTGTTCGCATTACATGCACGTGAAAATGGCCTGTCATTCAGGTTATTTGAAAACAGGTTTCACTCTCGATTCATTACGTATGTTATATTATGTAATATAATTGAGATGTTCATGCCATTTTCCATCTTCACTTAATGTAAGTCCAAGGGGTTAATAAGTTTTACATAAGTTAATTAGGTATTTTAAAAGAGATGGACATACATGTACTTCTGTTTTATCTGGAATATATTTAATAAGCTACTTTTGAGACCATTCTTGAAGAGTATGTCGATCAGTTTTTAATGTATTGTCTATAAAATTCATGCTGGTAGAAGAAATTGACAACGAACTAACTGCAAAGAGGCGGCTTAATAGATTACCAGCAATGTAATTTACATTGAATAGAAAAGGCAAAGGACCCGGACTGATCCCTGGGGACGCCCGCAGTAGTTATTTTCTCACTCGAGAAAGTTGAGTTTAGAAAAACATTTTGGTGCCGATTTAAAAGTCGCTCATTCAATTTAATATATAGTCATCAATACCGTACTGGCGTAATTCAGTAATTCAAAGATAAACCTTTTGTGGCAAACCCTCTCAAACGCTTTCGAAATATCACAAAAGACCACACATGTAGATTGGGTTTTGTCAAAAGCCTGTGTAATTCGATGATAAACTGTAGAGTGACAATGTAAAATCCCAAACTGATGATGATATATAAGCTTATTAAGGTGTGAATGCTCAAACACTTAACCCACACAACTTAGAGAAATTGGTCTATAATTCAAAGGTATGTTTTACTGCCCTTTTATATCATGTATTAACATTTCAACTGCAAATGTTGATGAGTTAGGGTAGAGATCTATTAAAAAAAGTGCTTAGTGGAGCACTGACAAAATATCTTGTTTTTTTTAGCATTCTATGTCTAATTTAATCTGGTCCGCTTGCATTGTTGTTAAGATATCACTTATTTCCTGATGGCGTATTTATAAATTAAATGTAACATTACTTTTAGAAATAAAGTCTGTCAGAGATAAAGTTGAGACTGAATCAAAATAATCGTTTAGACAATATGTCTTTCCTAGATCGGCGAAAAAATGTAATTCGTTAGGCGAATTTTCTATTTCTATGTAAAATGGAAGAATACTCTCACAACCGTTGTTTGTTTGATTAACATTTTTTTCAGATTTTCAGGATTGCAAAGGGTGGTTCTTGTGTTAGGCTAATAAGTAACATTTTAGAAGCTATAACAAGGCTCCAAAAATAAAAAGCTTTCGAAAAGTAAATGTAAAATAAGTAAGATAATAAAGTAATTGAATAAAATGTTCTTAATAAAATATTGTTTGCTATTTCAAGTTGTTTTTTTAACCGTTAATCAATGATTTTGTGCAGGTGCCATTTGGTAAGAAAGAATTATAACAGATATCGAACAATTTAAAATATTTATTTACAATACGCACAGATAAATACCACTTACTATGAAATATGACAATAATAATTAAAATGTTATCGTACCACCTAAAATCTACCTTTGTATATGTTTACAACTAAGTCTATGCATGCCTAACAGTACAAGTATATTACAACAAAAACAGTAAAAACAAAACATTTCACAAGATGAGGCATAATTACCGAATGCTACCGTAATAATCTATGATAAGACTGTTTAAAAGTTAATTTAAATTGGTACAAAATAAAAAATGATTTGATTACAGTCGACACTGCATAAAAATACCGTTCAAGGGACTGTAAAAGAGGTTCTCTTTTAGTAAGATGGTATCTTAATAATATCTGGTAAATTTTGAACCAAAACAATCCTTTGTTGTGTTATGTAGGTACATGAATATTGCATTGGTATAACAAAAGTGAAAAAAATGAATAGGGAATGCCTTCAGAGAATAATTAAATTAAGAGTCACCAATCTTTGTTTATTTGATAAAAGAAACTTAATTTACAACAATACCAAGAGGTTTATTGAATCCATCGATAAGTACAGCGCATACTGACTAATGATAAAAAGTCTTGAACATATTTTGCAGAAAAAGTCATTGCGTTGTGACAATTGCTTTATATGCTTCCATGTTTAAGTTTATTGTAATTCATTTCATAAGGAATGTTCATCATTGACGGTCAGTGTCGCTGCAAATTTGACCGTTGCGGTCAGTGCGGCATCATAGACGTTAATAGCATTTATAAAATATACACTAAAATTCACAATGTACATATAATAGTTACAATTTAACAAATTTGCATAGATAAACAAATCGACAAATAATACAATCATGATATTTATACTATAACTACAGGTGTGAGTCACGGCGCACGTCATGATGACGCCATGCCCTCATTACGCTCCTGTCTCAAAGTATTTCTCTCCGTGGCTTTTCACGAATTCAAGGTACTGTGCAACTAAATAATTGTTAAAACAGGCTTAAACTGTGCCATTGTCAATCTGTTAAATGGCTCTATGACAAACACATATGAGATTTGACGCAATTCCTCACCATATCGAACGGTAGAGTAACAACTCCTTCGAAAAAGGGCTATGAAAAAATGGCGACGATAGAGATCAATCCTCCTATCTTATTTTCTGTCCATGCCCTTTATAAACAAGTGCTCGTGATATGTTTCAAAACTGTTCTGTCCGGCAATTAGATGTATAGTCATTCCAAGATCAGCACAAAACTGTAATATCTGCCTTCTGCGATACACGTTCTTTGGACCTTGCCTTTTATCACATGTTTCCATTTACTTATTTTTCATTCGGTTTTACATCATTGTCTCTTTTTCCGTAATGATGTCATCATATTAGCAAAGGTAGTCAACATGATATTTTGTAGATAGTTACAAAAAAAACTAGTACATTATATATTTAAAAAATACAAATAACTAAATGCAAGTATTTTGATGTGCCCCAGAATTCAGCTGTGTATGAAAATAAAAATGAGAATTTAAAAGTAAACGTTACTGGAGTATATATTTTATAAATGACTTATTGTGATATAAATGACTAATTATGATAACTGCAGAAAATGTATATTATGTTACAGCGCATTAAATATCTGAGAAATAAAACAAGAACTTTACACGTATGCAATAATGTTCCAATCATTTCACTTAAATCTATTCTCAAAACATAAGTGACAGGACTCGTTAGCAAACTTTAAAAGAAAACTGAAAGAAATTTATAAACCTCCCATTGTTCCGTCTTATTTTATAAACGGTGAGCGCTCACCAACAGTATACCATACACGTCTTAGGAATAATTGCAGTAATTTAAACTCGGACTTGTATAACAATCATATTACACAAAACCCAGCTTGTGAATGCGGTGCTTTAATAGAGGACGCTGAACATTTTTTATTTCAATGCAAAAAATTTAATCATCAGAGGATAGAACTTTTTAGAAATACAAGAGAATTTCATCCTCTCAGTACGCAAAAGTTACTTTTTGGTATAAATACTTTAACTAATTCTCAAAACATGCTTTTATTTCATCATGTTCATCGGTTTATTAAAGAAACGAAAAGGTTTATATAGTTTAACAACATTTGATCTCCTTTTATACTTTGTTTTTATGGTTCTAAACAAATTGTTAGACTATTGTCAACTGTCAAAATTCATAGTAAAACTGTTGTAGGGGGTAGGCGACGTGTAGTTTTTTTTTTGTTTTTTTCATATATCAGAAAATATATTTATTTACAATTTCTTTTTTTCTGATTATTTTTTCTTAGATTTCAACTTGATTAATCATACTTTACATATGTCTTTTTCACAACTATTTTTAAATAACATTGCAGTCAGTATTTCAGGGGAGGGCCCCCGATAATGTTGTTATAACTTTTGGCCCAACCCTTTTGTATATTTACATTAATGTATTTATGTGTAATTGTGAAAATTTATGTTTGTATGTATATATATACAATAAAATATGTTTAAACAAAAAAAAAGTGACAGGATATTATCGATGTAGCCCCCAATTGATAAGGTTTCGAAAGGGCAAAAACGTAATATGTTCGCTTGATGGAATGGTCTGTATGCAAACGTAACGTCAATGACGAAAACTAGAAATCACATTTTGAGATACAAGAAACCAAACTATGTCAATAGAAACACAAGTGTGGGAACTAGAATCAAACTTTGAGATGCAAAGATACAGAATAATGTCAATAGAAATTCAAGGGAGAAAACACTAGAATGTCACTTTGAGATGCAAAGATACCAAACTTTGTCAATAGAAACTCACACTTCGATATGCAAAGTCAAGATACCGAATTATGTCAACAGAAATTCAAGGCAGGAAACTAAAATCACATTTGAAATGTAACGATGCCGAACACCATGCCATTAGAAATTCAAGGGAGGAAACTAAAATCAAAGTAACCTAACTATTTCACTAATAACTCAAGGGAGGTAACGAGAATACAGAGATTCCAAACTTTGTAAAGCGGAACTTCAAGAATCAGATTTTGAGATAGTCTAGCAGGATGTTGAACTTGCAAACGGAATATCAACGATGGGATCCAGAATCACATTTTGAGATACAAAGATACCAGACTATGAAAATTTGGAACCTTAATTTCTTTGATTTAATTCAATTAATTGATAATCATCTTTTCTCACTCATTATGATATATCAGTTTACTTTTAGTATAATGCCCATGATATCACCTTATGCTTCAATTATGAAGCCATCGTCTGCTTCTAGCAGCCAAAATTCTTTTATTGTTTGCTCAATACGTCGTATTGAAATTTCACGCTTTAATGACTCGCTTGAATTCATGAAAGCAACTTCAAGAACGCGCGGTAACGCTCCCACTGTAACAATGAAAATAACGTGCATGACGTCAGAGATTTCTGAAGTCGCACTTGTGGCAAATTTTGAAGTTATACTCATTGTAATAATGACTAAGCATATGACAGAAACAAGTTGAAACAATATCTTCAGAACTTGTATATGCACTGGTCTGTGCACTTTAACGAGAACATCGAACAAACGTTTTGGAATCCCAAAAATACTATCCTTCTCAACAATTCGTTTTACACTATTACTCTTATTAAATCTTTGAAGAACATTTTGGGGAATATCAAGTCTCTGATCGTTGACACGAATACCTCGGATCTCATGTACTTGAACGTTTGTAAAAAGTAACTCGCCTTTAAATACAGACATATGATTGATTTGACCATACAAATCGTTTGATTTTTCAACTGCAATCGATAGCAACTCTAAATATCCATCGCTGAAACCTTTGACTAACCGGACCATATAGTAGAGCAAAACCACAAAGAAAAACAGATAACCGAACGCCACAGAAGGGTAAACAATGACTGCAATAAAACAGAAAATAATAATCTGAGAAATGAATGAAAAACTTTCTATAAAAATCAAACACACGGAATAAATGAAAAACAAAAACATCGCAATAACAATGATAGTTCCAAACATGATAGATAATGGGTTTCTGAATATGAATGAAACATGTCTGCTCTGGTCTCGACACATAAAAAATGATTTGACAGCCCCTTTAACCATTATTGTAACTAAACCAAAAACCGGTAACGCATAGAAAACTATACATAAAATGATTTCCAGAAAGCAAAACAATACATAAAACGGGAAAATGACAACCTTTAAAACACATATTAGTCTTGAAGTATTTAAGGGAATCGTGCAAAATCGTTCTTTTTGAATTTCAAAAACTCTTTCCCAGAACATTGTGTTGAAAAGCATGTATATGCTGCATTTGCAGGCAAGGGCAGCATTTTTATACCCCGGATCAGGTGTTTCCGAAAGCATTGATAATCTGATGATCTCGTCTACATGAAGGAAGAACGGAGATGGTATGTTACTATTTGGCATTCCTCGTTCTACGATTTGCTTGAGGCTACGGGGAAGTACTAGAAAGACCAGTGCCAACACGTAGTACGTGCACAGAAGACAAACTGGTCCTCCAAAAACGGGTACAAACACTTTTATTTGATCTTTCGTATCACCAAGAAGAGAAAGAAATCCCAATGGCTTGCCAAATTTTGCTAACTCACGAATAGTTATTTTAGGTTGGTCTGGTCCAATACCGTCAGAATACATCCACATTTGTATGAAAATGATACAAGGGGTCAGCAAAATGTAAATTGCCCGTCGAATCCTCGACATTAGAACTGGGCATGTCTTATTCATGCCACAAAATAAAAAGCTAAATGATTCTAACAATGTCAGAGGTGGATTTCCTTTCAGGTAAACCCAGTCATTTTCGTCTTTGACTATTGGTTCATATTCGTCATGTATTTGATTTACTAACTCAAAATTGTGTTGAATAATGTGCTCGTCTTTTGATAACCATGCGCAAAAATCAAGCAGGAAAATCGGGAAATACATAAAAATGATAATTGCAAGAATATATGGCCCGAGCCTGCACTGTTCCCATGTTTTGTGCTGCTGAATTGTGCAATCTGTAATGTATTTTTCATCTAAATAGCTATACCTTAAACGACAACAGTTATAATTCAAGTAAGCAATTGGATAGCTTAAATATAATGCAGCGAAGTACTCCGTTCTCTCTCGGATACCAGGATCCTCTGCCAAATAGCAGAAGTAACTTTCCTCATACCTGTGATAACCTTCGTCCGACATATTGATTATTAAATCAGACAGCGCATTAACAATGCCCAGTGATGTTCCTTGACTCCCAAAGATAACTTCACAATCATTTACTACTTTGAGTTTTACAAACGGAATAACAACGGTTTTTACGTCCAAGAGCGAAAAAGAAAGAAGTCCGTGATCGATGTTCCATGCTAAATACGGATAGCTCACCATAGGTGAGGAATAAGTCCATACCCAATGAAGAGGACGAAAAATGTCCGGGGTTGAGTTGTAAGTATAGTTGTCAAGTTCCAGTGTAAAATGCATAAAGTTTGGTTTTAATGCAATGAGTCTGCTTTCATAGAAGTTTTTACTTTGTTTCCAGATATCAAACGAGCAGTTTGTGTTGGTTGTTTCTTGGTAGTCTTGATATACGTCTGATGATTTGACTGTAAGGTGTACAGCACATGATACCAAGATCCTGAGGCACAAATTAAAAATTCCCATTACGCTTTATTATGATATTATTCCTGAAATGTAAAAAGTAACATGTGTTTAAGGTATGAGAATATAATATTTACAGATCACAGCCAAAACAATTTTGCGTCATATACAACAAGACATACAGGAGTCAGATAAAGCATCTCCAAGAGAAAACATGACAAGTCGGCATAAAACGCTGGAATACGGGAACAAAACCCGTCACAAATTATAGGGCCACAAAATGGCGAACCTGTCTCAAAGGAAGTTGCAGATGACGTAA
The DNA here is from genome assembly GCF_026571515.1 of Ruditapes philippinarum. Taxonomy (NCBI): domain Eukaryota; kingdom Metazoa; phylum Mollusca; class Bivalvia; order Venerida; family Veneridae; genus Ruditapes; species Ruditapes philippinarum. The sequence goes on from NW_026856414.1 coordinate 29,629, forward strand.
AAGATGAACGGAATGTGGTATTTATCTTACCAGACACTAATATAATAAGATAATTAGCAAACAAAAAATAAGATAATTTATAAATTGACTAATAAAACTGATTTGGACAAATGTAAATAATAAGTGTGTACACCCCACTTCAATTGGCACAAACGAATACCGTTAAGAAGTGGTAAAGGTTTAATGGTATACCAAACAGTAATATTTTATTATACAACAAAAATAATAAAAGAAGTTCAAATACTTTAATTCAACAGCATTGATAACTGTAAAACGCTTGGTGGTTAGCAATTTTTAGATTTTATTTCAGATGTTTGATTAATATGATTTCTAAATCGGATTGTTCTAAATTCTCAATTTTAATGTTTAAATGTTGTATTCAGCGTTTGCTGAATTGCAGTCAGCTATTTTGCATGGCGACCAGAGTCTCGCATTAAAATAATGCGACAATGGCGCGTAATTAATTCCTCTCTGTAAAGGTACACCAGTGTGGTCAGTTTTATTGCTGGAATCGGTAAATATAGTTTACACATTTTTTTGCGATATCTTACAATACTATCAATATATAATAAATTATAATTAATCAAAAGCTATGATTCTTTTATTCACAAAATAGAATTGAAAGAGCTAATTCTAAACTCCCAATACTTTTTCGTGTAAAAAGAAACATCTAATATTATTGAATTTAGTTGAAACCGGTACTTTATTCATTTTTGTCTGATCAGATTTTGCTTGCTGTCTTGATTTTTATTTAGTCTTCAATTAAGAAATACACGGGCAATCAAAAATGTTTATTAGAAAAAATTTAAGACTTGGTGTGATTGAGTCAATAACGAACTATAATTGTTTAAACTGATATAGCATATTCCTGGCAATTGTTGTAATATGCGAGTAAAGTGATGCAAAAGTAAAACTTAAAAAAACAGCAATATTTCACAACAGCATTTTGTATAACATCAATATTAAGATAGTAAACATTTGGTGTTTTTTTTCTAATTTGTGTCTATGGTATTAGACAAAGTTTCAGAAACATTTTTCAATCGTACATATATTATAAATGTACATTTTAATCTGATTATTTTTGCAGGATATTGCATGTATAAAAGATTCAAGTAATGCATAAGATATGATACAATATATGTCTATTTATCTAATGTAACATCATTACTGCCTAACGAATCTATCTGGAGATGTTCTTATTTCTTACAAACTGTATACTTTTCAATTTTAAAATAGAGAAAAGAACGCACAAAACCACCAAACGACAAAATAGAAAATTTGCAGTACCGCACATTTGTGTTAAAGATAACATACCTCTTATGCCGATGTTAGCGCACATACATTTGCAATTCCATTAATATAGTTTTTCTCATTGCTCCACCTCTTTTTTCAGATTGTGCAATTATAACCAAAGATAAAAAGGAATATAACAACTCTTGATTTATCAAAAACATTGCTTTAATGATCCAAAAATATTAAAGAAAATGACTAATAATAGTATTATATGATTAATTTATACTACATTGGAACCGAACCAAATAATTGCAACAAAAACATTCTTGATTGGACGCCGCTTGCAAGCGGCGTCTAGTAGATAGATATGCATTTGTCCATACAGCAATGGGGAAAATTTTACACTTGATTTTGAGTTTTTGTTTTTTAACAAAATCACACTGTTCTCATATTTTCTAATAAAAATAGCTTTTCTGATGTACAACATGTCACGGAGCTTTAAGGGATTTGAATAAACGTCTAACTGAAATGATAATGCTATGTTTGAATATCATTTTTATCATTATCTAATTTAATCTACATAATAAACAACGTGCCAATGAGCCAGTCTATAAAGAGGTTACGACTGAGGCAGTGTCGCTTACTTCATTTGTTCCGCCTCTGTTGAAGTTCGGCTCCGCCTTAAATTGTCGCAAAAATTAAAAATGATGCTCTGTATGCTAGCATTTAGTTTCGTTGACGGGGCAGAAGGGAACCAGAACAAATTTGATCAATATCACTTGTCGAGTCATTAAATTACAAGTCACAAAGCCTAAACCACGCCCATTATCAGAGAGGCGGTTCTTCCGCAACCGTGAGATCACTGCAGAACAGTTCGTCCTCAAAATCATTCGAACATTTTACAATTCGTACCAATATTTAAATGGATATATTCTCGGCACATATTGTCTTGAATTCATTTTAAGTATAGCAATCATTTCAATTTCACTTGTTATCCAATTTAATTTGCTTCGACCAGACGTTTCAATCTTTGTCGCAACAGAAAAACATTTAAGAATTTCAGACATGGCATACCCTTTGTGAATTTTTGCATTAGGTTCTACTTTTTCACAAAAATATGCAACTTTATTATTAAACAACGTGCTCATACCAAGAACATGGAGAAAAAATTTTATTTGTGCTTCGGATATTCAACTGTAATAGAGAACGATTTTCAATGTTGATTGACTGTTCACATCATTTAGCGGCGTCTTTGATGTGCAGCATCAACATTTAGCTTGTTTAACATGTTTTATTGCCTTTTTTGTACAAATCTATAACAGTATATTATCATAATATTAATACAAAAGTAGCTAACGGGTTTAACCAAGAGTTCTTATCAACAAACGGTTATTTTTGGAATATGGCACAATCTAAACAATATTATGACAGAAACAAACCAAAATTGAATGATAGTAGATCTAAATGGTATATGTAAGAGGAAAAAGAAGAAGAAAAAGGGGGTCGAGTTCACTTCGTAGGAATTGTCACAAATGTTGCGAATATTTTAAGTTTATATTTATAGTCATATATATAAATATATACATATCATATATATTTCATTGATATTTTCTTTTTATACACTTCTCCGACGGTGCCATTGCTAATCAGGCTTCACGTGTATTTCGTGTATTCTTTTTATCTATTTAATCCGTGCATTTATAAGATAAGATCTTTTGTATGAGTTAATGAGTTCCCTGACGGTGTAGTGATTGCACGCTTATTTCGTGTTGTCATAATTCGCATGAAGTTTCATGCATATCACATTTGTTTTGGCGGGAAAATTATACTACATGTATGTATATGTTGCAAAAATTGAAATGCAATCAGAACAAGTAGTTTCTGTAGTATCCCAGTATTTACAAACGATTGCAGAAGAGAATGAAACATTATATTCATAAGTAGTTGATTGTCAATTGCATCTGAAAAGAATTTAAAAAAGACTTAAGAAAGAGGAAGACAAAACAAATGTGTCCTCTAAATATAAGGAAATGATTGATTTGCAACATGCGTTTTAAAATCTTGTTGTGTCACAAATGAAGCAACAAGAGAATCAAATGACGTTGCAACAGGGTTTTTTTGAACGTCAAGAAAAGAAATATTCTAAGAAAAAAAATGAATGTTAAAATACCAAAGTTAGGCATGTGTTCATTCAAGTGCGATAAGTTGTAGTGTGAGTTTTGGGATATATTTAATGCATCAGTTCACAGTTACAAGACATTTACGATTTTCAAAAGTTCAATTATCTACGAAGCAAACTTTATGGAGAAACTTAAACTGCAATATCTGGTTTGGAGCTTTCTGGTGACAATTGTTGCTATCAAATTATTACAGGAAAGATATAGAAATGCACAGGAAGTTATAGATTTGCACTATAATAAGATGATAAATATTCAGTGCAGCCAATAATGTGCATAGTCTTACATGTTTTGTTGATCAAATCGAAAATATCTTCGTAGTTTAGAGGCATTCAGACAAGATATCAATCAAGATGTGTTTATTGCTATGATAAGAGCAAAACTACCAAAAAACATGCTGTTACATCTTAAGATGTCTAACTGATATAAGAAAGAATGGACTTTAGCAACATTACGTGATAAATTAAATAATTATATCGTGGCCCGTGAGAGATCAGAAAAGAAAACTTGTAGTGTAGAAAATAAGTCAAAACCATATAGTTCAGAAAGAAATGTTCGTGATAACGTTCAAAGTTACCGAAAGGCGATAATATCAAGTTTTAGCCCTAGAGGATCCTATAATAGTTTTGGTCCTAGGGAACATTCTACTAGTTTCAGTCCGAAAAGACCTACACTTAGAAGATATTTAAATTGCAAAAAACAGTAAAATAACTTTCAGTGAAGCTATTATGACTAACAATGGAAATGAAAAGTGTTCTGTTCGTAAAGATTTTTCTACATTATGTAGATATTGCGAAAAAGGGGCACTGGAGTAATGAGTGCCCTAAATACTGATCAATTGAAGAAAGAAAAAGAATGCTGAAAAATAGTTGTTTCATTTGCCTCAAATTCGGACATAAACCAAGCGAATGTAAACGTGGAAAAAATTTTGCACATTGTGGTGACAGAAATAGTCATCACAGAAGCTTGTGTCTAACTAAATTTAAAGCTTCAAATACAAGTACACATTTATTAAGAGAAGTGGTAAAAGAGCAATGCAATAATAACAACGCTACTGAAACGTCACATCACAAGAAGTAGATACTTTACAAGAAATTGGAATGGTTTCATCTGATAAGATGATACTTGTGCAAACAGTGACAACAGCTGTAAATAATCCAAAAAATAATAAAAAAGAAGTATTATGAATTCTTCTTGATTCACAGCGTTCATATGTATCTGAAGCATTGGCAAAACGACTGAATTTGAAATCAGAATGTACAGAAGAGATAAATGTTATGACCTCTGGTACTAATAAATTAAAACATACAACAAAAAGGGTATTCTCCTTAAATCTTATGTTGAAGGGTGATCATCAGCTTGATATGTCTGTGAACATAGTGCCTGTTATCAGTGGCACAATTCAAAGCTTTCAGAAAATGCACATCATTATCTAAAAAATGGGTCAAAGACAGAAAAGGCCGGGTTGCATTTGTATACCAAATATCATGAGGCTGTGATGTTACAAAAAATGTTTACCATTGACCATTAATGTCAAAAATTTAACTAAGTCGGTAAACAGGAAGTGGATGAGCGACAGACATGAAATCGAATCCCACAGTATGGGACCATGAGGCAATGCTGTCTGCTAAATATCAAGAAGCTGTGATAAGTAGTTGCTGCGAAAACTGTTACAAAAATTTCCTCCTACCATTGTCCATTAATGTCGGAAATTTAACTAAGTAGATAAACAGGAAGTGGATGAGCGACAGATTTGAAATCTAATCCCACCGTATGCAACCCTGTGTCAATGCTGTATGCCAAATATCAAGAGGCTGTGATGAGTAGTTGCTGAGAAAACTGTTACGAAAATTTCCTACCACTGACCATTAATGTCGAAAATTTGACTAAGTCGATAAACAGGAAGTGGATGAGCGACAGACCCGAAATCAAATCCCACGGTATGGGAACATGTGTTGATGCTATATGCCAAATATCAAGAGGCTGTGATAAGTAGTTGCTGTGAAAACTGTTACGAAAATTTCCTACCATTGACCATTAATGCTGTAAATTTAACTAAGTCGATAAACAGGAAGTGGATGAGCAACAGCCCTGAAATAGAATCCCACGGTATGGGACCACGTGTCAATGCTGTATGCCAAATATCAAGAGGCTGTGATGAGTAGTTGCTGAGAAAACTGTTACGAAAATTTCCTGCCATTGACCATTAATGTTGAAAATTTAACTAAGTCGGTAAACAGGAAGTGGATGAGCGACAGACCTGAAATCAAATCCCACGGTATGGGACCATGTGTTGATGCTGTATGCCAAATATCAAAAGGCTGTGATAAGTAGTTGCTGATAAAACTGTTACGAAAATTTCCTACCACTGACCATTAATGCTGAAAATTTAACTAAGTCGATAAACAGGAAGTGGATGAGCGACAGCCCTGAAATTGAATCCCACGGTATGGGACCACGTGTCAATGCTGTATGCCAAATATCAAGAGGCTGTGGTGAGTAGTTGCTGAGAAAACTGTTACGAAATTTCCTGCCATTGACCATTTAATGTCGAAAAATTTAATTAAGTTGGCAAACAGGAAGTGGATGAGCGACAGACCTGAAATCAAATCCCACGGTATGGACCATGTGTTTGATGCTGTATACCAAATATCAAGAGGCTGTGATAAGGAGTTGCTGAGAAAACTGTTACGAAAGTTTTTCCCCGATGGCCCGCCGCCCACCGCCCCCCGCCGCCCGCCCGCCGCCCGACATTAACCATACTAAACCCGGGTTTGCACCAGTGCAACCCGGCCAAAAATGTTGATCTAGCTGACACAATTGCAAATGAAAATGAATCATGTGAATTCGAAATGCTTATAGAAAATGACTACTTCTTAGATATAGTATTGTGTCAGAATCTGGAGATTCAACATGGATTATATTTACTTAGTTCAAAATGTGGTTGGATATTAAGTTGACGTACAAAGAAAGATCCCGATGAAGAAAGTAAAGAACTCAATATGTTGATATTTACTCATGGAAATATCTCAGCAAATACAAATACTTTCACAAGCGTTGATAGTTCGATACCTCTTAAACAAAATTTAGAGGATTTCTGGAATATCGAGTCGATTGGCATCACTGACAATCCTGATATTTAAAATGATGACATTGTTACGAGGCATTTTAAAGACACTTTTACGTTTAATGATGGTCGATACTAAGTAGCATGGCCCTGGAGAGATGAAAGAGGCAATTCGTCCAATAAATCGTGAATTAGCATATGGTAGACTTAAATCTATTTTATCCAAATTGCAAAGAAAACCAGAAATGATGAAACTGTATTACAATGTGATTGAAGACCAAAAACAAAAAGGATAATTGAAAAAGTAGATAACAAAGCTAGAGAAAAAGGTCTCGTCCATTATATTCCCCATCTTGCATATGTAACTCCATCTAAATCAACAACTAAATTACGCATTGTGTATGATGCGTCTGCCAAAACAAAACAAAAAGTGACAAAAGTTTTAATGAAAACTTGTATAGAGGACCTGTTATGTTACACAACCTTTGTGGAATGCTTATGAAGTTTCGACTTCATAAGATAGCTATTGTCGCTGACATAGCGTTTTAACAAATATTCCTTCAGTCTAATGATAGGGATGTAACACGCTTTTGTGGAGAAACCCATTTTTGAAAAAGGAAACATAATATAGTATAGATTCTGTAAAGTTCCGTTTAGAGTCATATCATCACCGTTTTTGCTTGGTGCTATAATTAAAAGTCATCTTGAATTAAACGGTATTGAAACAGCACAGAAACTGAAAACGACGTTTATGTCGACGATTTAATTACAGGGACAAACTCGAAATCAGAAGCTTTGCAACTTTATAAAGATGCAAAATCACTATTTGATGACATATCTATGAATCTGAAAGAATGGATAACAAATGATGAATCAGTAAAAACTTTTATACAACTAAAAATAGAGCTGATCCTGGTATAATTAAGGTGCTTGGACATAAATGGAATACTGAAACAGACACTCTCTCGATCAAACAATTACTGTTACTGGAAATACAAAACAAATACATGTAGAAACAAAACACAATGTACTTAAAATTGCATCAGTTTTCGATCCGCTTGGTCTATATTCTCCTATTGTGTTATAGGAAAAAGATCTTAATCCAGAAATTATGGAGTAAAAAATTAGGTTGGGATGACGAGATAGATGACAAAAAAAATCTGAATGGAATTCAATAAGGGATGACTTGGTAAAAATAAGTCATTGTATGTTACAACATTGCTAAACGCTTGATCAAAAATGAAGAACATATTGAAAATACAATTGCATGCTTCTGTGATGCTTCTGCAAAGGCATATTCACGTTCAATCTATCTTTATCAAAAATCCAGCTCTAAAATCAAAACCGAGCTTATCTTTTCAAAGGCAAGACTCGCTCCAGTGAAACCACTCACTATACCAAAATTAGAAATCATGGCTGTTCTTATTGGAATTCGTTCTTTACGTTTTGTGAATGATCAACTTAGATTAGTTTAGTTTGAATATATTTATTCTCAGAATATGTACATAATAACATTTGAAATATATACACATACAAAATTTGACAATATTCAAAGAAGAGGATTAGAACGAAAGACTAGGTCTTATAGAATTCTTTTCCTTATAGTTGTTAAATATTTCGGTGTCGAACTGGTGATGTAAAATTTTCTGAGAAAAATATATATTACCATACGTATAATAGAAACAAATATATATGGAGTATGAAAGAAGTAGTAATTCAAAAGAGAAAAATGGGAAGGAGAGTCTCATAATTATTTGTTATGTGTTAAATCGTTAAAGGAATCTTTTAGTTTTTGCTATAAAAGACTGCACGTTAGAGAATATTGTTGAATTATCATCATCTGATAGGCCAGGATTTCCGAAGAGAAGAATATCGAGATTGATATCAAAAGCTTGAATATTAATAAATAATTTATTTCGGTACAAATTGTAGCGATAACATTCAAAGAAGAAGTGATAGTTGGTATCGACTTGACCACATTCACATAAAGGTGAGGGTGATATGTTTCTTAGAAAAAGATGATAATTTAAAGAACTGCATTTTGTGCGAAGACGTGTATCGAGAACCTGTTATTTGCTGTTATCAGAATAGTAGTATTTAGGTGTGCGTTTCCTGTTACGTGTTAAGAAGTTCTTGAATGATGAAAGTGTTGGTAAGTTCCGAACTTCGGTTGGTGAGTTGTTCCAATCGCGTATAGTAGAGGGAAGAAAGGAGTTGTAGTATAAAGAAATTCGCGCATATATTCAAGCAGAATTATCAGAGTTACGTAAATTATACCTTGTATTAGTTTGATCAGGAATTAAGGAAGAGAGAAAGTCGGGAGTCAAATTGTTATGCAAGTTTCTTGTGGACCGATTCACAATGTGTTTTGCAGTGGATAAATTCAAAGAGAGATCAGCCAGTTTTCATAAAGAATAGAGTACAGTAAATTGATAAATATGATGATGTCATTATTGGATACGTTCCAACTTACAAGAACCCAGCTGATATAGCATCACGAGGTTCAAGTACAGCAAATCTAAACAAGAATAATATGTGGTGGCATGGACCTAATTGGTTATCCTTCCGTTATTTCAGGAACGAACGGGAACCTGAGTAGAACCACCGACGTTCCGTAAGCTAGCTGGATAGCTTCCTAAAAGCAAAGTTCCTGTCGGGATTTGAACCCACAGCAGTGATGGACAAGTGATTTGAAGTTTAATGCATTGAAGACACAAAGAAAGGATAATTTGCAACGTCAGCTTGAATTATTCATTGACGAAATTTGACCTCTAAGATGTAAAGGGCGCATCGAACACTCAGACATCACATTTGGAGCAAAATACCAAATATTAGTTCCTAAGAATTAAACTTTTACAAAATTGTTGATACAGAAGACATATGGTGAAAATTTGCATAGTGGTGTGTCTCAAATATTGAGTAAATTACGTAGAAACCTTTGGCTAGTTCGAGGTCGTGCAACAGTTATGTCAGTTCTAAAAAGATGTTACACGTGTCGACGTGATGAAGAAGGGCCTTATAAAATGCCCAATATGCCACCTTTACCAAAATTAAGAGTATCGGAATTAACACCATTCTATAGAACTGGTCTTGATTACCTTGGTCCATTGCTCATAAAAAGTCAAAAGGACCCTAGGAAGGTTTGGATAATTTTATTCACTTGTTTAATGACTAGAGCCGTTCATTTAGAAATGGTTGAAGATATGACAACTGAAGAATTTCTATTGGCATTTAGAAGTATTATTTTTCAAAGAGGAAAGCCGGAAATGGTGATAAGCGATAATGCATTGCATTTCAAAGCGGCAAACAAAACCTTAAAGAATGTTTTGAAAACTGTGTTCATCTCTGAAGACGTTCAAAACTATGCATCCAATGCTAAAATAAAATGGAAATTTATTGTCGAACTATCCCCCTGGGCGGGAGACTATTATGAAAGATTTGTCGGACCTGCTAAGCGAATAATTCGTAAAACAATTGGTTGAACATTTCTTACAAGTGATAAACCTGAAACATTGTTAAAAGAAACAGAGTCTGTTATTAATTCACGGCCTCTCGTTTATGTACAGGAAGTTATAGACTCTTATAGACTATAACAATTACACCTGGACATTTCTTGTCATTGAATAGGAATATAAGTCTTCCTGAATTGCAGAAAAATGATGAAAATGACGAGTATTTTCCTTTCAAAATCTCTGAAGCTGATATTCTAAAGTTGTGGAGAAAAGGTGATATGATAGACTTCTTGAATCATTTTGGAAATTATGTCCTATGACTTCATTTTAAGTCTAAGGGAAAGAACTCAGTCAAGACTAAAATATGGTAGAATACAATCAGCAACAACACCATTTGAGCTGCGCCATGACAAAACCAAAATAGTGCGTTTGCGACCAGCATGGATCCAGACCAGCCTGTGCATCCGCGCAGTCTGATCAGGATCTATGCTGTTCGCTTGCAAATCATTTTACAAGTAGAGAAACTGAAAAAATCGGATTGTCGTCTGGTCCGGTTATAACTCACTATATCCGTTAGAAACTACAGAGAATAGAATCAGGTCTGAAACAAGTGAAATAAAAAACAATACAGAGTATAATTCTATACAAAAATTAGAAAGAAAGGTTGCAACTAAGGCAAAAATTTAAGATAAAAAGAAATAATTAAAGCTTCACAATAAGCATATACTGTTATAAAATAGTAATACAAATCAATCACGAATTAGATTGAAATAAGTGAGTTGTTTTCTTTACTATTTTTAGCGTACCAAATATTTGCTAACGAACGATGCAAATGATATACAGTGTAACTTCTGAATTCCGGAACTTCTAAAATCCGAAAACTTCTGAAACTTGAACATTTTTCAGGGTCCCAAAATTTCTCCTTCTGTTTTCTATGTAATCAAAACCTCTGAAGTACGGAACTTCTAAATTCTGAATTCCGAACGATTTTCTGGTAAGATTTGGATTATATCAATTATAATTTACTTCCAAAATCCGGAAATTAAAAAAGATGTGAAGGAATATTATACTTGTAATTGAAAAACCTTCAAAATGTCAATATCTTCCAATTTACAGTGCCCATTTATCTTGACACCTATGAGAATTACAACCTGTAAAGCATATCAAACACTTGTTTAAAGTGTGAAAATTAAGAAATTGAGAAAAATAATGTGATGAAATGAAAAAATACAGGTAAATAGCAGGTACTACATGTATAGGGTAAATTGTGATAATTTACATTATGCTATTGTATCAGCAAATTCAGTTATAGATGATAATGAAATTTAAAATAGTAAAAGTCCTATTAATTTTATAAATTTAATCAGCTTCATATATTTTTCATCATGTCTTACTATAAAACAGTTGGTGTATAGTCATTGTACTTGATCAGATAATGCCGAACTTCTGAATTCCGAACGTTTTGGTTAGTCCCACAGGTGTTTGGTTTTCAGGAGTAACACTGTAGATAAACTTAACTCAGCACGCAATTTTCGTGATATAAACACCACTGCTGCATACAGTGAAGTGGGACATTTTCAGCACGTAATTTTCGTTATATAAACTCTATTGGTGCAAACATTATAGTGTATTCAGCAAGACATTCACAAAATTTACATCTATTCATGCTTTAAACGTACATGCATGCATAGGCTTATATTTATGTTATATTTCCGATCCTTGAAGATCGTTCAGCACGGCATTATTGTTGTGTAAACACTTATATGGTATTTTTAGTTTCTTCTATTTGGCCTTTTTCAACTTGGGTGGTTCCAGTATTTCTACCTGAATACTGTATAATCACCCTTAGCATATGTTGCCTGTTTTTTAAATTTGTCTTTTGACGTCTAGTCTGTGATATGCAGGCTTCATAGCCTCAGATCCCCTGTCAAAATTCCATTTTATTTAGTTCCACCCATCGTATTCTCGTTTAGGGCTCACACATTCTTTTATTAGGGGACTATACTGCGCTCATCATGGAATGACACTACTGTGTCACATTGAAAGTTCCTTGATTACGCAGTATGAACACATCTGTGGATATTTCTAAATTCAAAATTTCACCATTTTGTGTTTAAATGTTGAATTCTGCTTAAGCCGCTGCTTTGGGGCGTGGACGATAGTTTGCACTTTCCAGCACCGTCCATGAACAGGCTCAATCAAACCGAGTCTGCAACATTTTACAATTTTGCCGTTTTGGGCTTTCTTTAGGGTTTTTGTTTTGCTCTATTTTTAGTATGTGAATAGGCATGTTGTGAAATATTTTGCTTTCAAATCAAAAGTAAATATGTCTGACAATCAGCAAAAAACTTATTTATTTATTATGCCCCCATTTCGAAGAAAAGGGGGTATATTGCTTTGCACTTGTCGGTCCGTCGGTCCGTCGGTCCGTAGACCAAATGGTTTCCGAGTGATAACTAAAGAACCCTTAGGCCTAGGAACTTCAAACTTGGTATGGTGATTGGTCATGACAAGTAGATGACCCCTATTGATTTTGGGGTCAAGGGGTCAAAGGTCAAGGTCACATTGACTTTGTAAGCAAAAACGGTTTCCGATTAATAACTAAAGAACCTTAAGGCCTAGGAACTTCAAACTTGGTATGGTGATTGGTCATGATCAGTAGATGACCCCTATTGATTTTGGGGTCAAGGGGTCAAAGGTCAAGGTCACATTGACCTTGTTAGCAAAAACGGTTTCCGATCAATAAGTAAAGAAACTTAAGGCCTAGGAACTTCAAACTTGGTATGGTGATTGGTCATGATCAGTAGATGACCCCTCTTGATTTTTGGGTCAAGGGGTCAAAGGTCAAGGTCACATTGACCTCTTGGGTAAAAACAGTTTCCGATCAATAACAAAAGAACCCTTAGGCCTAGGAACTTCAAACTTGGTATGGTGATTGGTTATGACCAGCAGATGACCCCTATTGATTTTGGGGTTAAGGGTCAAAGGTCAAGGTCACATTGACCTTGTAGGTAAAAACGGTTTCCGATCAATAACGAAAGAACCCTTAGGCCTAGGGACTTCAAACTTGATATTGTGATTGGTCATGATCAGTAGATGACCCCTATGGATTTTGGGATCAAGGGGTCAAAGGTCAAGGTCACATTGACCTTGTAGGTAAAAACGGTTTCTGATCAATTAACTAAAAACGCTTAGGCCTAGGAACTTCAAACTTTGTATGATGATTGGTCTTGACCAGCAGATGACCCCTATTGAGTTTTGGGTCAAGGGGTCAAAGGTCAAGGTCATGACCAGTAGATACTTGATAACCCTTATTAATTGTTTGATCACTGGGTCAGAAGTCATGCATAATTACCTTATCACATGAATAATTGGCTGCTGATAGGGGGCATACATGTTTTACAAACATATCTTGTTTTTAAAGAGTTATAAAAAGAAGCCTAAGACGACATAAAATAGAGAAGTATACAATGTAACAGATATACATTTACGGAATCAAAGGATGCCAATTATCGTTTATTAGGAAAGGATATCTGAAAAATCATTTGATGAACATTCATAACTTTACATTAGGTAAAGCACGACAATACATCTTGTACAGTGAAAGAGGCGGTGCAAATAGCTTTAAACAAATGATAGAAGATTTTTATGTAAACCATATGAGGGTCGGCATGACATTAACAATAATGACGTGGTTTCAGTTGAGATTGGAACAGACAATGAAAAACAGAAATCTGACATATATAGTGATATTTCGAGTGATGAATTAGAATTTAATGACAATAATATTAATATTGGTCCAGACCCAGATGTCAGTATTAATTGTGATGACTGACACTAAATCAAACGGTGAAAACGATGCTAGTGACGAACATTCCAGTGATGAAAATACCATGAGTGATGGACTCTTAAAGAATGACGTAAACATTAATGATGAGCCTACAAACAGTAAAAATGACAGTAGACCTGGACATGTTGAAGATGAAATTAATATAAAGAAAATAATTAATATCAGTGATTACCAATCTTAGTTTTTAATGGTTTTATATCATAAATTTAATGCTTAAAAGATTTATCAATATTGTAAGTTCCAAAAAGCATTATTTGTAAAGATATTACAGAATTTACATTTCATGTTAATACAGGAGGGTTATTAGAAATTTATTTTCTATTTAAGTGTTAGTCAAATTTTTCAATAAGAAATGAATGCATATACATGTATTTTAATGATTAAATAAAATGTGGACAAGTATTTGTAGTACATATTTTACATATTCTTCGTCGTTTGAAAATCGTTTTAAAAAATTTTATACAATATAAAAAATTTTTTACTTAAAGTAGCCCTCCGGTTAGGGCCCAATAGGTAGGGTTGACTGTTTTTGGGAACGGGCGACCCGGGGTTCAATTCCCCGGGCGGCGGGAGGTCCCCTTTGTTTTGGATTGATCAGGAAAAACCTTTCTACGGTCATTCGCCCCTGTACCTTTGCCTGGCCAAAATACAGAAAGTTTCAGTTTTTTGCCCGGGAAGGGGAATGGGAACTGGGACTGGGAAAATGCTTGACAGGCCCGCTCAGAAAATCGGGGAAGCTTTTTCGTTTGGAAATTTCCTGTGTTCCTGAAAAATGAAAAATTTACACGGCCCTCCCCAAAACAGGGCCCGGGGGCTTTTTTCCCAGGATTGGTTTTATAATATACTACTTAAAATTTGGGAAAACAAGAAGAGTATTTTTTTACCTACTCATGTTTTTAAAGTCAAAATATTAATTTATTTCGTTCTTTTATAAATTTTAAAGGGAAATTTTTCCCATTTAAGGTTTTTTTGGAAATTTTTTTTTTAGTAATGTTTTTTTTAAAGGATATGAAAATTGGGGGTTTTTTTTTTTTTTTCCCCCTTAAAAAAATTTTTGAAAAAACTATTTTTCCCTTTTTTAGGGGAGTATGTTACCCAGTGTTTTTTCCAAAAGAAAGTTTTTGGGACCATCCCGTTGCAATTTCTCCCTTGGCGGCGGGGCCGTGGAATGGTTTTCCCCTCCGTTTGACAAAGGGGGGGCACCAAACTCCTGGGTGCTTTTTTGGCTGGGCCCCGGGCGGGCCCAAATACGGACCTGTAGTCATTCCATTTCATGCACAATGGCCCCTTAAACGGGGGCCGGGGCCCGTACAAAAAAGAGTAATTTTCTTGGGCCTTTTCCAAAATACTCTTGGGAAAAATTGGCTGTTATTGGGGGGGGGCCCTTTTTCAAACCATCAAAATGAACCATTACCAATTGCACCCCCAAACAACCCCTTTTCTAAATGTTGAGGGTCTTTGACAGCGGGGTCCGTATACATTTTTCTTCTCAAACGCAGACCAATTTAAAGCCAAAATTGTAAGTATGGTTTTTTTGTTTGACACAAAAGCACCCTGAAGCCATTTTGAAGGTCAGAACGAATTTGGGTTTTGGAGTTGCAAACGTTTCTTCGTCCTGGATAACCAAAAAAACACCTCAGTCTCAGTAGCACAAATTGTTCTGCACCAAAAATGTTTAACGGGTGAAACCGTGCTGTTGGAACCCGGCTCGGGTGATAAACGAAATGGTCCACACCAAACCTCACCCCCTCAGATGTTTACCCCTGCTCACCATTGCTACTCCCTGCCACCCCTTTCTTTCTAATAAATGCCTCCTAATATTTGCATTTGCCATTATTCAATCTTAAAATTTAAATAAGCAAAATAAAGAATAACACCATACACGTGTCGGTACGTATTTGCTGTGTCTAATTAAATTGAGAAAGATTATCAAAATACAGAGTCACCTTGTTCGCATTACTTAGCACGTGAAAATGGCCTGTCATTCAGGTTATTTGAAAACAGGTTTCACTCTCGATACATTACGTATGTAATTTATGTAATATAATTGACGTGTTCATGCCATTTTTCCATCTTCACTTAATGTAAGTCCAAGGGGTTAATAAGTTTAACATAAGTTAATCAGCTATTTTAAAAGAGATGGACATACATGTACTTCTATGTTATCTGGAATATATTTTAATAAGCTACTTTTGAGACCATTCTTGAAGAGTATGTCGATCAGTATTTAATGTATTGTCTATAAAATTCATGCTGGTAGAAGAAATTGACAACGAACTTTCTGCAAAGAGGCGGCTTAATAGATTACCAGCAATATAATTTACAATGAATAGAAAAGGCAAAAGGACCCGGACCGGATCCCTGAGGGATGCCCGCAGAAGTTAGTTTCTCACTCGAGAAAGTTGAGTTTACAAAAACATTTTGGTGCCGATTTAAAGACAGTCGCTCATTCAATTTAAATTCATCAAAAACCGTATTGGCGTAATTCAAAGATAAACCTTTCTGTGCCAAACCCTCTCAAACATTTCGAAATATCACAAAAGATCACACATGTAGATTGGATTTTTGTCAAAAGCCTGAGTAATTCGATGATAACGAACGGTAGAGTGACAATGTAAAATCCCAAACTCATGAATGAGTATAATCAGCTTATTAAGGTGTAAATGCTCAAACACTTAACCCATACACAACTTAATGAGAAATTGGTCTATAATTCAAAGGTATGTTTTACTGCCCTTTTATATCATGTTGCAAATGTTGATGAGTTAGGGTAGAGATCTATTAAATTAAATGCTTAGTAGAGCACTGACAAAATATCTTGCTTCTTTTAGCATTCTATGACTAACTTGCATTGTTGTTAAGATATCACTTATTTCCTGATGGCGTATTTGTAAATTATTTAGAAATAAAGTCGTCTGTAAGAGATAAAGTTGAGACTGAATCAAAATAATCGTTGAGACAATATGTCTTTTCTAGATCGGCGAAAAAGATGTAATTCATTAGGCGAATTTTCTAGTGGAAGAATACTCTCACAACCGTTGTTTGTTTCATTAACATTTTTTTCAGATTTTCAGGATTGCAAAGGGTGGTTCTTGTGTTTGGCTAATAAATAACCATTTAGAAACTATAACAGGGCTCCAAAAATAAAAAGCTATGGAAAAGTAAAATAAGTAAGATAATAAAGTAATTGAATAAAATGTTCTTAATAAAATATTGTTTGCTATTTCAAGTTGTTTTTTTAACCGTTTATCAATGATTTTGTGCAGGTGCCATTTGGTAAGAAAGAATTATAACAGATAACGAACAATTTAAAATATTTATTTACAATACACTCAGATAAATACCCCTTACTATGCAATGTGACAGGAATGATTAAAATGTTATCTACCTTTGTATATGTTTACAACTAGATCTATGCATGCCTAACACTACAAATATATCACAACAAAAACAGTAAAAAACAAAAAATTTCACAAGATGAAGCATAATTACGAATACTACCGTAATAATCTATGATAAGACTGTTTAATATAGATAGGTACAAAATAAAAAAAAATGATTTTAATACACGCTACACTGCATTAAAATACCATGCAAGGGACTGACATGAGGTTGTCTTTTAGTAAGATGGTCTCTTAATAATATTTGGTAAATTTTGAACGAAAACAATCCTTTGTTCCATGTGGGTACATGAATATTGTACCATGCTTTTAATGGCATTGGCATAACAAAAGTGAAAAAAAATGAATAAGGAATGCCTTTGGTATATTTCGATGTATAAAATGAGTATACACATTCATTGTAATCATTTCAATGAATTATTAAATTAAAAATCACCAATCTTTGTTTATTTGATAAAAGAAACTTTATTTACAACAATACCAAGAGGTTTATTGAATCCATCGATAAGTACAGCGCATACTGACTAATGATAAAAAGTCTTGAACATATTTTGCAGAAAAAAGTCATTGCGTTGTGACAATTGCTTTATATGCTTTCAAGTTTAAGTTTAAGTTTATTGTAATTCATTTCATAAGGAATGTTCATCATTGACGGTCAGTGTCGCTGCAAATTTGACCTTTGCGGTCAGTGCGGCATCATAGACGTTAATAGCATTTATAAAATATACACTAAAATTCACAATGTACATATAATTTGTAAGGTACAATTTAAACAAATTTGGGCATAGATAAACAAATCGACAAATAATATAATTACTTGATATTTATACTATATAAACTATAATTACATAATTACAGATGTGAGTCACGGCGCACGTCAAGACGACATCATGCTCTGATTACCGCTCCTTTCTAAGAGTACTTCTCTCAGTGGCATTCAAAGAATTCAAGATACTGTGTATCTTTAAAGCATTGTTAAAACTGGCTTAAAACTATCTGTTTAAATGGCTCTGTGATAAACAATATGAGATTTGACGCAATTCCTCACCATACTCGAACGGCATTAGTAACAAATGAAACAAATGGCAACGAAAGAGATCAATAATCCTCCCTATCCTTATTTTTCGTCATTTTTATTTATTTATTTATTTTTTACTTCTGTCCATGCCATTTTATTAACAAGTTGCTCGTGATATGTTTCAAAACTGTTCTGTCCGGGAATAAGATGTATAGTCATTTCATGATCAGTACAAAACTGGATATCTGCCTGATGCGATACATATTCTTTGAACGTTGCCTTTTATTATATGTTTCCATTTACTTATTTTTCATTCGGTTTTACATCATTGTCTCTCTTTCCGTAATGATGTCATTATACATGTATTAGCAAAGGTAGTCAACATGATATTTTGTAGACCGATAGTTACAAAAAAACTAGTACATAATATATTAAAAATATACAAATAACTAAATGCAAGTATTTTGATGTGCCCCAGAATTCAGCTGTGTATGAAAAAAAAATGAGAATTTAAAAGTAAACGTTACTTGAGTATATATTTTACAAATGACTTATTGTGATATAAATGACTAATTATGATAACTGCAGAAAATGTGTATTATGTTACAGCGCATTTAATATCTGAGAAAAAAAAAACAAAACAAAACAAGAGTTTTACACGTTTGCAATTAATGTTCAAATCATTTCACTTAAATCTATTCTCAAAACATAAGTGACAGGATATTATCGATGTAGCCCCCAATTGATAATTAACAAGGTTTCAAAAGGGCAAAAACGTAACATGTTCGCTTGATGGAATGGTCTGTATGCAAATGTAACGTCAATGACGAAAACTAGAAATCCCATTTTGAGATACAAGAAACCAAACTATGTCAATAGAAACACAAGTGTGGGAACTAGAATCAAACTTTGAGATGTAAAGATACAGAATAACGTCAATAGAAATTCAAGGGAGGAAACACTAGAATTTCCCTTTGAGATGCAAAGACACTAAACTTTGTCAATAGAAACTCACACTTCGATATGCAAAGTCAAGATACCGAATTATGTCAACAGAAATTCAAGGGAGAGGAAACTAAAATCACATTTTGAAATGTAACGATGCCAAACACCATGCCAATAGAAATTCAAGGGAGGAAACTAAAATCAAAGTAACCTAACTATTTCACTAATAACTTAAGGGAGGTAACGAGAATACAGAGATTCCAAACTTTGTAAAGCGGAACTTCAAGAATCAGATTTTGAGATAGTCTAGCAGGATGTTGAATCACTTTTTGAGATACAAAGATACCAGACTATGACAATTTGGAACCTTAATTTCTTTGATTTAATTCAATTGATTGATAACCTTCTTTTCTCACTCATTATGATATATCAGGTTACTTTTAGTATAATGCCTATGATTTCACCTTATGCTTCAATTATAAAGCCATCGTCTGCTTCTAGCAACCAAAATTGTTTTATTGTTTGCTCAATACGTCGTATTGAAATTTCACGCTTTAATGACTCGCTTGAATTCATGAAAGCAACTTCAAGAACGCGCGGTAACGCTCCCACTGTAACAATGAAAATAACGTGCATGACGTCAGATATTTCTGAAGTCGCACCTGTCGCAAATTTTGAAGTTATACTCATTGTAATAATGACTAAGCATATGACAAAAACAAGTTGAAAAAATATCTTCAGAACTTGTATATGCACTGGTCTGTGCACTTTAACGAGAACATCGAACAAACGTTTTGGAATCCCAAAAATACTATCCTTCTCAACAATTCGTTTTACACTGTTGCCCTTATTAAATCTTTGTAAAACATTTTGGGGAATATCAAGTCTCTGATCGTTGACACGAATTCCTCGGATCTCATGTACTTGAACGTTTGTCAAAAGTAACTCGCCATTAAATACAGACATATGATTAATTTGACCATACAAATCGTTTGATTTTTCAACTGCAATCGACAGCAACTCTAAGTATCCATCGCTGAAATCTTTGACCAAACGGACCATATAGTAGAGCAAAACCACAAAGAAAAACAGATAACCGAACGCCACAGAAGGGTAAACAATTACTGCAACAAAACAGAAAATTATAATCTGAGAAATGAATGAAAAACTTTCTATAAAAATCAAACACACGGAATAAATGAAAAACAGAAACATCGCAATAACAGTGATAGTTCCAAACATGATAGATAATGGGTTTCTGAATATGAATGAAACATGTCTGCTCCGGACTCGACTCATAAAGAATGATTTGACAGCCCCTTTAACCATTATTGTAACTAAACCAAATACCGGTAACGCATAGAAAACTATACATAAAATGATTTCCAGAAAGCAAAACAATAGATAAAATGGGAAAACGATAACCTTCAAAGAACATATTAGTCTTGAAGTATTAAACGGAATCGTGCAAAATCGTTCTTTTTGAATTTCAAGAACTCTTTCCCAGAACATTGTGTTGAAGAGCATGTATATGCTGCATTTGCAGGCAAGGGCAGCATTTTTATACCCCGGCTCAGTTGTTTCCGAAAGCATTGATAATTTGATGATCTCGTCTACATGAAGGAAGAACGGAGATGGTATATTACTATCTGGCATTCCTCGTTCTACAATTTGCTTGAGGCTACGAGGAAATACGAGAAAGACCAGTGCCAAAATGTAATACATGATCAGAAGACACACTGGTCCTCCAAACAGTGGTGCAAATACTTTAATCCGATCTTTTCTATCTGCAAGAAGGGAAAGAAATCCCATCGGCATTCCAAAATTTACTAACTCATTAACAGTTATTTTAGCTTCGGCTGTTCCAATACCGTGAGAATACATAACAATTTGTATGAAAACGACGCATGGAGCCAGCAAAATGCAAATAACCCGCCGAATTCTTGATACCAAAACTGGGTGGTTACGATTCATACCACAAAACAGAAAGCTGAATGATTCTAACATAGTTAGAGGTGGATTTCCATTCAGGTAAACCCAGTCCTTTTCGTCGTTGTCTAGTGGTTCATACCCGTCCTGCATTTCATTTGTCAACTCCACATTGTGTTGAATAATGTGTTCATCTTTAGATAGCCATGCGCAAACATCAAGCAGGAGAATAGGAAAGTACATAAAAATTATAATTCCGAGAATATATGGCCCTAGCTTGCATTGTTCCCATTTACTCGGTTGTTCATTTGTGCAATTCTGTATATAACTTTCTTCGAAGTAGCTGTACCACAGTACACAACAGTTATAGTTCAAGAAGGAAATTGGATAAAGTAAATATAGTGCCGCATAATATTCCATTCTCTCTCGGATACCTGGAGCCTCTGCCAAATAGCAGAAGTAACTTTCCTCATACCTGTGATAATCTTCATTCGACATATTCGTAATAAGACCAGACAAGGCTTTAACAATTCCGTATGTAGTACCAAAAGTCCCAAAGTTAACATCACATTTGTTCTCTACTATGAGTTTTACAAACGGAATAACAACGGTTTTTACGTCCAATAGCGAAAAAGAAAGAAGTCCGTGATCGATGTTCCATGCTAAATACGGATAACTCACCGTAGGTGAGGAGTAAGTCCACACCCAATGAAGTGGACGAAAAATGCCTGGGGTCGAGTTGTACGTATAGTTGCCAAGTTCCAGTGTAAAATGCATAAAATTTGGTTTTAATGCAATGAGTCTGCTTTCATAGAAGTTTTTACTTTGTTCCCATACCTTAAAGGAGCAGTTTGTGGTGGCGTTTTGTTGGTCGTATGCATCTAGTTCAGATGCTTTAACTGTAATATGTGTAACACATGAGACCATGACACCCAGCATTAATATAGACATTTCCATGATGTTTCAATCTCCAATGAACATATTAGCGCTGAAATATAAATAAAAATGGATTTAGAATTGGAATATATCGAGATTAATGAAATAAAAAATTTAATACACACAGAACTGTGACCTTTTTATACATGTACATGTATATGCAATAGTATAACCAGTAACTGAAGATAACGTGAGATCGACCATGTATATACATTAAATAACCGAGTGACGTTTGCTAATATGGAGATAGGGGTAGGGGAATTTAAGGGGGAACATATAACGCTGAAGACAACATAAAGAAACACGGCATGCTGACAAATAAATGCCTGTAGGTAGCGAATTAATAAAAGGCAAACGAGATAAAAAGAAATATTGGACATTGCACTAACTCACAACTAGAGAAATAACCGCTCAAAATATAAACAAACAATATTTAAATGTATCACTGATGTACTCCGTAACGATAAACTACTGCTAAATAAAAAAACTCTATCCTCACATATGTATATTTTATATTTATGTCTAGGCGTTTATCAAAATAATACAATTCTAGTAAAAAATTTACATCAATAAACAAAGCAATACTGAATTAAGGTCGGAAGTGACGTAACAATTTAGCGTCAGCAGCCTCATGACCGAAACTTAAATAAAAAAATGCATGAATGACAAAAGTCTTTTTTTTTTTAATTAAAAACATTAAAAGAAATACTGGTTGACAACGCCTCCTGGCAGAAGCAGAACTATTCAATAGTTTAAAAAGATTAATGCGCACAAAATAACAGAATACGTAAATAGCAAAATTTACAAGGGGGATTAATGTTCACGGATTACTGCCATCAACACCATACAGTGACACAGTCCAGAAATAATTGGTTCCGTACCTACAACGGCCACGATCATGTTTCCTCATATTGCAACTGAACTTCGAAACAGTCGACTCGTGAATGACTCAAATAAGCTTCATCTTTTCACCACAATCGAGCTATAGATACATTTAAAACTAAGGTTTAATCACTTGTTTAGTGACGTTTTAAGATGTTTAGTTTGTCAGTTTCGTTTCATGTGTTACACATAATTACCGTCTACGATAAACATTTAACTTTAATGATTAAGTTAGGATAACGTACGGGACCGCCATGGAACAGCCGGCAACAAACCCAATTGTTTTCATAAGATGAGACAATGTAAATAAAAATTCTCTGTCAAGCGAAATTCAAACAATTGTCAAGGTTACAGAAGAAGAATTAAGTAAAACCCAGAGATGATCATGTAAATACATACAAAAAGATAACACAATTAATGAACATAAAAGTACCTTGAGTAATCCATAATCGCTCAACAAAGCAAGAAAATAGGCGAAGAAGAAACAATTCAGATCAAATGTCTTTAAGAATTGTCTATCATACACAGTTCGCAAAGGTCCCTCAAAGGTATTAGTATTGAAAAGAGTAAAGCGTAGCGTCCGACTGTAAAACATGGGAACACAACCATTTGTATGCCCCATTTGTATGCTGATATCCTGAGAGAATTAAAACATCGCCTCTCTAATTCATGATTTGATAGTATTGTAGATGCTCTAAATTTATCAAATGAAAAGAAAAAACATTCACCAATTAAATGCAGTCCCCGCCCCTAACAGAACCCACCAAGGGCACATCACAAACAAAAAATGGCGGGTCATTCATATATAACTTTAAAACATTTAAAACCAAGATGCGTTATTTAAATACTTGATATACGAATATATCTTTATCATTGCCTTTGTTTGTCTTCAGGTTTCAGAAATTATTTTCTATTGCAAATGATCCAACATTTAGCAAATTCTGTAAGATAAGCAGTTTATTAACTTAGTTTTTTTATAATAAAGTATTAAAATACCTGAAATATGGTGTTACGTATTTACTCCTGCATTTTGAGTATTTTCCAATGTAATACAATGAAACATTTTCCAATGTAAAACAAATAAAGATTATCGATTTCAATCATATATCGTGAGCGATTTACGCAGTTATATATATGCGGAGATTTGCCAAACAGGAAGAAAATACCTTCCTCACTTGGGTTATAAAAACAAACTTATATAATATCCGAAGTCATTCACGACGCGGAAGATAAATGTATTAAATTTATGTTACATTGAAAAAAAGTTGTGCGTTATAGATATTCAGTCAGACCAAAGATAATGCAATAAGTATTAGCGTAACACCAGTGTTTTCAGTTGTTAGTATGTTAAATAATCATTATAGCCCCAGTTGCCCCAATTTCAACATGTTGAGTGACTGCGTAGGTTCCTGTATTCCAACTAATTGCACTACGCGTTGAGATATTGCGCTATTTTGTGTATGGGCATTATCTCCCCTATAAAAGCGAAATTCTGACATACTCAGAATATATCTTTTGTCTATATATAGGTTCCTGATGCTCAATGAATTTTCAATGAGAAAATGCTATATTTCTGATCTTTGGAGGCAACCACAATATTGTTGTTGTGTTTGTGGCACTGTTGATTATTAAGAGTCTAACTTTGTACTATGAGTTATTTTGATATTTCTAAATGAATATGTACTTATTTATAATCATTATGATATATTTTGTTATACCTCAAATTTACGTTTCTTTTGAATTTCTACTTTTTCCTAGTCGAAGACTTAAATTTTTTTTTGGCTGTTTACATTCTTTTTAAAGTTATGTTAGTTTTGTAAATAATGAAATAAAGAAATGACACAAAAATTTATGATGAAGATGAAATTTAATTAATAACTGTCATGTTAAATGCCTGTTTGTTTTTTTAAGCAGTGTTAAAATTACATAAATAAACGTTATTGGTTCAATTATAGTTGTTTCAGTCAATATCCGCATCATGACGGATTACACCATGCTTTAATTGAGAAACATGCAAATCTGAATAGGTATATTTGTAAAGTATGTATGATCGAAAGTGGTTAGTAACTATGTAATTATGTCATTTAGAAAGAAGATGGTCATCATTATGATGACGAAAAGGAAGAAGAATAAGAAAAGCGGATGAAGAAATAAAAGAAGAAGGAAGAGATATGTAGCAGGCAAATTACATAAAGTAAGAGATCAAAAGAAAAGACAATAACAAAAGAAAGTAAAATAGAAGGGAATTGTTGCATCTTTGTTTTTCTCGAATCCAAAGTTTGACACAATTAACAATCGGTACCTAGTACTGCAAATAATGTTTAACGTGGTTTCCTGCTATTAAGGCTGGAGTGTATCGGTGGCTGCATCCTGTGAACGTTGTCTTTGCCTCGTTGATCTTTGTTCTCGTTTTTTAACACCTTGCTAGTATATAACTTAAATTCTTCTATTAAAGGTCTTTTTTATTATAGTGTCACCCCTACTGAAAGGGCCAGCCATTTCTGACTTATGAGACACCTTTTGCTTGCATACCATGTACCCAAACTCCTACCAATAGGCCAGGCGCCAGGCGGATAGAAATCGGTAATCATTCATTTCATATATTTAAATATTCTATATTTGAAACAACAATTGCCCTAGGAAAAAGCAAAAAGGGAAAGGCCACTACATATTTTAGTCTGTGTGTCTTTAAATTTACTTCTATTTTCTAGTTTCTAACACATTAAACAGATATTCAAACATGGCATTCAAGTCGTGCTTCAAGTATACATAACCTTTTGTTTAAAAATGTAAAAAATAATTAACAATAACTGAACATTTTAAAAAATCACTCAAGCTAGTGTATGCATAGTTACTTATCATACAATATTGCTAATATCGGAAAGGTTGAAAATGTAACTGACTGAGTTTAATTGAGTCTGTTCGTGGACGGCAGTAATAAATGCAATTAAGCTACCGTCAGCATCCTCCCCCTACACCCCTAGCACCGGCTTAGGCAGAACTCTAAATTCAGACATGAAAATGGATATTAATTTAGGATTTTGAAACATCCGCGAAGTGTTTATACTTAAATGATTATGAAACCTTCAAAATTACATGACATTCCATGAGCAGGTCCCTGGATAAAAGAATACATAAAGTATGATATATGCAGTGTACAGAACGTAAAGTCTTTCTGGAAAAAATACGTACCATACATTCTCCTGTTAGTTATGCTGTTCAATTTAAGAATAGTTTATATTGGAAAATTAGGCGAATTTATTAGGCTTCAACTCTTGTAAACAGATATATTTACAACACTGTAATGTAACGGCCCTTTTTTTTTTTTAATGTTTATCTATCTTTCTAATGTCAAACCCCTCGCGGGGACGTAGGTCTACATGTCTGCGCGTCAAAATCGCAAGACATTTAAAAAGAGTTGTTTAAAAGAGGATGAAAAAAGAATATGAAAAATGTTAAAAACAGAGGGGCTGGAAAACAAGGGTTAGACATGTTCAATGCAAGTTATATGGCTGCACTATTTTTACAAAAGCGGTTCTATGAAGCACTATGAAAAATAGAAGGCGACTATGAATGGAACACGTCATTTTTAAGAAATAGCCTACGTTTTCATCGGATGACAAATAAAGCTGGACACTAAATAGAAATAAGGGCTATATCACTAATATACGTATATTTTGTGGTTTTAGTAAATTAGCGGTGTTCAACTGAAATACATAATTTTCACGAAACAAAAAAAAAATGCTAGAACCCGGAAGCAGGAAGTGTTTTCTTTATAATTTTTGTAAGTTTGTTTGCAAAGATTATCCTTTTCTGCATGTTTACACTTTGATGAAAGTTATCGACCAGTGTTCTTTTTGTAAGTTCAATACAAAACTCTATTGCAAAAACATGCTTGCAAACGTCTTCTTACAACAGGACGCCAACTAAAAATAAATTTAACACTGTCACTGTCATTGATGTGTTTTGAGACAACAAAACCTTTCGCGATTAGAAACTGCTTCATAATCATGTCTCTCCATGTTACATTCATAACAATAATGACTGTAATCTTCGAGATCAAAATTAACATTAGCTTTAACAGGCTGGTGAAAACAGACTGATGTTCTCATCATGGAATTCGCCAAGGCCTTCGACAAAGTATGTCACAGCCTTTTATCCCACAAACTAGAGCACTACGGCATCAGAGGCAAGACCAACCTGTGGATTCAGGCTTTCTTAAGCAACAGATCCCAATCTGTAGTCTTGGAAGGGGTAACCTCAGATACAGTGTCTGTAGAATCTGGCGTCCCACAGGGCTCAGTCCTTGGCCCGAGTCTGTTCCTTTTCTACATAAATGACATCTCAGAGGGTCTCAACGCAGTCGTCCGACTATTTGCAGATGATATGCTGGCCTACCTTGCCATCACAAACAAGTCTGACTGTTCCACCCTACAAGCTGACCTCGACAAACTAGCTGTCTGGGAGAGAAATTTTATGGAAAATGTCATTCCACCCAGACAAATGCCAAGTCCTCACCATCTCCAAGAAAAAAAGCCCCATCTGCCACAACTACACTCTTCACGGTCATACTCTAGAGCACGTCACATCAGCTAAATACCTTGGATGCACCCTGAATAACAACCTAGACTGGGGCCAACATATAAATAACATCTGTAACAAAGCCAACCGTACCACCAGCTTCCTGCGAAGAAACCTTAACATCGCCTCTACTTCCACCAAAGAAACGGCCTACAAAGCTCTAGTCCGCCCCACAGTGGAGTATGCACTGTCTGGGACCCCCACTAGAAGGGAGACATACACCGTCTAGACATGGTCCAACGACGTGCTGCAAGGTATGTTAAAAACAAGTACCACAACAGGTCCAAATTACTACAAGAATGTCGCAATGAGGCCAAACTGATCATGCTCTACAAAGTCATCAACAACAAGGTAGCTCTAGACAACTCATACCCTCCAACTCCACATCTACAAGAAATTCACACAACCTATCCTACAAGATTCCCTACTGCCGTACACAATACTGTCAACAATCCTTCTTCCCACGCACCATCAAAGACTAGAACAGCCTACCTCCGGATGCTACGTCAGCCGGTACAGTTGAGTCATTCCGTACTCATCTGTCCCAACTCTATATCTAAACCACACTCTTGTCCCTTTTTAACCTGCACTGTATATATTCCTCACTATTTTTACTCTTTCCGTCTTGCACATTAACCTGGCAGTAAACTTCAGTTAGTTGAAGGTGGCCAGTATATTGGAAGAAGAAGAAGGAAGAGGAACATTGTTACCCTGCCTCTAGATCAATACAAACAGGCAGAGGTTAAGATACAGCATTAGTTGACTTGTTGTGTTTTTACTTTTTAATCTTTCTTTCACCCTTACTAATAAAAACATTTTAACAATGACTAGAAGTTTTCAATGTCTCTCACTGCCCTGATCATGTCCATTTTCAGGTTTTCACTTTCTCTCATACCTTTCACTAACACACCCGACGAGCACTATTTCCTGCCTATAACACTCGCAAGAGGGGTTGGCAGTACTCAGAGATAGATAGATAAATGCCTGATCTGGCTTAAGACATAAAATATCATATATCTAGTAAAATAATTATAGTACTCCCCGAGGGTACGGCATCCTTGCCCATTCCTGTGCAATTAGAAAATGTGCTTCTTTACACATTGAATCCGACCAATTGAATGTTTCCACCATTAAAGTGAAAGTGGAAGTGCTGCTTTTTTGAATTTGGATAAAAAATGTTAGAAATATTTTCGTTTCAAATAAATTTCTGTCATTCACGAATTCGAAAACCTAGCTTAAACCTTTGAAAACCTTAAACGGTAAAATAATGATAGAAAAATAGAAATATCATGTAACTGTGTTATGTACTTCATTTGGTGTAATCCCCCGGAGCTAAATCTGTAACGTACTCTAAAACGGTGTTTAGCTAGGTTTTCGAAAAGGTCAATTGACAGGAAAATCCAAAGCTGCCCGAGTGTTTGAAAATACTTTTTTATTTTATCCCAAAGTACTGCTTCTTTTAATTTGGATAAAAAATGTTAGAAATATTTCGTTTCAAATAAATTTCTGTCATTGATAGGAAAATCCAAAGCTGTCCGAGTGTTTGAAAATACTTTTTTATTTTATCCCATATTTACCAGTTAAATTGATAATTTCATGTTCTGACAAATGAAGGTCGTCCGCTGAAACTGCAGTGATGTCATTCTGTTGAAAAAATTCTACTGATGCAAGAAAGGACCAACAATTTACATACCACGGTACCATAGTGCTCTCCGTTTAAGCTTCCATTCAAAACATGACTAAATGACCATAGATGTTTCTAATTTAA
Organism: Ruditapes philippinarum; assembly: GCF_026571515.1. Lineage (NCBI taxonomy): Eukaryota > Metazoa > Mollusca > Bivalvia > Venerida > Veneridae > Ruditapes > Ruditapes philippinarum. The sequence continues at coordinate 58,868 of NW_026856414.1, forward strand.
ATCATTTAATTATTCTATGAATGACATATATGTATTTTAAAGTCAAGATGCGACATTTAAACACAATTTAAAAAATAGTAAATACAAGTTCGCTTTATGTGTACAATTTGCTGGAAATAATAAGAATAGTGGTACCATAGGGGACCATCCTAATATGTTTCTTTCTCACTTGTTTTGTTTATTAAGCATTGATATATAATACAAATCAAAATAAAAATAATTTGGTTATCTTTTATTTTGTTAGAATTTAATATTTCCCTTTTTCCCATTTTCTAGAAACAAAATATTTGAAGTTCATAAAAATTATATAGTAATGTAAAATTCTAAATAGAAATGTGTCCAACAACTTCATTTTGGTCTAGATTGTTGTGCCAGTACCTTTATTCTATATATTTGTATTAAATATTCTGTTACCGCCTCCGTGGTCGAGGGTTTGAGTCGATGACTTCTAATCCAGTTACCTCTCTGGCGTGGGTTCGATCCCCTGGAGATGCTTTGGTAGTTTAGCACGGAGGAAGGTAGTGTAGTACTGGTGTAACTCTCCAGGAACAATGGTTAGGAAACTACCCGCCTATATGACTGAAATACTGTTGAGAAAAGGCGTAAAATGAAACAAACAAAAAATTCTGTTTTGGGCATTTATATTTTGACAATTCTTCGACACTGAACATTATACTTTGAAGTTTTCTCTGAAAACTGAATGAAATATATGGTGACAGGTGCAATAAATTAGAGCATAAAGAAGTTATTTAACTTATTTTGTTTTACACTTTGCATATTTAACATACGTTTTAAGGACTTTAAAAATCATATGTTATAAAAACATGAAAAAGGGGAAATAATTCTCACAAAAGTGATATTAGCCAAATATTTTTCTTTCTGTTTTTGTCCAATATTATTCTGAAAAAAAACATACAAAGTTTAAAAGAAATATCTTTATTTCTTTTCTAGAAATATGTTTTTATGACATAAGGCTGATCGGCATTTTCACTAGCCTAATTAACAAGATTAACTAGTGTAACTCATTATTTTCATGCATGTTTAGCATTGACTTTTTTACAATCGAAAAGGTACTGGGATCCTTCATATTTACTGGACAATCAGCCCTCCCCTCTGCTTCCTGTTTCACTTTAAGCACTGGCTTGTGACTTAAGACTTCTTTTCTATTATTTGTCCACGAATTCTCATGTAATTCTTTTTTATTTGCTGAAAAAGAAACTTTGCAAGTTGGTGGTATGCATTTAGATACTACAACCTTTTTTTATATATTTTATAATTATGCTAGCATACATACAATGTAGAGTAACTAGAAAATACCAGTGTCTGCAATGTATAACAATCTTGTTTTAAGTACCAAATACGTAGAAATACAACTATCACTTAATTATAACATTAATATAATTTATTACTTATAACTCTGAAAGTTAAATGATGAGGTAAGTGATTGTTAGTTCTTTTAAACAAATAATTTTTCTTTTTGTATTCTATCTCTAACTCAAATATTATCGGCAAAGTCTATCAATTAAAAGCCATAAACAGTTACCCTCCAGCTAGAAATTTCCTTTTGTACCGGCAACCAGTGTAAGATAATGTTACATCTATCTTTGCAGAGGTACCTTGTTAAAGTAGAAGTACAAAAGAACTTTCAGGTCAAAGATGGCCCAGACACCAGGCTCTAGGGCCTCAAGTGGGTCAACAGGCTCTAGAGGGCATGCAGAAAATATCAAGAAAGTAGCTGTGACCATGCCAAGACAGCAAGCCTTGTTTATGGAACTAGATCAGGTAAATACAAGTCTGTTTATCCCACTGTGATGAAATCAGAATGAGGGTGTATTGAAATGTTGTATCTTGTCTGCCATTCTGTCCCAATCGTTTTGTACGAGGTGATTGGTTAGATTGTATTGAAAATTTATGGGAATGTTTATATAAATAGGGGAATGTGTCATTTAAAGCTATGACTTGGTTATTATGCCCCCGCCATATAATGGCTGGGGCATATAGTGCTACCCTATTCCGTCATTCCTTCATCCCGTCATCATCAGTTTCCGTTCATTATCTTAGTAGGGTTAGAACACATTCAACTCAAATTTAGCATTTAGATATGTCATAAGAAAATACAGGTCAAGTTCAAATTTTGGTCATGGTTCGATGATTTTTGGCAGAGTTATGCCCCTTTTACTATGAAAATAATATGAAATTTTCAGTTTCCGTTCATTATCTCTCCAACGGTATTACACATTCAACTCAAACTTGACATATGGATATGTCATAAGAAAATACAGGTCAAGTTTGAATTTGGTCATGGTTTGATGATTTTTGGCAGAGTTATGCCCCTTTTACTTTGAAAATAATATGAAATTTTCAGTTTCCGTTCATTATCTCCCCAACGGTATTACACATTCAACTCAAACTTGACATATGGATATGTCATGAGAAAATACAGGTCAAGTTCAAATTTGGTCATGGTTCCATGATTCTTGGCAGAGTTATGCCCCTTTCACTTTGAAAATAATATGAAAGTTTCAGTTTCTGTTCATTATCTCCCCAACAGTGTTACATATTCAACTCAAATTTGACATATGGATATGTCAAAGGAATGCGCAGGTCAAGTTTGAATTTGGTCATGGTTCGATGATTTTTGGCAGAGTTATGTCCCTTTCACTTTGAAATTAATTTGAAATTTTCAGTTTCCTTTCATTATCTTCTCTAGGGTATTACACATTCAACTCAAATTTGACATATGGGTGCATAAATAAATACGCAAGTCAAGTTCAAATTTTGTCATGGTTGGATGATTTTTGGCAGAGTTATGCCCCTTTAACTTTGAAAAAAAGGAAATTTTCAGTTCCCATTCATTATCTCCCCAACAGTTGTACATATTCAACTCAAAGATATGGATATGTTATAAAAATGCATTGGTCAATTTCCAATTTGGCCATGGTTTGATGATATCTGACAGAGTTATCCCTCTTGAACTTTGAAAAAAAAATCAGAAATTTTAAGTTTCAGTCCATTATCTCCCCAATGGTTGTACACCGTAATTCAACTCAAATTTGACATATAGATACATCTTAGAAATAAGCAGTTCAAGTTTGAATTTGGTCGTGGTTCAATGATTTTGGACAAAGGTATCTCCCTTGAATGTTGGAAAAATTTTGAATTTTCAGTTTCAGCACTCATACTTTTGTGGAAATGTATGTAGCCATTAAGTTGGCTAGAAAAATGCAGGTAATATAGGTAAACACTGAATAGTTTCAGTGCCTTGAACTTTGTATAAAAATGGTGTGTGTTAACATTGAATAGTTTTAAGGGCTTTGAACTTAAAATGAAAAAAATAATTTGGGCAAACATATTTGGAACTAAATATTATAACATCTGAAATTTTGGCTGCATGCGGGGGCATCGGTGGCGTGACGACACATTTCTAGTTCTTTTTTTGTTCATAGCGGTATTTCATAAATATCTGTGTTGTAAGATATGAAGCATGTAGAAATAAATGTAGATATTTAGACATGTGGTTAAAGTCATTAAGCTAAATATACGTTTGTTCTCTTTTCTTTATAATGTTTGTACTGCTTTAAATTGCCAGAACAGGCTTTGGCATCACATTCAATGATTATATCTTTGCATGCAAGCTGGTATCTCCAAAACTACTGAAGGGAAAGGGTTTAGGGCATAATAGAAAAACACTCTCCAAGGCCATTAACTCTAACATGGATTTTGGCAGAATTATGGCCCTTTTTGAACTTAGAACTTTCTACATAATCTAGGCTCTTGTTTTACTAACAGACACTGAGAATAGTAGATCATGTTGTCCTATGGACAGCTCTTACTATAAATGGAAGTAAGTTGGTTACAGCTTATGTAAATCCTTTTTGCACAGATACATAAAACAATAATTATAAGAACAAATTCTGAAAACAAAGTTACATACACTATTTATTGTGTAAATGGGTGCTTAAAACTTTCTTTTGAAAACTGTTTATGGTAGTAAGTAAAAGATACTTTTGACTGAGAAGAAGTATTAGTTGCCTCAGGTAGGCTAGCTCAATCTGTAGAGACTTTAAACAATATTGGTGGGCATCTGTGGCCATGTGGTTCAGGTCATTGAATTCAAACCACTTGCACCTCACTGCTGTGGGTTTGAATTCTGACAGGAACATTGGATTCTTTTACGTGAGGAAGCTTATAATCCAGCTTTCAGAACATCGTTGGTTCTACTCAAGTGCCCATTAGTGCCTGGAATTATACATGAAAGGGTACCTTCTTCCACCATTAAAGCTGGAAAGTCGTAATATACTGTATAAGTGGTTAATTTTGCGACATGGAAATATTTGCGATTTTTGCAAATTGAAATTAAAAAAAATATTCCTTTAAATGCAAACTTTGGAAGATGGACAAAACCCCACACGTCAAAAACCCACACCTCAAAATTTTATAGAGTGGACAGAACCCTACACTTAAATTTTATAGAGTGGACAAAACCAAATGTTTAAATGAAACAATATATGTGTTAATAACACAACAGGTTATTCATGTAACAAAAGAATGTTTAAAAGTATGACAAAGAAATGTGTCCTTTATCAACTATCAATGTATATTTCAAACAATTGTGTAAGAAAATAAAGAATTGACAAGATCGGTTACAATAACAGCATATTCTTAACATGTAGTTTTGTACCTACTTAATTAATGATATCACAAAAACAGTATTACATTCAAGAAATCATATTTTCACAAATATTTCCGCATGCAAAAAGTCCACTTTTTGACATTCGCAAAATTTTTGTGACCCATAAATGTCTTTTATACATTAATCTTTGAAAAGAACAGTATTGAAAGGCATGAGATATACTTGATGATCTTGATGATCAGGCTACACAATTTTTTATTTTTTTGTGCCCGCCTTTTCGAAGAAAAAATAGCGATATAGAAATGGGCTCCATCTGTATGTCCATCTGTTACACTTTCATGTTTGAAATAACTAAGCACAAAATTAATGTTTGTTACAATAAAATGATGTGTCATACACAACACTCAGACCCCTACCTCCAAGGTTAAGATCACACTTGGTGATTAAAGGTCAACATTGTCTTTAGTGTCTGGTTCATAACTTTTTTATACAGTAAGGGATTTTGAAAATACTTGGCACAAATGTTTGCAAAAATGAGATGACATGTCATGCACAACAGCCGGACCCCATCCTCCAAGGTCAAGGTCACATTTGGGGGTCAAAGTTTATCATGGTCTGTCATAGGGTATATTTTGTGTCCGATCCATAACTTTTCTTCAATTAAGGGATTTTGAAATAACTTGACACAATTGTTTACAATAATAAGACAACCTGAACCCCTGACTCAAAGGTCAAGGTCACACTTTGAGGTCAAAGCATCACATGGTCTGTTGAAGGGTATGATCATAAGCCAATAAAATGGCGAATCGCCCAAATACCTTAATCAATAAAAAAAACTTATGGACAGGACTATGTATGTTGAGGCTTTTACTGTACCCAGAAATTACCTAGAACTTGTCACTTTATACCTCTTTTAAAAAACAGGGTAGAAATTTAGATGATTAAAATGTAAGTTCCTTGATATTGCAATGTAAATAACAACAGTATGGTGAATATTTATTTATGAATAAGTTTTGGCAGTCCTTGTTATTTGAATTTAAATTTCACATTCAGGCAGATTTATTAAACTTTTATGTCTTTATTGCACAAATGGGTATGTGGTGTAACACATAAAATTAAATTACCTGTAAAGATAAAATGGTAAATCCGGGACATTTAAGATTATGACCTATTAAGTTTAACAATTTGGGGAAAGTACCAAAAATTGATAAATTTATTTTTAGATATTAAAAAACAGCACAAAAATACCCCATACTGACACATGTCTTTTAAATATATTTTTAGCTTGACTATATAAAAAGTATTTGGAGAAATGTTCCACTAATGTTCCAAGGTGTTTGTTCTACTCACCCAGGTGTCTGCATCCACATTTCTATTCAAGTTTTTGTGTAGTAAATTATTTTTATGCCACCGCAGCATCTGCAATGCGGTGACATATATAGCAATTCACCTGTTAGCGTTTACAAAGATTATATAGTGAACTTAAAAAATCTTATTCTTAAAAACTACAAGTCTGGTTTCAACAAAACTTGCCAGGATTGTTCCTTTAGTGAAGAGCTTCCAAAGTAATTTAAAGAATTTGATTCCATGCAGAAATCTTGTTACCATGGTAACAAAAAAATAATAGAAAGAAATTTAAAAAAAAATAGTGTGCACAGTAACAGTTTTTTGTATTTGATTTGAACCAATCTTGTACATTTGTTGTAACAGCAGTAGATCAGGACTTGGTAAAGAAAGAAGCAATGTATATTGTAATCTGAATCATCTTATTACAAAATTATGTTGCTTTTATTGGATGATATCAGCCAATTGATAGTCAAACTGTAAACATCACTGATACAAGGAAGTTAAATTCTATATGTTAATGAGATATGGTCAATCTACTTTATGAAAGGTTAATTTATGTCTGTATTAATGGTTTCATTTGCAGAAGATAATTATGTTGACACAATAAAGTGGTTGAAATATTACTTTATCTTAAGTTAGTAACCAACAGGGATGTAGGGCTTCATCTATTTGTTATGATATGAAAAAAAAGAGGCTGAATTTTTTTTTTACATGGCTTATGATGTTGTTTTTTTCCACTTTGAATTTTTGAATTTTTTTAGATTGTTTTGACTCAGTGTAACGTCTGTGCTTGGTTAAACCATTGATTTTTAGCAGTAGTAATAGATAGAAATGTACCTCCATATATAGTCAGGCTAGTTGAGCCATCTGTCAAGACTCCCAAGGGCTGTCAATCCCCGTTGAAAACATCTTTTCAAAAAACTCAGCCCCTGGGGGCCCGGCCAGTTTTTAAGGGTATCTGTCAAAAACTCAGCTCTTTCCCAAATAGTTTAGGGGCCCTTTTGTCAATTTCCAGCTCTTGGGCCCGGCTAGTTGAGCCATTTTTCTAAAAACTTAGCTCTGGGAGGGGTTTGTTGAAGGGCCCCTTTTGTTTTAAAAGTCACTCTGTCAGGGTAGTTGAGCCCAAAACTGTCAATAAATCAAACTCTGGGCCCGGCAGTTGAGGGCCCTCTGTCTACAGTCCCGCTCTGTCAGGGGTAGTTGAACCCTCTTCCCAAAACTAGCTCCCGGGCCCGGTAGTTGAGGGCCCTCTGTCTACAGTCAACCCCCTGTTGGGGTAGTTTTAGCCCTTGTCTACATCATCTCTTTCAGGCTAGTTGAGCCATCTGTCTACAGTCATCTCTGTCAGGCAAGTTGAGCCATCTGTCTACAGTCATCTCTGTCAGGCTAGTTGAGCCATCTGTCTACACTTAGCTCTGTCAGGCTAGTTGAGCCATCTGTCTACAGTCATCTCTGTCAGGCTAGTTGAGACATCTGTCTACAGTCATCTCTGTCAGGCTAGTTGAGCCATCTGTCTACAGTTATCTCTGTCAGGCTAGTTGTGCCATCTGTCTACAGTCAGCTCTGTTAGACTAGTTGAGCCATCTGTCTACACTCAGCTCTGCCAGGCCAGTTGAGACATCTTTCAACACTCAGCTCTACCAGGCTAGTTGAGCCATCTGTCAATACTCAGCTTTGTCAGACTAGTTGAGCTATCTGTATACACTCAACTATGTCAGGCCAGTTGGTACATCTGTCTATAGTTAGCTATGCCAGGTAAGTTGAGCCATAAGTCTAGACTCAGTTCTGTCAGGCCAGTTGAACCATCTGTCTACATTCAGCTTTGTCTGGTCAGTTGAGTCATCTGTATACACTCAGCTCTGTCAGGCTAGTTGTGCCATCTGTCTACACTTAGCTCTATTTGACTAGTTGAGCCATCTGTCTACAGTCATCTCTGTCAGGCTAGTTGTGCCATCTGTCTACACTTAGGTCTATTTTACTAGTTGAGCCATCTGTCTACAGTCATCTCTGTCAGGCTAGTTGTGCCATCTGTCTACAGTCAGCTCTGTTAGACTAGTTGAGCCATCTGTCTACAGTCATCTCTGTCAGGCTAGTTGTGCCATCTGTCTACAGTCAGCTCTGTCAGGCTAGTTGTGCCATCTGTCTACAGTCAGCTCTGTCAGGCTAGTTGTGCCATCTGTCTACACTTAGCTCTATTTGACTAGTTGAGCCAATCTGTCTACAGTCATCTCTGTCAGGCTAGTTCTGCCATCTGTCTACACTTAGCTCTATTTGACTAGTTGAGCCATCTGTCTACAGTCATCTCTGTCAGGCTAGTTGTGCCATCTGTCTACAGTCAGCTCTGTTAGACTAGTTGAGCCATCTGTCTACAGTCATCTCTGTCAGGCTAGTTGTGCCATCTGTCTACAGTCAGCTCTGTCAGGCTAGTTGTGCTATCTGTCTACAGTCATCTCTGTCAGACTAGTTGTGCCATCTGTCTACACTCAGCTGTGTCAGGCTAGGTTAGCCATCTGTCTACAGTCATCTCTGTCAGGCTAGTTGTGACATCTGTCTACACTTAGCTCTATTTGACTAGTTGAGCCTACACACTTAGCTCTGTAAGACTAGTTGAGCCATCTGTCTACAGTCATCTCTGTCAGGCTAGTTGTGACATCTGTCTACAATCAGCTCTATTAGACTAGTTGAGCCTACACACTTAGCTCTGTAAGACTAGTTGAGCCATCTGTCTACAGTCATCTCTGTCAGGCTAGTTGTGGCATCTGTCTACAATCAGCTCTATTAGACTAGTTGAGCCTACACACTTAGCTCTGTAAGACTAGTTGAGCCATCTGTCTACAGTCATCTCTGTCAGGCTAGTTGTGGCATCTGTCTACAATCAGCTCTATTAGACTAGTTGAGCCTACACACTTAGCTCTGTAAGACTAGTTGAGCCATCTGTCTACAGTCATCTCTGTCAGGCTAGTTGTGACATCTGTCTACAATCAGCTCTATTAGACTAGTTGAGCCTACACACTTAGCTCTGTAAGACTAGTTGAGCCATTTGTCTACAGTCAACTCTGTCAGGCTAGTTGTGGCATCTGTCTACTCTCTCCAATTGAGGCTAGTTTGGCATATGTCTACACTCAGCTCTGTCAGGCCAGATGTGCTATTTATCTACTCTCAGTTCTGTTAGGCCAGTTGTGCCATCAGTCTACACTCAGCTCTGTCAGGCCAGATGTGCCATTTATCTACTCTTAGTTCTGTCAGTCCAGTTGTGCCATCTGTTTACACTGACAGAGTTCTATTATGCCAGTAAGGCTCTTTTAGATTGTCAGCTAGAAGTTAGATGTTAGATTGTTAGCAAGTGGTTAAATGCCAGATTGTTAGCTAGTAGTTAAATTTTAGATAATGTTAGCATGTAGTTAAAATAAAGATTGTTAGCTAAGATTTTAGCTGGTAGTTAAATGTTAGATTGTCAGCTGGTAGGTAAAATGTTAGATTGTCAGCTAGAAGTTTAAATTTTAAATTGTTAGCTAGTGGTAATAATTTTAAATTGTTAGCTAGTGGTCATAATTTTAAATTGTTAGCTAGTGGTAATAATATTAAATTGTAAGCTAGTAGTAATAATTTAAATTGTTAGCTAGTTGTTTAAATGTTATATTTACTGATAGCTTAAATATTAAGATTTGTTAAGTGACTGTTTCACTTCCCTAAACATTAATGTTGAAAAAGTGCAAAACTTCCTGATCTGTATCGTAATTTTTGTTTCCATGACAAAGTCACCTATATGAAGATAATACTTTGGTTCTGCTCATGCATGGAGAGGTAGATAAACCAATGTCAACAATTTATATGTAAACTACTAATGTATATATCAGCTTTTTTTTTTCATATCTATGTTTACACGAAAGAGGTTTATTGAAACTGTGTTAAATACGGAAGTTTATTTTCTTTATTGTGTTCATTTTTTTAGATGAAAAAGGTCACTCATAATCTATTTTAGATTATACTGCAGTTAGAGAACAGTTTAGTAAAACTGCCCTTGTGACAGTTAGTGTTGCATGACAACTCTTAAGTGTATTAATTTTCTATTTAATTACCTGGATTTTAATGAAAATGTTTATGTTATTTATAGCAGTGAAGTGTTTACATTGATTGGATACATAGAAATTTATAGGACTACTTGGATGTATTAATTAAAGTTTGTAAGAACGTCTTGAAATTTTTAGTTTCCTGCATAAACAATAACATTTGACGTGTGATGTAAACACTTCTTTGAACTATAAATTTATTACTGAAGAAAGTATTAATTTTGAGAAACAAACTTATAATGGATAAGGAAAGACCAAAAACTTTTTTAAGTCGAGGTAATTCTGAGCCTAATGGGGAACATTTGAAGAAACCTCATACTAGGGTTCACCAGAGGTCAGATCCAGGTCTACAAGGTTCCACTCTATCTCTAATCACAGAAGACTCGGGTCATGAATCAAAGAGCGTGTCAAATCTTTCAAAGACTGTTGGTCACCCACCTGTTCCTGCTATAGTTAGGAATAGACACGGCTCGGACAGTGAGTTTAAGCCTAAAAGACCTATGACACGTGCTACTACTAAAAACTTTGTTTATCTCGATCATCCAGATTACTTGAAAAAAGTTGCAATCTGTGGATATGGTGATACCATCTTCTATGATTTAAATCAGGTGTGTTTAGATTACTCCAACCATAACAGATTCAAAGTTTCATTATGTAATATACTTGTTATATATAGTCTGATTTTATTGACCTGTCAATTATGAATACATTAATTATAGCACTCATTTACATATTCGATCTCACTTCGTTTTTTTTCCGTTTATTTTACTAGAATTAATATGGAGTGTATCACTTACGTTTGGAAAACTCTTACTAGATTAATGTAGGTTCTTGTAACATCCGCAATAGCACAGTCGGTTAAGTGATTACCAAATGCATGAGGGGTCCGATGTTCGATCCCCTTTTTTGACATTCTTTTTAGACTTATTCTTTCTTTATTTTTAAGTATATTTTAATGAAAATGGTCAAGCGCTTGCAATTTGTCTACACGGATATGAACCAACTAAGAAACACTGAATTGTCACATTTTATATTGTATAATTACATTTATTGATTTTAATCGGAATGAATTTTCAGTATTAATTCTTAAACATTGTTATATACAAATGTATAGTATTTACAAAAAGGTGCAAAACATATTAAAACGGAACAACCATAACTATAACTTAAAAAACATGTTGAAAATAGTTATTAATAAAAAATATACTGGACATACTCTGTCTCGATCCTACAACACGTTGAACGTTCAGATAAAATATACCAGTGGTTTACCCTATTGCACTATAACGGTCAGTGTAACTAATTCAAAATAACAAGATGAATTTAATCACATCTTACTGCGCACATCTCACGGAATTTACCGAACATTTATCGAATATTAATACATTCTGTATATTGACCGTATAATCAGTATGGAATTGACAGGTTAATAAAATCAAACAATACTATTGTACAATGTACATGTATATAAGATATTTATATCCAAACTTTTTGTGTTCACACATCCAGTAAATAATTTAAAATTTTGTATTTAGTTTATTTTCTAATCAAATTGCTATTTTAAGTTGAATATTGGCTATGCTGCTGCGGATGTACATTAGGGTAAGACTAGTTTGGATAAGGGTAGCAGTGATTTTTTCAATTTTCAAAACAATCTGTGGCTTTCTGAAGGGGAAAATATTGCGCGATAAATCAGAAAATGGGGGAAATCTTAAATAAAATTCCAGTAACTGAGAATGAAAATTTTAATTCACCCACACATTCTATGAAATTTTCAATTTCAATTCAAATTAACATGCATGGTATTTAGCAGAGGCTATCTATAGGGACATCTTTTTGTCTTCTAGCTATATAAGTCATATGCTGTCAAGTCATGGTTCTGGTGAAAATTTTAAGGGAAAATTTAAGTATTTTTAGAGGAAAATATACTTATTTTAGGTCAGAGGAAACAACCTTTATTGGGCTTTAGAATATAGGGGTAGAATTGGTACAGAGTAGCATATAGGGCTGAAGGATTTAGGGTTAAATTTTAGTGAAATTAGGATAATTATGAGTAGACATTGGAGTTTTGATCTGATAAAACAATGAACTATTAAACTATAGTTAAGTAGCAATGAGCAAATACTAGTTTAACAATATATGTATGGGGGGGGGGGGGGAAACATCAACACCAACATTTAAATATGAAAACAACAAAATGAATGACAATGAGTCAGTGTTCATGTGAAGTTATTATTTCATGGATAGGCTAATGTTTTAATTAATCTGAATTGTTTCCTTCATACTCCTTTATACTTCTATGGGTGTTTTATATGTGGGTGTGTGTAGATTTTCAAAGCTATACTGTAACCCAACGAATATTCGCGACCAATTAATATTCGCTTTATTCGCGGATGGCTATGAAGCGCGAATATTTGTTTGCGCGAATAAGTCCGCACTATTTCGCGAATAAATTGGAGAGAAATTTTTATTTTAGATGTTGTTCATGCAAAGCTACTTGACCTGATATATTCGAATTTTACGGGCACCTGTTAGGAAGTAATGAATTGTTATGAATATTGCCAAAAAGCAATAAATACACAAACTAAGTAAACTACTACTATTTTATATATATCAAAAGAACTCTATGTCAATATACATATACAAACATCCCTGCATTCTGAAGGTTTATGTTTTATCAACCACCCTTTTAACGACATGTTTCGAAATGAAGACGAACGATGCGTACATGTACATATATAGAGAAAATGTTTTGCTAAATTCTGATCACAATTCACTTACCAATACAATATAAGGCTAGCGTATTGTTAATCCCATTTAAGACGCCAATAATGACCACAATTATTGAAGATTAATAGTCGGCTAATGGATTTTACTGCCCCATCGGACTTTCCAATCCGCGAATTTTTTTTTTTCGGAAGACAAGAAAACGCGGAAATTAATATTCGCGAATATGTCCGACCTCGGCAAAACGCGAAAATTTGTATTCGCGAATATAAATTGGGTTACAGTATATTTTATTTTGACAATATTTTTAGAACAAATATCAGGATAAGATTATTTTGCTTTTATATTTTGTATTTTGTTTTCTTATCTATTGAAATACATGTATATAATTTGCAATTTTAGGTTTCTCAAACTTTATAAAAGTTATTCCACCCATATTGCATCCATCGTGTACAGTTCATATAATAATGGCCATTAGTCTCATTATTTAGTTATCAGTGTGTTTTGACAATATTTGGTATTATTTTATGTTATTTTGATGAATGTTTGTTTTTTTGTTCACTGTATAAAAAGTGATAAATTATGTCATGTTTGTGGGTCTATATTTATTTCCTTAAATGAGATAACACTGTTATAGACATATATAACAATGACTAAGCAGATAGGTCTGCCAATCCTAATGTAAGAATAGAATATATATAGAGAGACAATTAAGACAATGCTGATTAATTTCTATAATAACAGAAACACTGATTTGAAAATATATAACTGTGTGTATTATACACAACAATAGATGACAACTGTCTTGATGGGTGCTTGCTGTATTCTTGTGAGCTGAAGATCCAATGCTTGAATTATAGTTTCCATTTGTATGAAAATATATATACAATTTATATGATATCAAAAATGATAAATTCCAGCTATAAAATGTGTCAGAAACTTCAAACAAACAAAATATAGCTACATATCTGGTTTTTTTCTTCATTTTTTTGGATAGTAAAAAAAGGGGAGGGAAAAAACAATCTGAAATCTTTCACAAAGTGTAAGAATCAATATTTACAATTGTTATCTTTTATGATAAAATGATGTTATAAATGACTAGAACTTTGATATAAACATTGATTCATTTAGTAAAGGCTTGAATGTACCTTTACCTTATCATTTCCCACATTGACCTACAATGTCCTTTACCACGCTGGTAAGATTATTATTAAGCTGGTGGTGTTGTCATTTGTTTTGGCAATTTCTCAAAACAGTACAATCTTTATCACTCAGACCTCAAACAGGAATGCAGTGATATAAATTTTAAAAAAAATGCAATCCTAAAATACATTTTGAAACATTTGTAAAAATGTTTAACCTTTGCAAGTTTTATAATTTTACAAATAGTCAGTTTGTTAACAGTGTAAATTTATTTAAGTTATGCAAGTTTAGATGACAGCATAATAATCATAATGAGTATATGAGTCTTTATGGCACCTCAATATGAGCCCTGTCACGACAAAACCAACATAATGGGTTTGCGACCAGCATGGATCCAGACCAGCCTGCGCATCCACGCAGTCTGATCAGGATCCATGCTGTTCGCTTTCAACCCCTATAACAAGTACAGAAACTGATAGCAAACAGCATGGATCCTGATCAGACTGCGCGGATGCGCAGCCTGGCTGGTTTCATGCTGGTCGCAAACCCATTATGTTGGTTTTGTCGTGACAGGGCTCATATTGAGGTGCCATAAACACTATTAATATAAGTACAGTTTCATTATGATAATCCTTAATATTCACAATGAACATTCTAGATTGAATACAGGACATGTCCATGAAAGTCATCATGGGTAATCAGGTAGCTGAGAATATGGAATTTTTGAGAGTAAGACAAAAAAACCCTGACCTGCATGAAGCAAAAGTGATTAGCCTCCCAGTTTGCCACCGTTTTAAAGCCTGACAAGTCCAGACATCCGTACAGTCTGACCATGGTCTTGATGCTGTTGGTACATGTAGCTCAAATTTTGTATTCTGATATAGAAATCTGTTCAAATTGGAATGGAGTGTTCCAAATATCCTTAAAACAAACTCGACTATTGCAGTCCAAAAACAAATAATAAATTAGTAACTAATATACATGACTGTGTAGTTCATGAAAAGTTTGTTAAAAAAAGATTTACCCCTTAGTCAACCATGTGTACAGAAAGTTTGAATTATTGTTTAGACTCAGAGTATAAACAAGTATTGACCCAGAAGTAAAATACAACAACCAAAAAAAAACCAAAAACAAACAATAAATTATATGAGACAGTGACTGTGTAATATATTGTTTAATTTATAAGCTAATTATTAACAGTGGCTGATACTTTCTGTTTTCAGAACCGCCCACTAGCCGCTATAGTACAGGATATATGTGACAAGTAAGTTTTATTTTATATTCACTTTAATTTCCATTGGTTGCCAGTAACAGTGGTCGTCTAGTTAAGTGTTGCAAGTCAGCCTCTTAAATCCAAGGCTTACCAGTGTTATGTTGTCATAAAAATTGTTGAAGCCTGGCTGCCAGGGCTAAAGCTGTGAGGGATGTAGCATTCTCCATTATCCTTCATAATACAGTGTCAATCATGGTCTGTAACTTTCATTTCCCATTCCAATAATTGGTTGTCTTAAATGACTCAGTCATTTAAACTGACCGATATCTATATTTGGCAAGAGTTGAAAATCATGACATACATTAGTTTATGTTTCTTAAGTATTCACTTTAAAATGCACATTTAATACACTGGTTACATGTATTAATATGTATTTATGGTAAGTATGCCATTGTAACATTATAACTTGAAATATTTTTATCCCTGGTTGAAGGTGTCACATATCATAGATTTAAACTTCCTCAATTTATTGTCAGTATTTTAGATACCTGGTGAAGAAGACATCGAGACAGATTTAAAATATATCAATTTAATTGTTGAAGGTTTGAATAGCTGACATGTAGACATTTTATCATGTAAATTAATATGTTCAAAACAGATTTGTAAAGAAGCACAAAAGACCTTTTCATTTCATGTTGATTTCAAACACATTACGATTATTGAGATATGTTGAATTTTTGTTGTTAATGTTACATAATTATTATGGGTTCAATAAGTTGCATTTTAACCATTTTGATTATTCAATTTGCAGATAAATGCTTTTAGCATAATAATGTTCTAATATGTTTCTTTAAATTCATTAAGTACATTGTAAGGACTATTACATGAACTGTCTAAATATAATTTTCTCTGTCTAGACGGCTCTTTTTATCATTTGTCTGATCTGTATAACTGTCATTTATTAGGAAGTTTCCAATGTAAAAGTTTAAAAAAAAAATATGTTTTTAAGTCCACTTGAATCAGCATTTGTCCAAGCTGTAAACTGAATTTTAATATACATGTATATCTATTGTATGATATAATTGTGTGATTACATTACAGATGGACGTTACAAAATGTGGAAGATTATGCACTTCAGTTCTCGGAGCCGAGTCGACAAATATATATCACAGAACATGTATGTCTCAATTATTTTAACTTTTAATCTTTTAATGCATTAAAACTTATTAAAACTTATCAAAATTTTATCAAAATTTTAATGTAATTGAAAAAAATGACCAAAAAAAACCCCAAAACATTTTAAGTTTCAGACAACTGATGAAATGTAACTGTAGCTAGCTATTTTTTGCCTTACTCTAGATACATTTAGGGACAACTTATGATACATTTAGTGACAACTCTAGATACATTAAGGGACAACTCAATATACATTAAGGGACAACTCAATATACATTAAGGGACAAATCAAGATTCATTAAGGGACAAATCAAGATTCATTAAGGGGACAGATCTAGATACATTAAGGGACAACTCTAGATACATAGGGACATAGATACAAGGGACAACTCAATATACATTAAGGGACAACTCAATATACATTAAGGGACAAATCAAGATTCATTTAGGGACAACTCAAGATTCATTAAGGGACAAATCAAGATTCATTAAGAGACAGATCTAGATACATTTAGGGACAACTCTAGATACATTAAGGGACAACTCAATATACATTAAGGGACAACTCAATATACATTAAGGGACAACTCAATATACATTAAGGGACAAATCAAGATTCATGAAGGGGACAACTCAAGATTCATTAAGGGACAACTCTAGATACATTTAGGTACAGATCTAGATACATTAAGGGACAACTCTACATTTAGGGACAGATCTAGATTCATTAAGGGACAACTCTAGATACATTAAGAGACAGATCAAGATACATTTAGGGATAATCAAGATACATTGAGGGGCAACTCGAGATACATTTAAGGACAACTCGAGATACATTTAGGGGCAACTCTAGATACATTTAGGGGCAACTCTAGATACATTTAAGGACAACTCTAAATACATTTAGGGACAGATCTAGATTCATTAAGGGACAACTCTAGAATCATTAAGAGACAGATCAAGATACATTTAGGGATAATCAAGATACATTGAGGGGCAACTCGAGATACATTTAAGGACAACTCGAGATACATTTAGGGACAGATCAAGATACATTGAGGGGCAACTCTAGATACATTTAAGGACAACTCGAGATACATTTAGGGACAACTCTAGATACATTTAGTTTAGTTTCTGGTATGATTGTGTATTAGTTATTATAGCATTAATTCACACTCCTTGAAAAAAAAAATAACTTGTTTGCGTTAATAGTTTTCGTATTTAGAAAATGGTGACAAGAGTGATATATACTTATTTTTTAAAGCAATTATGATTCATTACTGTCCTTTTTCCCAAATGATTCTGATATCTTAAAATATATCTAATGTTTGTACCATTGCTTACTTAGACCAGTACCATTATGAGACAGAACATAATTTCATTTGTTAAATGTGAATGAATCGCTTAAGATTATTTGCAAGATATTATAGATAAACATTCAGCAAGGTTTCATATTTTATATGATATAAAAATATAGTAATAAAATACACTTTTGCCATTGGTAATTTTCTAATTCACCTCAAGTAACAAAAATGTAACAAAAATGTTTATATGTCATAGTTTTCGTCAGATGTATATAAACTTTTTTTTTGTTCAATTTAATAATGGTTTATTAAAATATCTTGAATATGATGACTAGCTATTAAAGGGACACCACTGTGTGTTTTTTTGGACATAAATGGACTGGAAATATTATTTTTTTTAGATTAATTTTCTATTTGATGTAAGTCTAGACCAGTAACCTTGTTTTGCAAAATTTCAGATCATGGGTTCATTCCTATTTTTCAGAATTTTTGTTTTAATTGTGAAAAATCAGGGCTTGAAAAAAAATTTTTGATTTATTTCTGAGTAGATCTATATTTCTTAATTATCTTTGCATATTTTTCTGTTTTAAGTTCCCAAGATGATGTATGTAATCATTCACATTTTATTTCTTTAGGCTTTTGACATGAATGGTGTTCTTTTAAAAAAAAAACAAGTACATGTATCATATTTTTCATACGGCTGATTGTGAACCAGGTTGACTAGTAGTTTGTTGCTTTTGGGAGTGTTGTATTGGTCAAATAGTAAAATTTAGGTTCAAGACAATATCAAAACTAGCATCAATATAATGTACAAGTGATCCATGTCCAACTGGAAAAAATTGGCATTAAAGTCAACAATAAATCAAACTGGTTATGGTTGAACCATTTGCCATTCACTGCTATAGATTGACACAAGTGGGTAAGTTACAAAACTTGTTATTATACTTTAGGACTGCTGCCAGCTTATGTCTGATAATATGTTCAATATATTGTCTTACTCAATATTAAATGAACACATAATAAACACTTTAAAGGGACTCCACTGAGGTAAAAAAAAGAAAAAGCCTAAAGATATAAAATTTGAATTTCTTACAAAGATCAACTGCGGCACTTAGAACAGAAAGATATGCAAAGAACAAGTAAGAAATACACTCAGATTGTATTTGTGTGCTAATCAGCCTAATCTCAATCTGTTTTTAAGTGACACATTTCAATTTTTGGTCATATTTTACAATTATTAAATGATATGGAAATTTTGCACACAAGTTATCAGTCTAGCCCTACATCAAACGGAACATTTATTTATGAAAAAATTATTTTCAGTCCTGTGATGTCAAAAAACGTCAGAGGAGTCCCTTTAATTATCATAGTAGCAGCAATTTTTTGTTTGTTTTATCAATTTTATATACAAATCAAGAGCCAAGTGAGACTTAAACTACATGATAATCGACCTTTGTTAAATGTAGCATTGTTTTATTGACCTTAAGAGTTTTTTTTATGTCAGTCCGTCTGCATTATTGGTTAAAAAGATGAGTCTTTTCCACTTGAGTTACTTAAGTATAAATAAGTTTTCTATACTTCACATTTGATCAAAGTTAAAGTGGATTATTGAGCAGTTCAAATATTTATTTCACATGGCAGAGTAATGATTTTAATACTTATAGTAGGTGTTAAACTGTAGGCAACCACAAGATAAATGACCTTGAATCATTTCCTGAACTGTGACCAAATTCCTATCCCCTAACTGCACAACTAGATTTCATTTCCCTCAGCTATTTTTCATTTACTTCCAACTAGCTTTCCTATCTTAACAGTTTTTCCTGGGCACAAAGCTGTTCTTGAATCCCACCCACTACCACATCCCACTACTTGTTTGATTTGATATTTCACAGAAATGATCTAATGGTTATAATCTACTTAGATGATTGAAATAATTTTTGTTAGTTATAAACATTATAATGAGTTGGGGTCACAAAGGTATGAAAGGAAATCAATGTAAATCTTCTTGGTTAAATCTGTTGGTCAAATTTTGATATGATTGAATAGAAACTTCTTGTAGGTGACTGCATACCAGTGTTGTTTAAGTAATTTTCAATAGTAAGAAAAAGAAAAAGAGAAAAAAAAGGTCCTTAGGGGTTAGGATGTGTTTCACTCTATTCATTAAGAAAAAAACATTGAAAATTTTGTAATAAACTCTGTTAAGCAATATAAGGGCCATCATTGCCCTCTTGTTTATTATTATGACCTTGATATTTGCTTTTATAATTTTTGTATGTGTCAATATTTTCTTACATAATGAGTAATAAGTAATAATAACAGGAAAATACGGTGTCCTTATTGTGCCATTTAGAATGTCGTCCGTCGCGTCTAAGGGTAGACACACGACAATGCGAAGTGACATCGCGACAATGCGAAGCGACGCTCGACAACGCGAAGCGATATGCGACAATGCGAAGCGACGCTCGACAGTGTCAAACGATATGTCGCACTGTCGCCTAGAAATGTCGCGGTAAAAAAGGGCGACATTTAAGAAATGTCGCTTCGCGTTGTCGAGTGTCGCTTCGCATTGTCGAGCGTCGCTTCGCGTTGTCGCGATGTCACTTCGCGTTGTCGCGATGTCACTTCGCGTTGTCGCATTGTCACTTCGCATTGTCGAGTGTCGAGGTTGGTAGAAGTGCATACCACGACACTCGACAATGCGAAACGACAACGCGACAATGCGATACGACGCTCGACAATGCGAAGTGACACTCGACATCGCGAAGCGACATTTTTAAAATGTCGAGTAAATGTCGCGTTATTTTTATGATTTTTACACCGCGACGCTCAACATTGCGAAGCGACACTCGACAATGCGAAGCGACACTCGACAACGCGAAGCGATACTCGACAACGCGAAGCGACACTCGACAATGCGAAGCGACATTTGGAATAATATCGTATCGCATTGTCGTGCGTCTACCGGTGCTTGGTGAGAATTTACTAACTCACCGACAAACGGTGCGATCATGGAAGGGGTCGCACTAAACTGCTGACGAATTAGCTGACGATATAGATATATAGGAAACTGCTGACCAGTTAAATAAAGAAGGATTATCGGAAAATGCTGACCAGTTACACAAAGAAGGGAAACATTGAAGGTGTGAAGTTATATAAACACGCCGTAGGGGGTAATAAAAAGATGGGAAATTACTTTTATTCTTTTAATTATATTTTTAATTTTTGCATTTATATGACTATGTTTATAAACTAAATTAATATATACATTTAAAGTACCATAATATCATACATTTTAACACGGATTTACATTACTACATGTAATATAAATCCGTGATTTTAAAAGGATATATTAAACAGCTTTATATACCTCTAAAGATATGCAAAAATTTGAATTAATGTTTTATAAAGAATTATGATGTTATGAGTTTTATCAAAATCTCTTGTTAGTGATATTTCAATAGAAAAATCTTGTAACGGAAAAAAATGTATTTTCAAAAGCAATAATTGCAATTTGAATTAATATTAAATAAGTCAGCAGTGTTTTAACTTAATTAAATGTCGACAAAATTTTATAAAATATATTGAATTTCGTACATTATAAAATGAATTAAAATTTCACGACAAAATATATTTTTTTCCTATATTTCTAACTGGTCAGCAGTTTCCCTATATATCTTACTGGTCAGCAGATTCTACTACATGTGTATATGTTTAACTGGTCAGCATTTTCTCGCCTGAATGTAAAGAGCGTTAAATTTGCTAACCATATAGAATAAGAAGAGTTTTACGGCTTAAATCAATTTGAAATAACATTAAATTGGTCAGCAGTGTTTTTACTTAATTAAATGTCGACATAATTTTATAAAATAAATTGAATTTGCATACATAATAAAAATGAATTACAATTTCACGGCAAAATATATTTTTCTCTATATATCTAACTGGTCAGCAGTTTCCCTATATATCTAACTGGTCAGCAGATTCTACTATATATGTTTAACTGGTCAGCATTTTCTCGCCTGAATGTAAAGAGCGTTAAATTTGCTGACCATATAGAATAAGAGAGTTTTACGGCTTAAATCAATTTGAATTAACATTAAATTGGTCAGCAGTGTTTTTACTTAATTAAATGTCGACATGATTTTATATAATATATAAAATTTGCATACATTATAAAATGAGTAACAATTTCACGGCAAAATATATATTTTTCTATATTTCTAACTGGTCAGCAGTTTCCCTATATATCTAACTGGTCAGCAGATTCTATTATATGTTTAACTGGTCAGCATTTTCTCGCCTGAATGTAAAGAGCGTCAAATTTGCTGACCATATAGAATAAGAAGACTTTTACGGCTTAATCAATTTGAAATAATATTAAATTGGTCAGCAGTGTTTTTACTTAATTAAATGTCGACATAATTTTATAAAATATATTGAATTTGCATACATTATAAAATGAATTACAATTTCACGGCAAAATATATTTTTCTCTATATATCTAACTGGTCAGCAGTTTCCCTATATATCTAACTGGTCAGCAGATTCTACTATATGTTTAACTGGTCAGCATTTTCTCGCCTGAATGTAAAGAGCGTTAAATTTGCTGACCATATATAATAAGAGAGTTTTACGGCTTAAATCAATTTGAATTAACATTAAATTGGTCAGCAGTGTTTTTACTTAATTAAATGTCGACATTATTTTATAAAATATATTAAATTTGCATAATGAGTAACAATTTCGTAGCATTTAAATATATTTTTCTCTATATATCTAACTGGTCAGCAGATTCTACAATATGGTCAGCATTTTAATAACATATTTTTGACTGTTTATTGTATTTTGTCATAGATAAATCAAGAATGACACGTCGCGTGTGAAATCGATTTTAATATGACCTTGGGGCATATCGATCTCGATAAATTATCAGTTTAATGGATATCTGTGGAAACATGTTGTTTATAATGTAATAAAAGCTTATTAACTATAACAATTAGCACATTATTAATTTTTGTTCAATATTACTTATACAATTATACGAACAACAAATAAGGAAACAGAAATCACTTTATTTCATATTTGCACTAAATACGACATAATAATTATATTTTGTTAAAATATACATTACGTATATGTACATGTATATATTTTAACCTATGATGCATAGTTTTATACGTACTTGAAACAAAATTATGATTTTTCGTACATCATATTTTGACTACATTTTTAAAATTTTAACCAATATATAACACATAGAAGAAAATTCATTAAGGTACTTAAATAAAATATTATATCAAAATAAATTGAGAAATATACAATATATATCAATTGAATTTTTTTATAATTAATATGTATCATTTGTAATATTGACATCTTGAACAGACCTGGGGTAATCATCAATCATAATCATCGATTTTTAAATTGATTACATGATTACACTGTAATCATCATGTAATTGATTACCTTGCTCAAAATTGATTACATTAATTGTAATTAATCAATTACAGCTTAAATTCAGTCTGTAATTATGATTACAATTTGATTGATGTTGATTACTTTCAAATTTTACATAAAACTATTGAAATTCAAAATATTTATTTCACATGTTACAGTTGAACTTATATTTCTTTATAATGATCTTTGATCACAAATTGTAGAGTGTAAATTGATTTTTATTGAATATTCATTATTGTTGATATCTATTGATATCCATATTTGAAGTAAATAATAGAAATTGTCATAATAAACAATGATTGTCCATAATGGTAGTAAAATATCAAGTGCGATGTTAATAAGACATCACTCACAATGCAGAAATAAGTTAAAATCCATACAGTTAACCAAATTCTAACTGAAAGATAGACATCATTGTTTGGCTGGTATTCCAACCAAAATGTCATATCATTGGATTAATGATGTCTTTGAATTTCCTAAAGAGACATCTGGAAATGTGACAGCACCTTGCAAATTGTGCCCTAGGAATATAAATGGAAACACTTAGTCACATTCAAATTCCATTATCCACATAAAGGTAACTATGTTAAATTTTGTTTCACATATTTTGGTTAAACCATGTTTTAAAAAGTTTCAAACAATGTAGATAACTTCTTTACTTTGTATATTCTAGAGTTTATGTCAGATGCATATTACCATATTTTAATTATATTAAAGTTAGGTATTTTGTAAGGTGATAGACAATGTGTCTATATTATAATGAATACTGATGTACCATTGAAGTGTTTGTAAGAAATTGATACTTTGTAAAGCCTATTGTCTCTGAATTCCCATACAAAAATTTATTGTTTTCACACCTGTTTTAACACCTGTATACAGCATACTGTACAATTGACACTTATCAAAATTTCTGTGGCAGAGAGAGTTTATTATGAAACCTACACCAAGAAGACCGAGGACCATTCCTGCATCATCAGCCCCTGTAGAGCGTTTGTTTAGTGTTGCGGGTAAAATTTTCTGTCCTGATAGATGCAGTCTGACTGACAGACGGTTTCATGAACTTATGATGCTAAAGTGCAATGCTAAAATATGATAAAGTGATGTGACAGTAACTAAAAGTGTGTTAAATTGATGACTGTTGATGAGCTGGAAATCCTTTGTTTATATAATGTATATATTGTATATATTAAAAAGCATTAAGAAACTTTTGTTTATAGTTATACATTGAATGTAATCAATTATCAATCAATTACTTTCTTAAAGTAATTGTAATTTAATTGATTACAGAGACAAGTCTGAGTAATCAATTGTAATCAATTACAATAAAATCTGAAAGTAATTGTAATTAAATCAATTACTGATCAATGTAATCATCCCCAGGTCTGATCTTGAAAAAACATTTTATCAAGTATTTCTCGACCTCGTCTGTAATATCACCAACGGCAATTTGACACCTTCAATGTTTCCCTTCTTTGTGTAACTGGTCAGCAGTTTTCGATAATCCTTCTTTGTTTAACTGGTCAGCAGTTTCCTATATATTCTATATCGTCAGCTAATTCGTCAGCAGTTTAGTGCGACCCCTTCCATGATCGCACCGTTTGTCGGTGAGTTAGTAAATTCTGACCAAGCACCGGTAGACGCACGACAATGCGATACGATATTATTCCAAATGTCGCTTCGCAAATATCGAGTGTCGCTTCGCGTTGTCGAGTAGCGCTTCGCGTTGTCGAGTGTCGCTTCGCATTGTCGAGTGTCGCTTCGCAATGTTGAGCGTCGCGGTGTAAAAATCATAAAAATAACGCGACATTTACTCGACATTTTAAAAATGTCGCTTCGCGATGTCGAGTGTCACTTCGCATTGTCGAGCGTCGTATCGCATTGTCGCGTTGTCGTTTCGCATTGTCGAGTGGCGTGGTATGCACTTCTACCAACCTCGACACTCGACAATGCGAAGTGACAATGCGACAACGCGAAGTGACATCGCGACAACGCGAAGTGACATCGCGACAACGCGAAGCGACGCTCGACAATGCGAAGCGACACTCGACAACGCGAAGCGACATCTCTTAAATGTCGCCCTTTTTTACCGCGACATTTCTAGGCGACAGTGCGACATATCGTTTGACACTGTCGAGCGTCGCTTCGCATTGTCGCATATCGCTTCGCGTTGTCGAGCGTCGCTTCGCATTGTCGCGATGTCACTTCGCATTGTCGTGTGTCTACCCTTAGACGCGACGGACGACATTCTAAATGGCACGATAAGGACACCGTAGGAAAATAACTTCTTCAGGTTATTTTTAAAAAGCTATCCTTAATTGAAAAACTGACCTTTGATGGGTTTATCTCATGAACTCATTATCATGGTTTTACTAAAACTTCCTCATTTGCACACAACTTGAGGGCCAATAATGGCAGATCTGTTTCATTTAGATAACCTTCCCTTTCTACTACTTTGTTATCAAGTTGAATAATAAAAATTCTTTGAAAGATAATCATGACTTTAGTTTTATTGAATATAGATTGAAAATGTTTTGGTTAGGAATTGGTGCTAGTATGCTGAATGTGAATTTTAACCAAATGCTGGACTTGTTTTAATGATTTTTTGTAAATTTTTTATAAAAATTGAAAAAAAGAAGATTTTTGAAGAAAAAAAAATTGTCAAAACCAATTTTTATTACAAAATTGTATGCTAAATTTGAAATATCTAAAGTTAAAAAATAGATTTATGTAGATTTGTATTGGTGTTTTAGGTTTCAGTTTATAATTATACTGCATTTATACCATTCCTTTTTGAAAGTTAAAAAAACACAAATTATCTATTTTTTATGATCTCACAATATCATACTGATCCTACATTGTTACAAAAATGTAATGTATGGGAATGGAATGTTGTGATTGAAAAGTTGTTTTATTATTAAAAATAAAATATATAAAATGTCAAAACGTTACAAAGTTTATCGGAGGCCTTCAGTGTCTTATAATCAGGTAAGATATTTCTTTTTTGATGAATGTTTTGTCAAGATTAACGTTTGGAACTAATGTTATTATTTGAATGGATTTGAATGTTGGCATAATACATGCCAGCCTGGCAATATACTGATAAAATAATACAGGCCAATCTGGCAATATACTGGTAGAATAATACAGGCCAGCCTGGCAATATACTGGTAGAATTATACAGGCCAGTCTGGCAATATACTTGTAGAATGATACAGACCAGTCTGGCAACATACTGGTAGAATAATACAGGCCAGCCTGGCAATATACTGGTAGAATAATACAGGCCAGCCTGGCAATATACTGGTAGAATGATACAGACCAGTCTGGCAATATGATAGAATAATACAGGCCAGTCTGGCAATATACTGGTAGAATAATACAGGCCAATCTGGCAAAAAACTGATAGAATGATACAGGCCAGTCTGGCAATGTACTGGTAGAATACAGGCCAGTCTGACAATATACTGATAGAATAATACAGGCAAACCTGGCAATATACTGGTAAAATAATACATGCCAGTCTGGCAATATACTTATAAAATGATACAGGCCAACCTGGCAATATACTGGTAGAATGATACAGGCCAGTCTGGCAATATACTTGTAGAATCATACAGGCCAGTCTGGCAATATACTGGTAGAATAATACAGGCCAGTCTGGCAATATACTTATAAAATGATACAGGCCAGCCTGGCAATATACTGGTAGAATGATACAGGCCAGTCTGGCAATATACTTGTAGAATCATACAGGCCAGTCTGGAAATATACTGGTAGAATAATACAGGCAAACCTGGCAATATACTGGTAGAGTAATACAGGCCAACCTGGCAATATACTGATAGAATGATGCAGGCCAGTCTGGCAATATACTGATAGAATAATACAGGCCAATCTGGCAATATACTAGTTGAATAATACAGGCCAGCCTGGCAATATACTGTTCAAATAATACAGTCCAGTCTGGCAATATACTGGTAGAATAATACAGTCCAGTCTGGCAATATACTGGTAGAATAATACAGGCCAGTCTGGCAATATACTGGTAGAGTAATACAGGCCAGTCTGGCAATATACTGGTAGAATAATGCAGGCCAGTCTGGCAATATACTAGTAAAATAATCATGCCAGTCTGGCAAATATACTGGGTAGAATAATACAGGCCAGTCTGGCAATATACTGATAGAATGAATGCAGGCCAGTCTGGCAATATACTTGTAGAATCATACAGGCCAGTCTGGCAATATACTGGTAGAATAATACAGGCCAGTCTGGCAATATACTGATAGAATGATGCAGGCCAGTCTGGCAATATACTTGTAGAATCATACAGGCCAGTCTGGCAATATACTGGTAGAATAATCATGCCAGTCTGGCAATATACTGGTAGAGTATTACAGGCCAGTTTGGCAATATACTGGTAGAATGCTACAGGCCATATACTTATAATACTGGCTATATATAACAGACATACTTGTCTTCTCAAATATCTTTTTTGCAATAACTATTCATTTAGTGTATAAGAAATAGACTTTAGAATGTATATTATACTGGTACGTTATAATACAGGCCCTCAGATTTATGCATCCTCACACTTCTTTAGATGTTAATGCATCAAAAGTTGCATTAAACCTGTATTATGATATGCGTGTTTATAATTTAGTTGTATCTTATTTTCTTGTTTCAGAGCCGGACAGAAATTCAGAATGGCAATGTACTGCAACTCACAGATTCACCTGTAAGTTAAAATGAAATTCTTGTAGTCATTTAAAAACAGTTTTATGAATGCATTATATAAAAAATTTGACCTTCCACTTGTTGATAGAAACTTTCTGGATTCAGCATAATTTTAAGGATTAAACAAGTGTCAGCTGGGATTGGAATCAGAAATTTGTGTCTTTGCTGCTTAAGTATGGATAAATGTAAAAAGTAATAAAGACGGAGAATTTCCAGAGGCTTTCTATAGGTGGGACATATACATTTGTAGGTTTAAACCAAGATGACTTTAACTGTTGCTGCTAGTAGATTAACCCCTTGTTCTTCTGGCTGCAACAATTTTACCTAACCAGTGCAGACCACACAACCAGTGCAGACCAGAATCAGACAGCTGATGTGCCAGCTGATCTTAGTATCCACTGTTCAGTTTTTAGTTGGTACAAAAATTATTATGAAATTTTCCCTAAAAATAATGAATGATCTTGTCCACATTAAAAGATGTACTACATGTCCATTTAAGATATAATTATTGCATGGTAAGGATTTAGACAGGCGAAAATAAAAATATTATAGTCCAGTGAAGTATTCACTTATTTACATGATTTAAATTCTTTAATATAATAATCAGATGTTGTTTTAGGGTTTATTGACTGCTTATTCAACATTTGAGCCGCTTTTTTTACAAAACCCAAAAATGGCTGCAATTTAGCTAACCAGCTGAGACCAACACCAGTGCAGACCAAATCAGACGCATGAATGTGCAGCAATCTTAGTATCCATCTGTTCAGTTTTAGTGTACAAATTATTTGAATTTCCTTAAGTTAAATGATCTGTCATAACAGAGTCCATTTAGATATAATATGATGGTAAGGATTTAGACGCAGGTGAAAATAAAAAATATTATAGTCCAGTGAATTATTCACTTATTTACATGATTTAATTTGTTTAAAATAATAATCAGGTGTTGTTTGAGGGTTTATTGACTGCTTATTCAACATTTCCCTATTTTATTTATGTTCTATATTAGAATATTGTGTAATAATTTGTTGTTTAATTATTCACATTGTACTTTATTCTTGCTCAACATTATAGATTATACACTATGAAGAAATAGGCAAGTTAAGAAATAAAGAAATTTTTAAGTAGAGAATCCTGCTGTGTAGGAGATAAATAAAGAAAAATTCCTCTGATATCTTCTAATAATGTAATTTATATTCCTGATACCAGGAAGAAACATCGCTTACATATAATTTTAAGCGATTTTTAATAAACATTTTTGTGTAGCAGAGTAGCGGTGACATATAGGGATTAATTCTCTGTTGTCTGTCTGTCCATTCATCACATAACTTGTCTGAACTACTCCTCAAAACTTCTTGTGCAATTTCATCTAAACTTTACAGGAATGATCAGTACAAAGTCTAGATGTGCATATTTTTGGAATTTTCCAGTTCAATGATTTTTGTCAAGAGTTATGGCTCTTTGATAATTTTTATTTTTGCCTGGACTACTTCTCCTATACTAGTAATGCCATTTTGAATTAAACTTTACAAGATTGATTAGTTGCTTAAGTTTTTGAACATATTACACAGTTTTTCTGGTTGAATGATTTTTTTTTGCTGAGTTTAATATGACCCTTGGATCAAAAAGGTGTTTTGTCCTGTTAATGATTTTTGTTTTGCCTGCTACATAGTAGCTTATACATGGCACAAGGAAGCCACGACTTATAAGGATCATTTCTTTGTCATCAGTCTGTCTGTTTGTCTGACTATCTGTCCGTCACAAAATTTTTAGCTCGACTATTCGATAAGAATAAGTAGAGCTATTGTAGTCACCCGAGCGTCGGCGTCGGCGTAACCACTTATGTTAAAGGTTTTGTAATAGTTCAAATATTTTCAAAGTCCATTGACATATGGCTTTGAAACTTTGCACACTTGTTCACCATCATGACCCCAACCTGTAGACAGGAGGAGGTAACTCTATCAAGCATTTTGACAGAATTATGCCCCTTTTTCGACTTAGAATTTACGTTAAAGTTTTTGTAATAGTTCAAATATTTTCAAAGTCCATTGACATATGGCTTTGAAACTTTGCACACTTGTTCACCGTCATGACCCCAACCTGTAGACAGGAGGAGGTAACTCTATCAAGCATTTTGACAGAATTATGTCCCTTTTTCAACTTAGAATTTACGTTAAAGTTTTTGTAATAGTTCAAATATTTTCAAAGTCCATTGACATATGGCTTTGAAACTTTGCACACTTGTTCACCATCATGACCCCAACCTGTAAACAGGAGGAGGTAACTATATCAAGCATTTTTTTTTACTATCAAGCACTAAGAATAGTTGAGCGTTGCTGTCCTACCGACAGCTCTTGTTGTATAAACATTCATTATATAGTAATGTATTTTGTGGTTGAAGTTTATATTTCCATATGAATCATAATGGTTTTCATCAGCATCTAAATGACATTTGTCTAAAGCTAGAATTTTCATTCCAGTGCAATAAATGTCTAAATTTCAATGCAGGATTTTTCATTCTAATGTTGTATGCCAAAAGCTAGAATTTTTTATTTCAATGCTTCGTTGTAGATTATTCATTCCAATGTTGTTGTTTTTCTCGATTCCAAAGTTATATGTCTAAAGCTATATTTTTCATTCCAATCTTTTATGTCTAAAGCTATATTTTTCATTCCAATCTTTTATGTCTAAAGGTTTTTATTCCAGTGCTAGATTTTCATTCAAATGCTAGCTTTTTCATTCCAGTATTATATGTCTAAAGCTAGATTTTTTTAATGTCATATATCTAAAGCTAGGTGCTAGATTTTTTTATTCTTTAAATATCAAGTCTGCATGATATCTATGACAATTTAGTATCAATCACTGTTGTTCTGGAGGTCACAGTTTTGACTGAATGTTCTATAAACTTTTACAAGAATGGTTCCTTAACAATAAGTTGGACACTTAGTTTGAACATAGATGACTTTGGGTCTAAACCTAAGAAACGACTTCATAAAAATAAAAAAGAAATAAATGTATACGGAAATGATTTAAAAAAAAATTTTTTTATCAGAGTCGAGCAGCACAGACGATCATTGACAAGTTAGCGGAGGGAAATCGTGAGGACAAGATTGAAGCATTAAAGAATTTGTCTATGAAATGTTCTGATGCAACGTTCTCCCACGAGTTTATCAAGAAAAAAGGACTAAAGCTTATCATAGATTATGTTATAGCAGGGAACAAAAGTTTGTAAGTATAGATAACTTAACCATAACTTGCTGCCTGCAACATATTATAGCAATGCAACCAGATCTTGGTCTGATTTGTTACCTTTTCAAATCAGTATCTAGTTTGAAATTTTTTCATAAAATTGTTGAATGGTTTTGTGCAGAATAAAAGATGGACATATCAATATAAGATATTTAGCATGCCAAGCGTTAATAATCTTAAACAAATTACAGTTAAACTTCGTTCGCTCGAACTCGGATCGCTCGAATACCTCCCTTCGCTCGTACATATCACCCAGTCCCGGCGAAATTCGTATATAATATATATTGTTCTACCTCGGATCGCTCGAACACCGATCGCTCGAACTCTCGAACCTGATCTCTGGTCCCTTCGGCAGAAATATAGTGAAAATCACACCTTTTCGGTCGAACACAAAAAGACAAGTCGACATGTCCTAAATAAATGACAGTCGGCGACACATGTTTTTAACACCTCGTGATCGTGACAAAGGCAATTAAGGTTAATTGATATAAAATAAGAGGTGGTGTACATAACCGATTTGTTTGTTACGATAATATTGTTGATTTGCCGTTTATGGTAACAATAAAAAGAAAATAACTCTTGTAATAAGTGAAATATGCAAAAGTCAGTAAAGAATGACGTTTACCCGGACGGCTTTAATTACAACCGTAGTTCATGTAACGTGAATTGTAACAGTGTTTATCTATTTATAGAATGATACTTGCTTACGTGTGTTTGTTTTAGTAAAAGACTACAAATAGATGCTGCTGTAAAACTTTTTCTCAAATATTTCATTAATCTATCTTTTAAAATTAAATTAATCCTATTATAAACATATTAATATATTTTGAACATTGGTCAACAAGTTTGGTCTGATTGCCCAATCGAACTCAACCGATATCAATATGCATGAATATAGATAAACACAACATACCGTTAATACTTAGATAATAATTCTGAATATAACATATTTGACGACGGATGTACTAACAAACAATTATATTGACGTATTTATCATCAGACCGATGTATGCTAGAAAACCTTTAGGCATATGATCAACGTAATAATAGTTCAATCTCGGTTGGCTCGAACTACCGATCTCTCGAACAAATTTGCACAGGCCCTCCGAGTTCAAGTGAACGAAGTTCGACTGTACATGTATCTCAATGTTTCATAACATATGTACTGTAATTTTGTTTCTATAACAAGCACCTTTTTTATGTACAGCTAGAAATGAAAATCTTGTGTAAATGGATATAATTCAACTCTTCATGTGTACTCTTCATGTGAAGTCATCGGGTTAGCTAAATAGGTAGATCGTTGGACTGTGAATCAGGCGACCCGGGTTTGATTCCCAGCTGGCGCAGGTCACTTTCGTTGTGATTGATCATGACATCCTTTTTAAGGTCATTCCCACTGTACCTCTGCTCTGGCATGTACAGAATTTTTAGTTCTCTGTGAAAGTGAAGGCATCTAGTACTGGTAAACTGCTTGACTGATTGATTGATTGATTGATTTTCTTTAGACCGGGCGGTCAAGGATAACCTACGAAAGTGCAAGCACTTATTTCCAGTAGGGTCCTTATCTCACCAGACTCTAGAGACAGCTATGAGATACAAGGGACAGCCTGCCCAGGAACGATGAGGTGGTTGAACTGTGCTCTGGTGAATTCAATGTGACTTTCTGTCGTGATCCAGAGTGAAAACTACCACCACCTTCATGTGTACAAAAATTACAAGTATACAAAATGTTTATAATGGCCTCATTAATTTAAAAAATAAAAAAAAAAATAGAGAAAGTATAATGTACAGTATAAATAAAATAAAAATGGCAAAAAATGGCAGAACAATAAGGATATATAACCAGGAACTTCTAAAAACAAAAAGGTTAAAAGATTTTTGTTTGTAATTGTTGTTACAAATAGGCATGATAAAAAAGTTGAGTGTTTTAAACACAAACATCTATTGAAAAAAAGTTGCTCAATAAGGCTAGATATTACAAAAAAAATGCATATGTTGAAGTTGCAAAATGAGATAAAAGAAGGTTTGAAGATCAATTTAGAATGATTTAGAGAAGTAGATATTGAAAAATTCTTTGATATATATTATGTATCTTGTAAACACTTAAGTTTAAAGCACTTATTGCATCTTGAACCTTTAAAAGGTTATATAGAATATTTCAGACACATGTTTTACCTAAGCAAATGTTAAAATAGATAAAATAGGATAGGGGGAAGTCTAAAGTTACAAGCTTGCAGATATGAAAATCAAATTATCAAAAAAATCAAATTTAAAAAAAACCAACACCATATAACTAAACTATAACAAAGACTAAGATGCATTTTTAAAGTCATTGTGCTTATAAATTGAAATAGATGCATCTTAATAGCTATATATATTTTAGATACCTTGCATGGCCTCTTACAATTAAGTTTGTTTTTAAGGTCAAGGTCACTGTGGTTAAAAATAGATTATTTATACTTTTTGTTGTAGAGCCTTCAATCATTCAACAATATCAAGATACCAGGTATCTAGTCACATTGCATGAAACCTACACATAGTGTTAGTACCTACACTTAGTGTTAGTAATTAGCATTGTTAGATTCAAAATCACTCTAACTAACAGTGATTATTTCTTATTTTCTTTGTAATGCTTGTTTTTTTCATATACCTAATCTTCTTTATTACAGTAATGGAGATCCTCTGATGTTCTTATTGAGGTCATTTGTTGCCTTAATGGAACATAATGTTGTCTCATGGGATATTCTGGAACCAGAGTTTATTAAACAGGTAATTGTTTGAATAAACCATTAACTCCAAACCAGTTACATTTTTTTCAACCCTTTTTTATCCAATAAAAAGGAGCCGTCAATTAGGGCATGACCATAATCCATGCTATTGAAATCATGAATTGTTGTTAATTTATAACTGCTGTACATGTATATGTAAAAGTGATTTTGGAAGGTTATTATGGAATTGTTCCACAACCCATACTGATCATCTGAATGTGGAGAATAAATAAGGGTCACCCATGTTGTTGAGCCCCCCCCCCCCAAAAAAAAAAAAAAAAAAAAAACAAAAAAACAAAACAAAAAAAACATAAATTCTAGGCTGTTGTGTTAAAATAATTGAATTTAGCACTAATATTTGTCCATAGATTTAATTTGATTAAAAAAAACAACATCAATCCTAAACTTTATTTTATCTAACTATTGTTTGAAGGTACAAAAATAAAGATTTTAATCAATTAATTATATTACAGGTAGCTACATGTATATCTGGGGCGCGTGCAGCAGGGGATGGCTGTATACAACCTTCATTAGAGATCTTAGAAAGTGTGATATTACACAGGTTTGTCCCTTCCTTGATTACTATATGTAGATATAATTTATTGTTGCTTATTGTAGATCATAGTATTTGACATCTTAGAGACTGTTGACCTTGTAGTTATGGTGTTTGTCTGTTGACCCAGGGATGGGTTCAACCATCTTTTTGCATATTTCACCTCAGTCTGAAATTATTGAGAAACTTTGTCAGTTCTTTGTCAGTTCTAACTAAGAACTAAGGTATTAAAACTTGGTCAGTTTCTTACAATAAGAAACTAAGTATTTGATTGGTAGAAACTGTCAAGAAAATGTTTAACCTTTAAACCGTGTAAACAGGTTAAAAAACAGACTTAAGATCATGGTTGAGAAAATCCAGAAAAAATATTCTATACCTATGGCACCCATCACCGCATTGTGTCAAATCAATAGGATTTGATTCAAATGCACTTATAATGATATATTTTGTATGTTACAGTACTGATATTGCTAAGATGGAATCAATGGAGCAATTTATTACACCTGATAAAATCGTACCATACATGCAAAGGTGGGTGACATTTTCCATATTTTTTATAGCCTTTACACGGCTGGAACCAAAAGAGATTAGCCTATACTAAAACATCTTAATTTCTACACTGAGCAATATAACTTGTTAGACGTGCCTGGTTAATATAACAGGGCATCATTTAATATTTCAGTTGGTTTATGGTAGTATATGTAACAATAAAAAGTCTATCCTGATATACAAATCATTACATGAAGAAAACTCACCATGCTACATGAAAGGAAAATTTCAATTTGACTCAACTTCAATTTTACTTAACAGAAATTTTAGATCAACAAACAATCTTAGTACATGTCCCTTAACCTAATCTTGAGTTTACCAAAAATCACTTTCTTATTCTGGAACTAAAATCTAGAATGATATACCCCTCCATGTACGCCAGTCTGAAAGTACTGAAAAATTCAAAAAAGCTTACATAAAGTGGAAGTACTCTGATTAAACCAGTACCATAGTATTATGTTTATATAATTATGTTTACTGCAGTTTTCATTGTTGATGGTTAATATTTATGTTTGGTTGGTTATTGCATTTATAACTAGTTAATACTATATTCTATAATATTACATTGTCTTTTGTACAATTATTTGATGTAAACATGTTGTAAAAATGTTTAGGTACATATGGAAGATCGTTTTGGCGAATATGTAGCCTCGTTAAATAAAGCCTTTATTATTATTATTATTTTTATTATTATTATTATTATTATTATTATTATTAATATTATCACATCAGTGCTGTCTTAGCAAGCTCTACGGTGTTGACTGACTAACTTAAAATATTAAGTATAAGTATTTATAGATGCTACTGTATTTGTACTGTACTGTCATGAAGGAGGCATTTAGTGACATTTAAAAAGACAAACAATATACAATGTATGTTAAAATATGTAGCATGAATGAAAAATATATTTTCCCTTTCCCATGTTCATTTAAATTACTGAAATATTTTTCATAAAGTTCATGTGAAGATATTGTTTAGTTTATGGAAGCCTGATATATTAAAAAACATTATTTGATGTAATAGGCCAGTCATCAGCTAGAATGTTTTGTCAGTATATATGAGCCGCGTCACGACAAAACCAACATAGTGCGTTTGCGACCAGCATGGATCCAGACCAGCCTGCGCATCCGCGCAGTCTGATCAGGATCCATGCTGTTCGCTTACCAACTATATTACAAGTAGAGAAACTGATAGCGAACAGCATGGATCCTGATCAGACTGCGCGGATGCTCAGGCTGGTCTGGATCCATGCTTGTCGCAAACGCTCTATGTTGGTTTTGTCATGGCGCGGCTCATATCGTAAATAGATGTGTGAGAGAATTTAATTACTTTAAAAAAATGGTTTGTTCAAAATACCAGGACTTGGCATCAATGTTAAGTTTGTGTTTTCAATTTTCAGTTCCAATGCAGATGTACAGCAGAGTGCATTAGCTCTTCTTAATGCCATGTTTATTAAATCATCACCAGAGAAAAAACAGGTAGACAAAAAAAGCTCTGTTAATGTATATTCTATTCCTAGAAAACTTTGGCAAATACTGTATTTCATGTTTTTTTTTATAAAGATGGCGTTGTCATGGAGGCAAACTTTCATGCAATCATAATGACCCTGAATTTTGCAAATATCAAGTTGATGTGATAAAGAGCATATATTAATAGTATCACAGAATTTACGTTTCTGTATTTTTTCTCTGTATATCGGCAAGACAAGACTATGGCATACTACACTGACAAAATCGTTCAATTTTATTGATAAATTGTCAATATATACAAGATTAGTCGGCCAATTGGATGATTATTTTCTTTACCAGAGAAATAAAGATTCTTTACGAAGACTTATTTCTTTGCAAATATTGATATATACATGTTAAATCATTAGGCTGTTGATTTAAATAATCATGTAATTAATTAGTTGATGTTTATTCTTTCTGAAAACAAAATCATTGTATGAATTAAATGAATTTTAACTATTACAAATAGTAAATTTATATCAATATAGGTATTATTTGCTATGGTACTTTTAATAAATAATAACACCTTACTTTTTAATGTGAAAAATTACATTAATTCAAAGCATGCAACTGTAAATAAAATGCATTATATTTTTTAAGCATAGGTAAAAGTTATGCATTTTACACCAAAGTAACTCATAATGATAATTTAAGTGGTTAAAGCTAAAAATGATGGTGGATTTGTTACATGCGACTTTTTTCTGGTTTTAAACATTTGTAGAAATGTGCCCACCATAAGAAGTGAAAACTTAAAAAGTGCAAAATAATTTCTAGGAATACAGTATAGTAATTAGTACTTTGAATTTTAATCTTAAAATATTTTCAGTTTACTAATTTCTTGTTAGTTATAAGTATTTTGATTGTAAGTGTGGTTTCTTTTTGTGGTATTTTAGTTGCACAAACACTTTATAAGGTCATATGGAGACTTTTCAGTGTGAATGGTGGAGTAAGACCTCAGGTTCCCCTTAGTGTATCATTTCTGGCTCAAGTTGGTTACTGAGTAGAACCACTGAAATTCAGGAAGCTATGTGGATAGCTTCCTCACAGCTTTTCACATGAAAGTATGTAAAAACCCTGGTGGGACTCGAACTCCCAGTGTAAAGGGGAGAGTGATTTGAAGTCAAATGACCTTAACCACTTGACCATGGATCCCCCCGTAGGGATTAAGGGATATTTTTAGAAGGGTATTATTACTCTTATTCTCTTATTAGTAGACTGCACTAGTGTGACCTAGGAAATTTGTTAGTATGACAATAGCATTCAGGTAGGAAAATAATCTGCTTCATGACAGATTTAAGTATCATTATACCCAGAAACAAAGATTGCGGGGGGTACCCAGAAACAAAGATTTGGGGGGGGGGGGGGGGGGTGGCGTTGGGGTATATAAGAGTCACCCGGTGGTTGGTCGGTCTGTTGGTTGGTCCGCAGTCCGTTGCATTTTCCTTGTCCAGAGCATAACTTGAAGTCTAATGGTTGGAATTCAATACAACTTCATACAAAGGTCGACCACATTGAGAGGAAGTGCAGTGCACAAGAACCATAACTCTGTCCAAAGTAATTATAAAGTGATTGTCCTTTGTTTCTTTTCCTTGTTGCAGAGCATAACATGAAATCTACTGGTTTGAATTCAATATAAGTTCTTACAATGGTCAAATATATTTAGAGGAAGCGCAGTGCACAGGAACCGTAACTCTTTCTTGACTCATTTTAGAGTAATATACCTTAGTTTCTTTTTAATATCCAGTGAATAACTTGAAAATTAATAAATTCTGTGCAACTTCATACAATGGTCAAGTGCAGTGAGATGAAGTGAATTCACATGAACCATAACTCTATTTGGACTAATTACATAATTATTGCCCTTTGTTACCTTTTCTTGTCCAGTACTTAACTTGAAAACTTGTAGTTGGAATTCAATATACAACTTCATACAATGGTTAAGCGCAATGAGAGGAAGTGCATGGCACAATAACTCCATCTCCAGTATTTGCTGAGTTATTGCCCTTTTTTCCTTTTTTTTTTGTCTGGTGCATAACTTAAAAACTAATGTTTGGAATTCAATGCAACTTCATACAATGTTCAATGAGAGGAAGTGCAGAGCTCAAGAACTGTAACTCTATCTGGACTTATTACAGAGTAATTCAATAAAACATCATCAATGGTCAACCACAAAGAAAGGAATAGCAACATACAAGAACCTCAACTATCTATTATTGCCCACAACCATAACTCTATTTCAATTCTTTTACAAGGTATTCTGTTACTAGTAACTTCCTCATTTTAGAAGCAGTCTTGCGGGGGTATTAATCACATTTAGTGATAACTCTAGTTTTCTTTTTACAAGTATAGGACATGATAAGTAGGGAATGCTGCTTGTCTATTGTACGGATTTTACATCAAACTGTTATGATTGATTTATGTCAGCATTACAACTAGTACAGTTAGTTACTTATGATAGCTTGAATGTTACATGATTTTATAACAACTATTTCCTACTAGATCTAATTTTTTTTCAGAAACTAGCCGTTTTCTTCCAGTCTAAAACATTTAGAAGTGGCTTGTCAGCAGTGAGTATATAATTTTCACTTGGTTTACTTGTTACATTTACCATGGTTTCACACAGAATGTTTCTTAATCAAATTGCCAATTTGATATTATGTGTGGTTGAAGCAAATTTCCTTTTAAACTCTTTATTTGTGGTTGCTCTGTTGCATTGTTACTGAGCTACAAAGGAAGTTTAAATAATTATGAATTAAGTTATAAATTCTTGTTAAATTGTGTTTAAAATGAATAGATAATATAAGAATAGATAGAAGACATTTATTGGAATAAAAATAAGTATGTATGCTTGACTACAAAGAATAAATTTTACTGAACACAAAGGTTTGGATCCACTGACAGTTTTGTTGCCTAATTTGCTCCTATAGAATAATGATTTCTCAGTGGGATGGGTTGGATGTAGATAAATATTTAACATGAGGAAGTTATACATCTTCTAGAAGGGCAACAGTTCTAGCCAAGTGCCAACATAGATGAAACAATGATAAACATACATGACCCTGTCTTACCCTGCTACATTAGTGTACATACATGGCTCTGTCCTACCCTGCTACATTAATGTACATATGTGACCCTTGTCTACCCTGCTTCATTAATGTACATACATGACCCTGTCTTACCCTGGTACATTAATGTACATACATGACCCTGTCTTACCCTGCTAAATTAATGTACATACATGACCCTGTCTAACCCTGCTACATTAATGAACAGATGTGACTCTGTCTAACCCTGCTGCATTAATGTACATACATGACTCTGTCTTACCCTGCTACATTAATGTACATACATGACCCTGCTGCATTAAATGTACATACATGACCCTGTCTTACCCTGCTGCATTAATGTACATACATGACCCTGTCTTACCATGCTGCATTAATGTACATACATGACTCTGTCTAACCCTGCTACATTAATGAACAGATGTGACTCTGTCTAACCCTGCTGCATTAATATACATACATGACTCTGTCTTACCCTGCTACATTAATGTACATACATGACCCTGCTGCATTAATGTACATACATGACCCTGTCTTACCCTGCTGCATTAATGTACATACATGACCCTGTCTTACCATGCTGCATTAATGTACATACATGACCCTGTCTTACCCTGCTGCATTAATGTACATACATGACCCTGTCTTACCCTGCTGCATTAATGTACATACATGACCCTGTCTTACCATGCTACATTAATATACATATGTGACCCTGTCTTACCCTGCTACATTAATGTACATACATGACCCTGTCTTACCATGCTGCATTAATGTACATACATGACTCTGTCTAACCCTGCTACATTAATATACAGATGTGACCCCGTCTTACCCTGCTACATTAATATGCATATGTGACCCTGTCTTACACAGCTACATTATTCATACATAGAGGATATTGAGTGAGTGTAGGTTTAATACTAAATATATTTAACAAGTTGAATAAAATTATATTATGCGAGCCTCTGGAGAGTATAATATTGTTTTATTCAACAGGTTCAATAAATTTAGTATTAAACCTACACTAATATAATATTCTATTTGTCACATATATAAAATAAGAACATTTAACTGTAAAAAAGAGTCATTTTTCATTGACGCGCCTATAGTATAACCCTACATTCATCGCGCTTTTACGCTATGTTTATATATATCGCTAACTATTTCACGTCAGAGTGTTATTACACTAGTGTAATATCGTTTTTATTTAAATGGCTTTATTGCACTCCTGCGCTGCGGTTTATGTGATAAATTTAAGTTTGGTCTATCCTTTGTTAGAGTGGTCAGTGTCAAAATCGTATACTTAACTATAGCAACTCACTGTATAGATAGGTCAGACTTTGTGGATGTGTTTACTAGCCCAACCTTAACTTTACAACATACTCCTACTGTTATTGTTACAAGTTTTCAAAGAGTTTTATAAAGTTTGTTATCTTTTATTGATTTTTTAATAAGAGTATTTAATTCTTTTTGTTTGCATCAATTTTCAGGGCATTTTAGAAAAATTTAATAGTATAGGGCCAGAGATGGGACATCAGTTATATATATATCAACGATTAATGTTGAATATGTATGAAGGTAGAATGAACACAGGTGTAAATGTTAATGACGCTGCACAGGTAAGCTGTTTGAGCTTTTTAAAATTGAAAAAAAAAATGCAATCATACAAAATCATTTTCTACTGAAAGTTGAAAATATTTTTTATGAAGATTTGTTATTGAAAAACTAATTTTGACAATAGATCTATACATTTTATTTGGATTTATAGAAAGAAAAAAGCTTGAGCTAAAAACAATATTTTATACAACATCATGGATTATTAACAGTAACTTTTAATCAACTTATGAAAATTTAATAAATATTACACTGCAATGAGGACAGTTGGCCAGCTCACAAACAGTAAATAACAGCTTAGATCTATTCAGTATTTATTAGGGCTGTCT
Source organism: Ruditapes philippinarum (assembly GCF_026571515.1). Lineage (NCBI taxonomy): Eukaryota > Metazoa > Mollusca > Bivalvia > Venerida > Veneridae > Ruditapes > Ruditapes philippinarum. The sequence continues at coordinate 100,309 of NW_026856414.1, forward strand.
ATGGGGTCAAAGTAATGCAATGAAATTCAAAGCACTGTGTATTATTTCTTACATTATACATTTGTAAGAACAAAAGATAAAGATTTCTATGAGGAAAGAAATTATATTGTTTACTTGTAAGCAATAACATTTCACTTGTAATGGAAAATTTTCAGCTGGCAACTGTTGTATAGTCTACTTCTGTAAAATGATTTTAAAATGAATATCTCTAATTCTAATGAGTCTGATATTCTAAACAGGTGGCCAGTGTAAATAAATCTATTGAAGACCTGAGGAAGGTAGCGTTTGACTTCTCAGATATAGCCGAAGTTACTTCAGGACAGGCTAGGAAGTCGGCCATTTCTAAAGATCTGAAGAAATTAGGTTTTGCTGTAAGTTGTATTTGTACTGTTTCATGGATTTCTTTAGTTGAAATATGAAGTTGATAAATGCTTTCAATTTATTTACTCATGTGGATTTGTGTATACATATTACAAGCAAAGGAGTAAAGTTTATTAGGAAATTTTTATTAGGAAATTTTTATTTGCATAAATAGTCAGTCATGTTTTACAATGTAAATGAGATCTAAGTAATAATTTTTGCATGCAAGTAAAGTTCATTAGAAAATTTGTATGTGCATTGAGAAAAATATCACTTTATCATTAGAAAAATTATACTTTCACTAGTGCTTCTTGTCTATGTAATAATTTTAAATGTTCCCAATCTGTCTGTGTAAAATTATTTTTTATCAAGACACAAAATATATTTGAGCCGTGCCACGACAAAACCAACATAATGGGTTTGCGACCAGCATGGATCCAGACCAGCCTGCGCATCCAGGATCCATGCTGTTCGCTATCAGTTTCTCTACTTGTAATAGGGTTGGTAAGCGAACAGCATGGATCCTGATCAGACTGCGCAGATGCGCAGGCTGGTCTGGATCCATGCTGGTTGGCAACCCATTATGTTGGTTTTGTCATGACACGGCTCATTTTATGTTTATTTATCTAGAATCAAACTGAGCCCGTTCAGGACTTTGAGGCGGCACCACCAGGATTGTTAGCTTTAGATAATATGACCTATTTTGCACAAGTACATAAAGAATCCTATATCAAGGTGAGATATTTTTTTTGTTTTCTACAGTCTACATATATGACATGCTGGTAGATGAAGGTTTTATATGGCAGCCACTGTTTATATAAGACCTTATAAAACTGCATGTTTATAACGTCACTTTTCATTGGATAATAGTGACGTTTGTATAGTTTCATATACACAGCTGCTGTCGATTTATGAAGAAAACTCGCTTTATTCCTCTAAAAATGATGCTTGCTGTATTATAAATTTGTTATAAATATTTCTGACAGGTAATATGGCCGTATATAAAGGGTTATTTGCAATATATATGTATTGACAAACAACCATTTATATAGGGCCATATAATGTGTCAAAAATATTTATGACTAATAATATAACCTGTGAAAAGTATTTTTATCAAATATATAATACTGTATTTTTAGTATGGATTTCTTAGATTTTAAAAGAAAATTAAATCTCATTTTCCTACCGGCTGAAAAACAACAAAAAAACATGAAAATTAACCCTTAAAGGGGGCTGGGAAAAATCTTAACCCTTTGCCACCTTTTATAGACCCGGGCCCGACTGCACATCCCGGAGCTGACCAGGCCCAACTGTTGGTGACAACTTTTTAAAAATTAAATTGTATCCCTAAAATTGATTGGACAGTCCCAAAGGAAATACAAAACCATTTAAAAAATTCAGCCTTTCAGGTTAAAATAGTAATTTTTATATTTAAATTTAACCAATAAGTTTGTTTTATATTTAAAAAAATAATCCCGAGCAAATTTACAATGGCAAAAACATTTTGTTATCCCCACAATTTACAGAGTTGAGGGGATAGACTTTTTTCCTTGCCTTAAGGGATTACCGTAGACTGACAAAATAAGGTGTCGGGAATCCCTGCCTATGGACACACTTTTATTAAAAGATTTCATATAATCCTGTATGAACAATAAAAACTTGATTGTATTATCATTGAAAATCTTTTATATTTCTTATTCAGAAATATTGCATTTAGAATTGATTTTGTTTTCATAATCATATTATTATGATTGAATATTAAATTTTATATCAAACACTGCTTACATATTGTTCAACAAAATTTATAACATGAAATATTTTTTTCATCTTCGGGTATTTACAAAATATTAATTATAATTCATGTTTTTAACAGCCCAAAATTCTATATATGCTGCAAATAATATAAAATGAATGTTACTATGACTATTTTATAATTTGATGTGTTATATTATGACAGGTTGTTCTAGAGAACTGTGGGCGAGCCAACGAGCAAGATTGTCCATTTGTACAGGCCAGTATCAAACTTACCAAAATACTCTGTGATCTGTTAAAGATTGGAGAAAGTTGTTAGTACACTTATTGTTTGTTTGTTTGGTTGGTTTAACGGTGCACCACTCAGTTTAGACCATATGGCTCTGAAACAGGAAAGATGATTTTGGCTAGTCTCAGGTGTTACAAACTTTAACCCATTACTTCATATACACGCCTTTTAACGCCTTTTTCACCCCCCCCCCCTTTTTGTTGTCTCAAATGATGAAAAATGCCTTATCCAGGCCCTAAACACTTGTTTTTGTTTGAGAAATGTTGTTAAAAAAATTGACCTCTTTTTCGGCGCGGCCCCCCAACCAAAAGATACATCAGGGGGTTGCCAGAAGGGGGATGTGCCCCCTTCTGTTTTGGGGGGTTTGAAGGGGGGCGGAGTCGCCCTCATCGCCAAGAAAATTTTGGACTTGTGAGAGGCTGTAAATGACCCCAGATTGATCATAAGGTAACGTGTAACCAACGCTGAAAAGCATTTGACTCTATCTCAATCCATTGATAAGTTGCAGCATTTGGAAATCAATTTTGATGGAAAAAATCAACGCAAAATAGTGATTTTTGGCAATTTTGAGATGTCCCCTCGTTGCCATGGTAACAGAAAATTTAAGTCTGAGCATGTTGTTGCAAGGACAATGGTTCAGTCAACATTTGTGCCAAGTTTGATTAGTGTTGAAGCAGTTTTTATAGTATTATAGCAATTTGAACTTGTAACGGGAGACTTTTCAATGAAAACAGCCATTTTTCACAAAATGCTCATGAAGCAATGGGTTAATGAAAAAAAATAAAAAAATCTACAAAACAACAATTTTCTTCAAATTTATATGACAGGCCATGTTTAAACATGAAAAAACGCGATTTAGGGTAATTTCAAGTATTTTCATCATTTTCAGTTAACCCATTACTTCATATACACGCCTTTTAACGCCTTTTTCACCCCCCCCCCCCTTTTTGTTGTCTCAAATGATGAAAAAATGCCTTATCCAGGCCCTAAACACTTGTTTTTGTTTGAGAAATGTTGTTAAAAAAATTGACCTCTTTTTCGGCGCGGCCCCCCAACCAAAAGATACATCAGGGGGTTGCCAGAAGGGGGATGTGCCCCCTTCTGTTTTGGGGGGTTTGAAGGGGGGCGGAGTCCCCCTCATCGCCAAGAAAATTTTGGACTTGTGAGAGGCTGTAAATGACCCCAGATTGATCATAAGGTAACGTGTAACCAACGCTGAAAAGCATTTGACTCTATCTCAATCCATTGATAAGTTGCAGCATTTGGAAATCAATTTTGATGGAAAAAATCAACGCAAAATAGTGATTTTTGGCAATTTTGAGATGTCCCCTCGTTGCCATGGTAACAGAAAATTTAAGTCTGAGCATGTTGTTGCAAGGACAATGGTTCAGTCAACATTTGTGCCAAGTTTGATTAGTGTTGAAGCAGTTTTTATAGTATTATAGCAATTTGAACTTGTAACGGGAGACTTTTCAATGAAAACAGCCATTTTTCACAAAATGCTCATGAAGCAATGGGTTAAAGCAACACTAAGGGTTGACACTTATTATACAAACATAAAGTAAAATGCATTTACAATCAATCTTGTGCTAAAAGACCACCTCTATAAATACACTAGTTGAGTTACCTAAAATCTGCCTATGAGTATCAGCAATTACAATTTAATAAGTTACTGTATAATATTATAGTATAATATTATCTTTTAAGCTCACCTCGGCGCAATATTTTGTTATCAAAACTCCTATACCATCACCCTATACTTGTCTGATTGACAGTAGTTATATGAGCCGCGTCTTGACAAAACCAACATAGTGCGTTTGCGACCAGCATGGATCCAGACCAGCCTGCGCATCAGCGCAGTCTGATCAGGATCCATGCTGTTCGCTTACCAACTCTATTACAAGTAGAGAAACTGATAGCATCAGCATGGATCCTGATCAGACTGCGCGGATGCGCAGGCTGGTCTGGATCCATGCTGGTCGCAAACCCATTATGTTGGTTTTGTCGTGACGCGGCTAGTATCTTTTGTGTCTATGTGTGAGTGGGTAACATCGCTGACTCTTTACTGCTGTATATCCTGAGACTTCCATGTAGGGAAGTCAAACAGTTAGCTTCTGTAATGTCAGTGGCTCTAGCTAGATAAAGTGTGAACATATTCTTTGGAGTGCATGTTAGATTGAAAGTCTCCAACAGTGAGGAATATACAAAATTAAAAAACGATATATCGCAAGATTAAATTTAATGCGGAATAGAATGCAACAAGTATATTATATTCCATTTTACTGACATTATAATTATAATACATGTAATTATAATGTTGTTATATTTCAGTGTATGATGATGAACACTTTTATTACCCCATGTTTTTCTATGTTGATAAACCAGTGGAAGAATTCTTCTCATATTGTATACAAACACTAAATAGAACATGGAAAGAAATGAGGGCTTCCAAAGAAGATTTTTCTAAGGTAAGTTCTGTTTTTTCTTGAAATGTTTACTTTTAAAGGGACTCCACTGAAGTTTATGGCCTGACAGGGCTGGAAATATTTTTTTGAGTATTTGTGTATCATTTGATGTAGGTATGCACCAATAACTTATGTACATATTTTTAGATCATTCCCTTGCCTTGTTTTCCCAAAATAATTGTTTTTATTGTGCAAAATGACCCAAAAAATGAAAATCGTTACAATGCTTTTCACTCAAATTTCAATGCTTTTCACTCAAATTTGGCGAAGAATCACTAAAAAAATTGATAATTGCAATCCTTAGATAACAAGTGTGATGCATTGACCACCCAGTTTCATTAGTTGTAAAGTTGTTTCAATAGTTTTAAAGTTGTTTCTTATAAAAAAAACTAAAATTAAACAGCTGCCTGTATAGTCTGATAAATTTCTAAAGGTTTGATTGGTTATTTACTGGTATCATAGATAAGGTGCTTGTGCTAGCATTTAACCAGTTAAAGTCTGAAAATCTTCCAAATTATCATAATTTTCATCACTTGTTTAACTCTTATCATAAGTTATGGAAATAGGAACAATAATGTTTTTTTTTTTTGTAAATTGAATTATTTTTATCTTAATATTGTTTTCTGCACATAAAGGTGTTTCTTTTACATAGAATGTTTTTATATAATTCCTGTCTGCTATTGATGTAGAATACAGTTAATGTTTTATACATTTGCAGGTATTGAGTGTTGTAAATGAGCAGATTACTCGTGCATTAGACAAGAATCAAATGCCAAAGTCATTTGATCAGTTCAAGAGCAAAGTTGCGAATCTAGCATACCCAGAGTTGAAGAAAATATGGGAGGCAGAAAGGCAGAAAAAAGATGAAAGCAAAGCTCAGGCTAAACCAATATTGTAAGTTGAGCGTTCACCCTGCTGACTTGAGTACACTGTAACTCAGTAACGGTTGTAATAATCTCTAACCCAAGCTTTACTGTTTGGAGAATAGGGTGCAAGCTTTTGTACTCACCATGACGTTGGTGTCCACGTCACATTTTGTTGGCTTTTTTGGTACAAGTTGCTATCACCAAAATTACAAAAGGGAATGAGTTGGAACATCACACACTTATTTGAGAGCATAATAGGAGGTCACTGTCCAAGGCCAGTGACTCTAACATGGATTTTGACAGAATCATTGCCCTTTTTGGACTTGGAAAATTCTAGATTATCCAGGCTCTTGTTATACTATCAAGCACTGAGAATAGTCATTCTGACAGCTCTTGTTTCATTGCAGATAATTATATTGATTATATTTAGATTATACACATTAAAGACAAAAATTTCTTTTAAAATGAAATGTTTGATTGTAAGAGAATTGGATTTTATGTTGACATATTTTTGTGATGATTTCAGAGAACTTAGAGAGATCATTAAACCCGAGATAACAGAGTTGATACGTAAACACCGACTTACATACCTAGAAGGTGGATCAAGATTCCCAAAGTTTGATAACAGGGGAAACAGAATAAAAAGTATGCATCATTCATATTAAAAAGAAACAATTTCCTGTAGTTTATTCATTATTTTGCATAGACAGTTATAGGAAAATTTAAGGTAGTGAACAAAATTTTCTTAAACCTGTGTACTTTAAGAGAATCAAATCTGAAACAAATTTATCAGAAAAAAATGAAGTTCATATCACACTAGGGCATTGAAGTCAAGAAAGGTTCTTGTTTATACCCTTATATGGACATTGACTCATAAAATTAGGTCAATGGAGTTTCTACCCTAATAATTCCCTGTCAGTGATGCTGGAAAAATTGTCATGGACACTTGGACAAAGACCACCTCTTAACGAAAGTCACATTTCTCTTGAGGACGGTCATTATAGACAGGTTAAAATGTAAATTAGAGAGTAATGAGTGATTATATAATAAATGTAGGTCTTGTAGGAAGCAAATATTTTCAAGAAATAGGAGAAACAATAGGGGATTGAAATGGTGACATCGGAATTTTTTGTTAAACAAAATTATTTCATGACCATGTACCTGTATGAGGGTAATAATTTAGGTTTTCGGTACATGGTATTTTTATTTAACCATTTATGACTTCTGTGGGAAACTTAATTGATTGAAGTAGACTTAACCTTTACCGAAAGCTTCTATAGGGTCTAGTTTACTTGGTATTATAGTAATATACTTTTAATTGTCATAATGGGTTACAGGTGTAAGATTTTAGTTCAAACAACATTCTGATTGACAACTTTCCTAATACATACTTGATGATTTTCTGGTTTTTGTATCATAGAATCTAATGACCAATCTATCATTATGACTTCATTTAGGTTTTAATATAAAACATGGGGGGCACAACAATTCTGGTAAGATGTATTGTCGATTGTTTAACAAGGATTAAATTTTGTTATTTGGAGAAGTTTGTTTTGCAGAATATACAACATAATGTCATATTAACAAACATCATAAATGCTTTGTTTTTTGCAGAGTTTAATTACATCATGCAGATTTTAATTTCATTTAAGACAGAACATGTACATATATATATAAAATGACTTGAAGTGCAAATGTCTTAATCAAGTAACTGCGCTGCTGTTGTTGTTGTTTTTTTTGTTGTTGTTTTTTTTTTTTCAAATAATTTTCATTTATTCCTGCATTCTTCTAATAATGGTAACAAAAAAAAAACTCAATGATACAGAGCTTTTCTCATTTCTAGATAAAACAGTCATAAATTTTATTCTTGTATAGTAAAATGATGCTTTTATTGACTGATTATATTTTTTTTAAATAAGTTGATTGGCCAAAAGTTTGGTTTCCACTGATATTATTTAAATCTCTGTATCAGTAAGTTTGTTGTCATGGTTACCATTATATTCATGTCAGTAAATCTGCATGTCCTCTTACAGCATCACAGAGAGGTAAGTTTTGTACATAAACATGCTATTACCAAATTAATCAGAAAGCAAATATTGCTGATTTTTTGGTCCTTTTTGCTGCAAATTCTGTAGAAAATACAACTGTTTTACTTTAGAAGTGGTTAATTTTAAACAGATTATTCTTTTGTTATATCCCACAAACACTCAAAATATTGTTATATCCCACAAACACTCAAAATATTGTTATATATCACAAACACTCAAAATATTGTTATATCCCACAAACATTCAAAAAATTGTTACATCCCACGAACACACAAAATATTGCTATATCCCACAAATACTCAAAATATTGATATATCAGACAAACACTCAAAATATTGTTATATCCCACAGACACCTAAAATATTGTTATATCCCACAAACACTCAAAATATTGTTATATCCCACAAACACTCAAAATATTGTTATATCCCACAAACACTCAAAATATTGTTATATCCCATGAACACACAAAATATTGTTATATCCCACAAACACTCAAAATATTGTTATATCCCACAAACACTCAAAATATTGTTATATCCCACAAACACTCAAAATATTGTTATAACCCACAAACACTCAAACACAAATACTCAAAATATTGTTATAACCCACAAACACTCAAGATATTGTTATATCCAACAAACACTAAAAATATTGTTATATCCATCAAACACTCAAAATATTGTTATATCCCACAAACACTCAAAATATTGTTATATCCCACAGACAATCAAAATATTGTTATATATCACAAACACTCAAAATATTGTTATATCCCACAAACACTCAAAAAATTGTTACATCCCACGAACACACAAAATATATCACAAACACTCAAAATATTGTTATATCCCACAAATACTCAAAATATTGTTATATCCCACAAACACTCAAAATATTGTTATATCCCACAAACACTCAAAATATTGTTATATCCCACAAACACTCAAAATATTGTTATATCCCACAAACACTCAAAATATTGTTATATCCCACAAACACTCAAAATATTGTTATATCCCACAAACACTCAAAATATTGTTATATCCCACAAACACTCAAAATATTGTTATATCCCACAAACACTCAAAATATTGTTATATCCCACAAACACTCAAAATATTGTTATATCCCACAAACACCTAAAATATTGTTATATCCCACAAACACTCAAAATATTGTTATATCCCACAAACACTCAAAATATTGTTATATCCCATAAACACACAAAATATATCACAAACACTCAAAATATTGTTATATCCCACAAACACTCAATTGTTACATCCCACAAACACAGAGCTCCAGATAATTATTTTGGCCAAGGGGTTTTTACCCCTCAAAATTTAGAGCGAGGGGTAAAATGTAAAATTTGAAAAACTTAAGGGGTAAAATCTGTCAAAAAAGCATTTTGCATTTTTTATAAACAAATTAAACTTATTGTTTTTGTTTGTTTGTTTGTTTATTTTCTTTTTTTAAGAAAAACCTTTAAAAACAAAATACTGATTCAATGTGAAGCAATACAAAACATGCCCTGTAAAGTCAGACTTCCAGAGTATACTGGAACTCAAGTTTAGGATACAGAGCAAAATTATCAGGGCTTCCATTTTCAATATTTGGAAGTCAAAGACTTCAAAATCTCTGATATTGAAGGTCACATTATATTGGTAAAGAAGGAAAAGTATTAGATTTTCGGAAGTCACATGCCAAAATGAAGGAGTAAATGAGTCCCAAACTTCCACTATTGGAAGCCCTGAAATAAATATATTTTCTAGGAGTCAATATTTTTCTTTCTTTATTTCTGTTGGCATGTAGCTTATCATATGCTCCAGTTTGAACAATTATAGTTGAAATTAAAATTAAAAAAAAAAACAGATTTTTTATCTTTCCCTTAAAAAAAGTATTGGTCTGAGAGAAAATTGTCCGTAACTGTAGACTGGGTACGAAAATATTGATTACAAACTGCAGGTGAAAAACATGTTATTTTGTTTCAACAACAAAAGTGAAAAGAAATTAAAATATATTTTTGTTTATATGAGACATAAGCATGTCAATAGATGACTAAACAAACTTAATACTATGTTAACTCCTACGATGATTATCTGGCAAAAATTTATATCAATAATTTCACAGGTTGATCTACGGGAGTTACACTCTTCTCTTCTGTACTTCCTGCTACTTTCGTTTTTAACATGCGTTGTTGACAACAGAACTTTTAGTTTTCAATGCAATAAAATGGAAATATATTGTATTTTTATGCTCAAAACATCCTCTATCTGAATATCAAATGTTTACACTTCTATTCTTTTACGCTTAAATTTTGACATACAAGCGTATTTTCATTTTGTTGTGCGTAACTTTGACGCACGAATTTTGAAAGTGATGTGTATTTTAGATTTTCCATGCGTATTTTACGCTTATACGCACGCTATCTGGAGCTCTGCAAACACACAAAATATTGTCATATCCCACAAACACTCAAAATATTGAAATATCCCACAAACACTCAAAATATTGTTATATCCCACAAACACTCAAAATATTGTTATATATCACAAACACTCAAAATATTGTTATATCCCACAAACACTCAAAATATTGTTATATCCCACAAACACTCAAAATATTGTTATATCCCACAAACACTCAAAATATTGTTTATATCCCACAAACACTCAAAAATTGTTACATCCCACGAACAACAAAAAATATTGTTATATCCCACAATACTCAAAAAATTGTTACATCCCACGAACACACAAATATTGTTATATCCAACAAAATACTCAAAATATTGATTATAATCAGACAACCACTCAAAATATTGTTATATCCCACAGACACCCTAAAATATTGTTTATATCCCACAAACACTCAAAAATATTGTTATATCCCACAAACACTCAAATATGTTGTTATATCCCACAAACACTCAAAATATTGTTATATCCCACAACACTCCAAAAAATTGTTATATCCCAACACTCAAAATATTGTTATTCCCACAAAACATCAAAATATTGTTATATTCCCACAAACACTCAAAATATTGTTTATAACCACAAACACTCAAAATATTGTTATACCCACAAACACTAAAAAAATATTGTTATATATCACAAACACTCAAAATATTGTTATATCCCACAAACACTCAAAATATTGTTATAACCCACAAACACTCAAAATATTGTTATATATCACAAATGCTCAAACACAAACACTCAAAATATTGTTATAACCCACAAACACTCAAAATATTGTTATATATCACAAACACTCAAAATATTGTTATATCCCACAAACACTCAAAATATTGTTATAACCCACAAACACTCAAAATATTGTTATATATCACAAATGCTCAAACACAAACACTCAAAATATTGTTATATCCCACAAACACTCAAAATATTGTTATATCCCACAAACACTCAAAATATTGTTATATCCCACAAACACTCAAAATATTGTTATATCCCACAAACACTCAAAATATTGTTATAACCCACAAACACTCAAAATATTGTTATAACCCACAAACACTCAAAATATTGTTATATCCCACAAACACTCAAAATATTGTTATATCCCACAAACACTCAAAATATTGTTATATATCACAAATGCTCAATCACAAACACTCAAAATATTGTTATATCCAACAAACACTAAAAATTTTGTTATATCCCACAAACACTCAAAATATTGTTATATCAATGCATAATGTATCACAAATAGGTTTCTCTATTCCTTATAGTCACTATGGCAAAATTAAATGGATTTCTTAGGAAATCTTCTTTCCAATTTGTGTGTAGTTTTGACATGTATTTATTGTACTTTTTACATGTATTTATTGTACTTTTTACATGTATTTTATGTAGTAAATTATATTGTAGTTTTGAAAATAGGGAAATTTTTTTGTTATGATTTGAGAGTATTTTTTTTTTCTATGAAGAAATTTTCCTATAGAAGGAACAATTTGTTCACATGTTTGCTACTGTATTTCAGATCGGTATCAGTTTTGGCGACTGTCACCAAATCATAAAGCGTTCCATTATGGAGATTGTAATGAGAAAGAAGAGTTAAGTTTAGAGCAGTTACAAAATAAAGTCTCTGTCATGGAGATCAAGGAACTTGTTGTAGGCAAAAACTGTTTGCCAGTCAAAAATACCAAACGGGTATACATGTTGTTTTAATTTTCAACTTTCTAGTCTTTAAATAATATTGAATTACAGGCATTTATAATGACTTAATGAGCAGTCCACCTTCACTACTCTTTGTGTATCTTTACTCAAAATTGTAGTTTCACTTGCTAGTCAAATGATTGTTTAAATTACAAGTTGAAACACTTAAAAATTTAGAAAATGTTGGCTGTTCCCATCTTATCCAAGGGTGCAAATAAACTTTTACAGTTACAACATGGTTAAATATATTGATTATAAGAGCAATGTGTTGATAACTCTATTGTGAAGGGTAGTACACCATGAAGCTACAATGGTAAAAGTTTGTTTTTACCCCCAGATTAGATAGGAAAAAGCCACATTTGCTAAATTTAGGACAACAATAACATCTATTATCTTGTTTATAGTGTTGTTTAAGGCAAACTTAATCATATATATTACTTGAGAGGACATTAAATGTGGTAACAGAAATATTATGATCGTAATCCTGATTGTAGAATTTTTATTTCAGATGCAGCCAGAGTTGGCATTCTCTATAGTATTAGAATCATCGAGGGCTGACGATGAAGTAGCTCATCATTTCCTAGCTAACAATGATCAAGAATATATGATCTGGACTGATGGAATTAATGCACTACTTAACTGTAAAGTAAGTTAGTTTAATAGGAATCTTGAGAAGTCATATATGTATAAAGTCATGTTACTCTCAATCCACTTGCCTACAAGAATAGTGTGTAAAGTTTATGTTGCCATGAATAAGTTTTATATAAGACTGAAATATACAAAGATGTAAAAAATGAAATTTAGATCCATGATTGCCTCAGAAAGTAACAACTTGGAGTATTTTGGTTTACTTAAGAGTACTTTAGCATTTGTGTTCTTCATTAATGCAGACTAAAGCACTGTCACTTTGAAAACATTACAATGCAGGAAGTACATGTATAGGGTATACAGAAAAATGAATATATTTATAGCTTTGATGTAAACACTAAACTGACTTCCTATCAAATATTAAAGTAAAATTCGAAATATGTTGCAGCCACAAAGATTTTTTCATAAAGATTCATATATTACATATAATACATTTATAATTTATACGTATATAATAAATTGCGAAGGTTAACCGCAAGACTGTTGTAAGTCCTTCTTTATTTCATATAAGTTACTGCAGTTTTGCAGTCAACTCTTAATACAGTATTCTATTCTATGGCTTTATTTGGGCCGTTATCATTGTTTCTTTACTGATTCATGTCAACGAGAAGCAGATTTGAGAGTGGTTGAAATAATCTACCAGATTTCATCATAATCAAGCTGAAAAAAAGTGAAATGTCAAATCAGTTGTCTTAATTATATGTTTCAGATGACAAGTCAAAAGACCAGACAAGATATGGATGTATTACTAAATATGGAAGTAAAATTACGATTATTAGAAACAGAAGGAATTACAATTCCCAAGGAGCCGCCACCGATCCCACCAATGCCTGCTAACTTCAATTTTGCTTATACTACAGCCTAGCTTTAACCTGCTAACATTTATTGTGCTAAATTATTGTTATTGTATTTCCTTGCTTTCAATTTAGAACTCCCCATTGTTCACTTAAGGAATTCCAGTAGATTAGACAGCCATGTCAGACTTAATGTGTATACTGATCAGGCTAAATCTGTACTGGTAACATAGTCTGTTGTATTTGCAGCTAACATTCTGAGTTTTAAGGCACATTATGCCGCAGAAATTCAGAAATATTTTTTGTTCTTTTTGAGGAGATGCAATCATGTGTTTAATAATGTTTTAATAATAAATTTAAAACATCAAAGAGGCTTATCAGTATAGGAAAAGTAGTGCTGAATGTGAAATAAATTGTAATAAAGATAGCAAAATATAAACAAATAGTATTTCGACTTTCATACAAAAATACTAAAGCACCATAACAGTGCCAATTTCTAAACAGCAAACAAAGCTATTGGCTCATTGAGTGTTTTTTCAGATATTGCATCAGGACCTCATTACTGAAACATTTTTGATAAATTTTTGATAAATGAAAATAGCTGCATTGTAGGGGGCATAATGGGCCTTTAAAATAACAAATCTCGTCTACTTTTTGAGGAAATGTTGTTTCAGAATAAGACTACAGTATCTGTATATGAAAGTTTGTACACACTTGTAGTAGTATTGCACTGAAGTGTTTGATATTATTTTTTTTTCATTTTATAATCATTGTAACATACATGTGAAGTCTCCTACTTTAAGTGGGAGACTCCCACTTTCTGCAGCCATATTTTCAAAGATTTTTCTTAAAATAAGAGGTATTTTCACAAATTTAAGAAATTTCCCCATTTTTGGTATCAGGATTTCCTTCTTTGTTTATTGCAAATTCTAAAATCTCCCACTTTTTGAAGAAAAATCTCCCACTTGAGTTATTTTGAAATGCGCTGGCCAGGCTACAAACTGTAAAGTAAGATTTGGTGGTTGTTATAGATACTTGCAGTTTTGGGTTAAAAGAACAGATGATACAATATGATTTTATGTTCTTCTGTCATGAATAGATAGATACACATGCTAATTTGTAAATGTTTTAAATGTCAGTAACTTTACTTACTCTATTTTAAGACTTTCATCAAAACTGAATTATGAAGAAATAACCCATTCAGGCATTGTTATGTGACTGAAATTAAACTATAAACATGATTTTGCTGATTGTTGAACAAACAAAGATATTATTGAACATTTATAAGAAACAGATTAAATATAAAATTTGAAAATAAAAACAATCATAGCCAAATGTTATTTTGACTTGTACTTTCACCAGTCACACTTGGTGAGCATTATGCCACTTTAAGTTAGTTATTGGGACTTACACATATTTTGTTTAAAAGCTTTTAATGTGCAATATGTATTATATATATAATTGTATATAATATTCTTGTATACATGTTTATGATGAAATATTGACTGTTTTAACGAATTGTCTTATTTTATGTATTTTATTCAAAGTAACATACAATACTATTCTTCACTTTATATCTCTACGTTGGTGTGTATGTATAGAGTCAAATATTTGTATAATGATTACGTCTGTTAAAAAAAACAAAAAAAAACAAAAAAAACAAGATTTATATTTTTCATCAAATTGTGGTGAAGTAATTCCCCCTGTATATCCATTTTTTGACATGTATGTCTTTTCTCCACTTAGAGGGACCATTTTGTCACTTTGGTGCAGTAACAGGTTAAGTCTTTCTAAATTTAATAGGAGTTAACTAAGTCATTGCACTAAGGTGTAAGGTGTTTCTGTTTTATTACCATTGTTGTATCTATGGTAAATTTTGTCATCTTTTTTCAGGAATTTTACATTTTTTCTATAATCTATATATATATATAAATTGAGGAGACTATTTTGTGTAGTTTTGATACATCTTACGGTCACAATAAGGATCTATTTGCATGATGTTATTTCTTTTATTTTTTTTCTGCTGTACCAAATTCTTCCATTGAATGAATGCTACATACATGTATTTCTGAATGATTTAATGTAGATTGTTTATATGTTACATGATAATGTATGTGTGATATGTTTTCTACAGTTTAGTCAAAAATAGAGTTTATACAACTTTTAGTGTGCTATGGTTTTTATCGCTAATTAGTAATGTTGTGCTTTGATTGATATTATATTTAATAGTAATATGCCCTTCTCAATGGCAAAGATGATAAGATAAATGTTGTCAAATCATTCTCATTTCATAACTGTGTGCTATCAGGTTATATAGTAGAGCATGTTTGTAACGTCACTTTTTATTGGATAATATTGTGATGTTTATAGAAACTTTATACATGGCTGCTGTCAATTTATAAAGTATTTTTTTCCCCTCTTATAAGGAAAATTTGCTGTATTATGAATTTGTTATAAAGATTCTTGACAATGGCTTCAGTTATGTATGTAAACAACTGTTTGTATAGGGCAAAAAAACAACCTGTCACAAATCTTCATAACTAATAATATAGCTGTTTGTATCACGCTATTCTGTTATACTTTGATGGTTCTTTTAGTTTTCCATGTGATAAGATAAGTTATCTTGGACATTAAGACTAATGGTCAATTGTCTTCAACCTCTGAATCAGAATCTTGTGGGATTAGTAGTCTTGTCACTTGCTGAGAAATTGGAAATTACAGGTTAGTTATCAAGGAAAACAGGTCAGGTTATCTTCGGACATTTGACCAAAAAACGTGTTAAAATCTGCAAAAAAACAAAAAAACTCTTTGACTGTCTGAAGTATTCTGCCAGTACAAGTAAAATCTTGAACATCACATATGACGGTGTTAGAATTGTTAAATGATTTTATGTCGTAATTGTTGATGAAAACTGCATAATTATTACTTTTTACTGTGTATATGACACCATTCTTCATTCCATTTGTATTGTTTGTTGAAAATGATATAGAAGAGAATAAATGATCTGAAATATTATTGGTTTATGTCATTGTTTTATAAAAACTAATTGCAATAAAGAGACTTAAATATTGTTTGCAGTAAATTTGGGAAAAAAGAGAGTTGTTGAAATGTATGCAAAAGAAAAAATAATGATCTTGGTACCTTTGAGATTGTGTCACCATCATAATAAAAAGAATTCTTACATATCAGACACAATTACCTACTGCATACACCGGTGCTAGAAAACCAGTCTTACACCCTGTTTGCAAGTCATTAGTTGCATGCTGCAAATGATGTCATTCCTGAGCACCTTTTATGAATAATTTGCATTCTTGGAATGATGTCATTTTGCAGTTATGAAGGAAGTTGAAAATTCAGAGCCTTGTTACCATCTTAAACAGTTACCATTGAGGTACTTATTCCGGTCTGTACAAGATCCTTATAATATCACATTCCAGGAGATTAAATTACACAGAGGACATACATGTACTAAAATATTTTATGACCACACATGTATAAGATTTGAGCCGCATCATGACAAAACCAACATAGTGCGTTTGCGACCAGCACGGATCCAGACAAGCCTGCGTATCTGCGCAGTCTGATCAGGATCCATGCTGTTTGCTTACAAACCCTGTTACAAGAAGAGAAACTGATAGCGAACAGCATGGATCCTGATCAGACTGCGCGGATGCGCAGGCTGGTCTGGATCCATGCTGGTCACAAACCCATTATGTTGGTTTTGTCATGATGCGGCTCATATGTTAATTATACAATCTTCCACATGCGTTGTCCAGATGAAATCAAAACAAGACGGTAAGTCAAGTACCAAATACTAGTAAACATGGTTTAAAATAGTTTGTGCCTAGATTCTTGTTATGAAACTTAATTCAAAGGTTATCATAGAAATGAATTCCATGACTGAATCTTAATTATTATTTGTGCACAAAAAAAAGAACGTAAAGAAATGCAAATACATGCATTGTTTAAATTAACACAATAATTTTGATTGTATAAAGACAACTTTAAGAAAGGCATCCTGTTAACAATATGGTAAATCAAGATACTTTTATTTATGGAGCCAAGTATAAAATTGAACCAAATCTGTTTATATGATTAGATGCCATAACCACCCTCCTGTGTCAACCTCCTTTATTTCCTATAGATTTATATAGCAAAAGAAAACTGATAACACTATATAATGTACCAACAGCCTATTGTATCAAGTTTGTACTTTTCATAAATATCAATGCACTGCACTATCAATGCAGTAGTTTTGTGTTCGCTCCAAAATACAAGGGAAAATGCCAACATTTCAGTGTTAGGCTCTTTTATTTTAAGCAGTGATTTAAGCATCTGACAATCTCACAGGGCTTGGCCTTCACTAGAGAGTTGAAAATATAAAAGTCCACAGTGCAGAGCCCGCATAGCTTAATTGGTTAGAGTGCGAGACTTGTAATCTCCACATTGTGGGTTCGATTACCGGGCTGGCCATCTAAAATTAATAATCAGTCTTTTGGATGAGACTTTTAATCGAGGTCCTGTGTATGCGTGCTTAAACACTTGGCATGCTAAAGAACCAGAAGAAGCTTCTGGAATTGGGGCATCTTTCTGTATCTGTAATTGCATTATCCTCCAAAAAATAATATGACTGATACTTTTCTGGAGGACTCGCCCATATGGGCAACCGGTGGTGAGTATAAATAATCGCAAATACACCCACACACACACATTTAGTGGGGAGAATGGGCAATGGTCACACTTACTGTTGCATCTATGTATTATAAATTTCCTTCTTCAGATAATCTTTGTACTTAAATGAAAAGAAAATTGTAAAGGCCATTGCATTAAATCAACATGAATATGGAACATATAATTTCCATCAAAAAGGTATTGTTTGAACATGAAAAGTTCTATAAAGGTACTTTATTTACACAGAGTACTGATCCAAAATTCTCTATACAACTTTTCATCAACGGGGTCATATAATGTCATATTCACTCAAAATAAAGCCAACTCAGTACTGATTATTTTTCTGTTAATGAACAACCTTAGTAATCATCACAGAGACACGTAAAAGTTACATTTTTGTACTTTGTGATTCAGAAAATGTTCTAATTGAACATGTGGTATGCTTCAAGTACTTTGATACTGATTACCTCCCTTTAGTAGTCACATGGCCTGATAAAGTCACATGACCATGCCGGTACACCACTACTGTGTCACATGACCAAACTGTTACAAAAGCGACAAAAGGAAGAGGCTGAGAGTAAGTAGTTTAAGTGGTTTGTTGTTATTATTGTGAATTTGTAGGAGTTTTGTTGAATTGGTTTCAGATAGATTTAGTGAATCGTTGACAAAGGTAAGAAATATTTTATCAATGCATGGAGAGCTTATAAGTTTCTAAACAAAATAATGCAAGTTCTCAAGTTCTTTGATTTAGAGATAGCAAATTAATATATCATTTTTTGTATTTTTTGAAATTTTCTTCTTGCTTAAAGGGACTCCACTGTGGTTTTTGGCATGACTCTTGTCTGGAATTATTTTTCCGGAATTGTGTACAATTTGATGTGTAGGTCTACTTAAAAATCTAATTAGCTGGACCATAGAGTCTACTGAAGTTTCAATATTTCCACTGCAAGACCAACTGATTTTACATAGATGTCAGAATTTGCAGAGGGCGACTATTGTCTATAAAATAAAAAGTCCTGGCACACAATTTTTTGGGCTAAACACTCTGAAACTGATATGTTTTTAAATTGTAAATTTTTCATTTTTGATTTATGTTAAGGTTTCAAATTTTATGTTCTCAGGTTTTTTTTTAACTTAGTGGAGTCCCTAAATAGAAATTCAACCTGAAAAAAAAATCTGATGCACTGATTGGGGATAATGAAACCCGATACCTCTAGATTACCAATAAGGTGCATGGATACTCCTTGAGATTTCTACAGGGTAACTCAACACCAAGGATGTTTGTGACATGCTAGAAGTACACCCAAATTGCACTTAATCATTGTCATCAATACATTTTAAAACTGATTTTCATTGAAGTTACATACGTTTAAAATCCCAAGGCACTGATAGGGGGATAAAATTTAAACATTTTTTTGTTTCCAAGGAGTAGCTAGGCAGTTACTCAACCATCTTGCTTAAGGAATATAGCAAGCAAGGAAATAGACTGTACCTTAATAACAAACTTGATTGCTTTTAGTACACAAAAATCTCTATTTTCAAGTCTTTCAATTAAGGTACACTATACTTTTGTGTGGTTTTAGTTAATTAATGTGTACTTGAATTTAAAATAAAGATAACATTTGATCAAGTTGTGATTATGTAGCACAAAGTTGGTGTTTAAATGTTTTAAAGAATTTTAAATGTAATGTATGCAGTAAAAGAGACCAAAATGTTTGAAGTAAATAATGAAGAATCTTAGTTCTAAATTTTGTACATGATTTTTCTATACATAATTATATTGTAACATGAAATAACTTGTCAGAAGAGTTTGATAAATTATGAAATATCAAGGTTTAATCATTCAGTCATGTGTATCACAAAGTACATGTACACACAGACACTTGGAGTATAGACTCCGCCCTTCTCTGCCCCTGAATATAAAAAACTAAAAGTATTATCTATTACAAGAATTAGTTTTAAATTTTTGCTTATATTAGAATGAGACGGTTAAGTGTCTAACACGTGAACAAGTTTGAATAGAATTTCATAACGTTTTAAAAAAGTCAATTTTTTACCAACGCTTCAATTTCCTGAAATTATGATATTTTAGAGACTTTTTTAAACAATGTTAAAATAGCGAAAAACAAGTTTTATGTTCAAGACATGTGACCAGGTAGTAATAGTTACATGCAAAAATATTTTGACGTACGGTTTGCACGATAAAGGTAGACATGGTGAATACAAGTGCTGATCACGCACATAACCCCAAGTGTCTGTGCATGTACATAAGAACTCATTGACATAATTGCTCAAGGTAGCCCGGGGTTCTATGATATCACGGTACTTAACGTTTATCGGAAAATATTTAAATATAAATATCATAAGTGAGTGAGATTTTTCTTCCATCTTTTAATTGAACCTTTTCCAGAATTGTTTGTCAAAAAATTATTTCAAAAGAACCAATAAAAATAACATTTTTTAGAATAGTTTGAATGTCTGCCATTTTGGGTAACTTCAGAGGAGGTTACTACGGTATCAAGGTAATCCCCCAAAAAAGTAAGTATGGAAGGATAGAAGTGTCAAAACTTTCAAGTTAAGTTGTGAAAAACTTCCAACAGTTAACTTGCTATAAAATTAAAACTATATGAACAGACTATATGTCAGTATATGTGTTTATAACATATTTTAATTGACTGTGTAAAAACCATTAAGGAAAATGGTAGTCAAATATGAAGATTTTATAAAATAGTTTTCTTGTCACAAATACATTCATTATTCACCTAATTAAATTTATTTGCAGATGAAAATGAATCTAGTGTGCAAGTTTTACAAATATTAGCATCATCATGTGTTGACTTTACTAGCAGTCACAGAAAATTTATATACCTTGATATCATAGAACCCTTGATATCATAGGAACCAAGTATACATGCGTCTACATAGTTTGCATTAGGTTATATAATAGATTCATTGTATTGATACAAAACAACTTTGCTTTTTAAAGATAAATTTTCTATAATAAAGCATTAGGAAGTAAATAACTAGATTCTCATCTAAATTTTGGGGAAAAATGGGACAGGTGTGTGGGTTTCTCAATATGTTTCTATACATAAGAAGGGCAAACAAATTGGTTGTTTAAAATTACATAGAATAAAATCAATGTTTGATTTGATTGACTGATACATGTAGTTATGTTTTGTTGCACCCTTCATAATCTTGTCATTAAACAAATTAGCAATTTTGCATTGAAGATTCAAACATCTTCCTGTGTATAAACAAGTAATCTAAATCTCCTTGATGATAAGAATATTCATTAAACATTTTTTTACTAAAATTCATATTTTTTTATAATTCTGAGTGAGTTATGTTCTAGTGCTGGCAAGGCTGTAGCTCAGTCAGTTGAGTGTTATATGGTATTCTGAGGGTGCCTGGTTCTAGTGCTGGCCAGGCTGTAGTTCAGTCAATTGAGTGTTATATAATTGAGTGTTATATGGTATTCTGCGGGTGCATGGTTCTAGTGCTGGCCAGGCTGTAGTTCAGTCAGTTGATTGTTATATAATTGAGTGTTATATTGTATTCTGCGGGTGCATGGTTCTAGTGTTGGCAAGGCTGTAGTTCAGTCAGTTGAGTGTTATATGGTATTCTGAGGGTGCCTGGTTCTAGTGCTGGCCAGGCTGTAGTTCAGTCAATTGAGTGTTATATAATTGAGTGTTATATGGTATTCTGCGGGTGCATGGTTGTAGTGCTGGCAAGGCTGTAGCTCAGTCAGTCGAGTGTTATATGGTATTCTGAGGGTGCTTGGTTCTAGTGCTGGCCAGGCTGTAGTTCAGTCAGTTGAGTGTTATATGGTATTCTGAGGGTGCCTGGTTCTAGTGCTGGCAAGGC
Source organism: Ruditapes philippinarum (assembly GCF_026571515.1). NCBI lineage: Eukaryota > Metazoa > Mollusca > Bivalvia > Venerida > Veneridae > Ruditapes > Ruditapes philippinarum. The sequence continues at coordinate 122,259 of NW_026856414.1, forward strand.
TGTAGTTCAGTCAGTTGAGTGTTATATGGTATTCTGAGGGTGCTTGGTTCTAGTGCTGGCAAGGCTGTAGTTCAGTTGAGTGATCATGGTATTCTGAGGGTGCCTGGTTCTAGTGCTGGCAAGGCTGTAGTTTAGACAGTTGAGTGATATATGGTATTCTGAGGGTGCCTGGTTCTAGTGCTGGCAAGGCTGTAGTTCAGTCAGTTGAGTGTTATATGGTATTCTAAGGTTGCTGGATTCTATTGCTGGCCAGGCTGTAGTCTGGTAAGGCTGCTAAATTTCCCTTACCCTGTGATTTAATTTATCCAAGAATTTTGAGTTTAGTGTAAATTGAAATAATCAGAATAATAAAAGATAATCTTGTGTTTCAGTATTCCTCTTACCAATCCTGTAGTTTATGTTACTAATTAAAGTGGCTGCAGAAAACCTGAAAATACCTTATTAATATTATTGGTAACTCTGATACATGTATTTACAGTGACACTCACTGTTTTCTTAACATGATAAAAATGTATATAATTATACATGTGTATATTTAATTGTTCTCTACAGCAGGTTGCAATTTATTAATTTATAGTTCATTATTTGAAAGGAAAACTGCTGGTTTGATGCTGCTTTACTTATTTTATTAATTGCAGAAGTTTTTATCTTAGTATATTTCATGCTATCTATTGAAGTAACAACCTTAATAGTTCATGATAAATACAAAGTCAATTAGTGTATTTAAAAGCTTCTAGATTTATAAAACGTACAAGGAAGTGAACACTCTATTGATTTTCGACTACTTCTTCTTATAAATAATATATATTATAAAAAGACAACTTTTAAGATCATCTGACAGCAAAAATTATCACAATTAACGGCACAGCGCTTTATGCTTTCAGTGTTCAATCTAGAGCGCGCCATTGCGCCATTGACCCCCTGAAAAGGCCGCCGGCGCAAAAAAAAATCAACTGTGGGCCCGACGGGCGCACTCATAGAAAATGCCCTAAATGACATTAGAATGCTTTCTTAAACCTGATTAAGTACATAAAAGAAGTTTCTTGTGAATAATATTAATAACTGAAGTTTGTATTGAAAAACAAGGGCATGTTGGTAAGATAGTTTACCGCACTCGGTAACCCATTTAAAACCTTTATCGCTACGCTCTCTCGGTCCGCGTCTGTAAATACTATGTAGACTTGTTCTTTGTACCGTAACTATTACTTATACTTTTGAGTCACAGTTTTTTATAAGCAAAACAAATCGTCACAGATAATCCAATACGTGCGTGTAGTTATAGTTTTTTCACGGTCAAAACAAATAAATATGTAATAACCCCCCAAAGGAAAAAAATATAAAGTGCGAGTTAATTATAGAGAAGTGTGCATAAATTATTACGAACACGCCTCCATCCAATTAAAAAAGTCTTAAAGATGGAGCAATCAAACACGATTGGCTAGGGAGTGTCTGACAATTAAGTAAATTAACTTTGATTGGTCTTTGGCTGGTCGGCGCTAAAACATTGTGCATATCATTAATCAACACAGACATCTTAAGCGTGATGTAAGAACTGCTGCCCTGACAAAAGATCAAAGGTACCGGTATGTCAATATACAGTGTCTTAGCACCTGTTGACACTTTGTTTTTCTCTTGGATATATTGAGAAGGGTAAATGTTTTTAGCGACTATTGTAAGTTTATATTCTTCATAAACAAAGCTAATTTCAAAATATGATTTTCCTTTATATATTCGGCGCTGATTAAAAAACTGAACATTATTATCAAATATCCCTGGTGACATTAAAATAAGATTAATACTTTTCTTTGAACATTATGTCATCGCGTTTCTTTTCCAATCAGTTCTTAAAATTGAGTCTGTATCAACGCTAATGTCATTTTTTTTAGTTGAGTTGTTTTGGAATTTTGCAACCGTTTTTGGTCTAAATATGGTACGTGAACAAGTAACTTAAAAGATACAATACCTTATTTGAATTTGATGTTCATTTTAAGTGTGGGCCCCCTTTTTTCTCAAATGACCCCCTTTTGAAAAGTTTATGGGCCCGAAGGGCCCCCTGGGAATTTGTTCTAGATTGAACACTGTGCTTTCTTGTTAATTTGAGGAATAGGAAAAGCTCGGTATGTAACCATTTGCTTACACTTGATGTAACAAGGTGTCAAAAACTGTTATATTTGGAATATTGTGTAAAATAGGTGAGAAAATGAATTTTAGAATGGTTTAATGTTGCTTTCTGCACAATAATTTTAAGAAGAATTAATTTCTTATTTTATAGATGAATTATGTACATCATATACATGTATAATTGAAACATGACCAATGAGAATTAAATATTAAACATTAAATGTCTTCAAAAATATGTTTTGCTCTCATCATATAAAATATTATAAATCACTTTTATATTAGTATTTGAATACATATTGTTTGTTCATATAAAATGTCATCCTAAAATAGACAATGGTCATAAGATACATGTATATAAGCAATGAGAATATCCTCAATAAAGACCACTTTGGTCAAGTCCCATCCATTGGTGGTCTTAGTAGAAGGTTTTTACTGTATTAGGAATACCTTGTACACTATGCCAGGCATCTCGGATATTCCTACAATATTAAAGGTACCTAGAACATTCATTCAGGGGCACCTAGGATATCCTTCACTTTTAGGGGCACCTAGGACATTCTTGCACTATTGGGGGCACCTTGGACATTTCTTCAATATTAGGGGCACCTAGGATATTCCTACACTGTAAGGGGCACCTAGGATATTCCTACACTATAAGGGGCACCTAGGATATACCTACACTATAAGGGGCACCTAGGATATTCCTACACTGTAAGGGGCACCTAGGATATTCCTACACTATAAGGGACACATAGGATATTCCTGCACTATTAGGGGATATTCCTGCACTATTAGGGACACCTAGGATATTCCTACACTATTAGGGGCACCTAGAATATTCCTACACTATTGGGTGCACCTAGGACATTTCTTCATTATTAGGGGAACCTAGGATATTCATGCACTATAAGGGGCACCTAGGATATTCCTTCACTATTTGGGACACCTAGGATATTCCAGCACTACAAGGGGCACCTAGGAAATTGCCACACTATTAGAGGCACCTAGGACATTTCTTCACTATTAGGGGAACCTAGGATATTCCTGCACTACAAGGGGCGCCTAGGATACTCCTGCACTGTAAGGGGATATTCCTGCACTATTAGGGACATCTAGAATATTCCTACACTGAAAGGGGCATATCGGACATTTCTACACTATAAGGGGCACCTAGGATATTCCTACACTAGTAGGAAATGGCTTGTTGATAATTAATTGTAATTACATTTAAGTAAAAACAAATCAATTCCTTTTGGCCAAAAGCATAAAAAAGCAGGTCGTCTCAGGATATCTGCCCAATTCTTAAAATATCTTACTGATAACAATTTCATTATTGTAGTTTTTATTTTAATATGAGGAAAAAGGTTCATATGTGTGTCAGATCCTGGTTCCTTCTATAATAAGAAACAGGATATATAAGATACTATAGTTGACTGCATAACTATGTGACTATTTATTATAAATACTAGAAAGATTAGGAGAATCTATCAATTTAGTGGTTACACTGTCTTAACTTACAGGTAAGAAAGTTTTCTCTAAAATGAAAATGACTTATTAAATTATTTGCCTTGCAGACTTGGGCTGTAAATGCATCCTGATGGAAAAAGATTTGGCCTTTTAATGTTGTTTTGAAATATTAATGATTTTCTTGCAGCCCAGATCTTTTTTCTTTAGTCTATATAATTGCTGCTGATTTTGTATAATGGACCTGAGTCTTACTTTAATTTTTTTAACTGTATATTGTTAATTTAATGGATTTTAAACTGAGGTGTCATCTGTATGAAATAAGGTTCTGGTGGTACATGTAAGGCATTATTTCTGTTGATGTTAAAGTAAGTAAAGTATACTCTGCCCATCTCTGAGTAAAATATTTTTATGCAAAAATTTATTGAAATCTATAAAATTCTTACAGAATATGTTTAATTTAAATAAAAGAAAGTGCAAAATGTATGGGAATCTGTGATTCTTATAACCGGGTCTAGTACAGTATATGTACCTGATTTAAAGCATGTTATATATACTTTATGTGAAGTCAGAACATGTTTATTTTATATTTACAAAAAGACTGAGTAGCAATTATCAATATTTTCAAATGTCAAATTTAAGCCTAGTGTATCTTTTAGGAGTGTTTTATTTTTCATAGAAATCAGATGTACAGTTGTTTACTTGACAGATGACATGACGAGATATAACATGACGAGATATAACATGGCGAGATATAACATGACGAGATATAACACGACAGTAGATTACATGACGTATAATATGTAGCAGCTTCTTCCGGCTTGCATCATTCTGTACACTTGAAAAATGTTGATATTGTTATCATGTAGGTCAACAGGTCAGAATATTGTAGTAATAGTAGTAAATAACTTTACCACTTTCTAATTATTTAGAGCATCAGTCTTTTTATTTAAATTGCAGGTTTTATTTAGTATTAATGATACATGTATGTTTGTGAAATATGAACTTTACCACTAATTCCTGCTCTGATTTGGGTAATTGAATTGTCCTATTTTAGATAAAGATAATGCAAAACTCGAAATATCAATTTTTCTTATGATATCTAATCCTGGGATGATACTGGGATTACAAACAAAGTTGTACAATTACAACTTGGTAAATCTATCAATGTAATGATAAAACATTGGTCACTCTGTTGTGGACACTACATGTAGTCATCGCAGCAATTCATGAAGCTATAAGGGTTTGTTTGTAAGATGGACAAAAAATCCACACATTGGGCAAGTTCGGGATAACATCTTCTGGGCTTGTATGTTGTTTTCTGAAGAAATTTCATCATTAACAGTCCTATGCATTTATATGCACATAAAATGCACCAAAAGTCTCCATTTAATAAATTATGCAAATTTATTTGTTTTAATCTGGAGAAGCCCCCACCTCAACCCATATAAATAGGAGGGGTAGCAATGCTTTTCTTTTATTTCCCTTATGCACCCCAAACTGTAAATTTCTGGATCATTTTCTTGATTGGTAAAGACTTAAAACTTTAAAACAATGAATGCTATATTTAATGCACAATATTTGATAAACAGATAAACTTTATTACACTAAGTATGTTCCCTATCATGTGTGCAGAAATCACATTTAAAATATATATTTGTTATGCATGAATAATTTGAGATTTGAGAGATGATGTTAAATGAATTAAATTTGTATTATTCCTGTATAACATATTAGAATTACAAGTCTTCAGATCAGGAAGAATTTTATTTTTCTTCCTACTTCATGTTCGACATAACGTTTAATGCTCTACAAATTTCAAGTAGCATTTTTTTATGTGTCAAGTAGAAATATGAAATATCATGTTATTTTTGTTATTAAAAGTCTTTGTACAGACTGAGTAAGCAATATCTTTCCTTATTGTTGTAGTTGTTTTTCTTGTTTTTTGTTTTGTTTATTTTTGTAGCTTTTGTTTCTTTTTTCCTGTTTGTTTGATTTTTGGCCAGGGCTTTGAGAAGGTTAAACAACAGTTTGTACTTTGCAAAAATGATGCTAATAATTGGAATTCTTTCTTTTATTAGAAACATGAAACATTTAGTATCATTTCAGTGTACATATACTTATAGTGTGAATAGGAAAATGTTTTAAGAATTAATGCTTAGAAAAAAAGAAGAAAAAATACATTAAATTTTGTTGACTACCTACTGACACAAGTTTTAGGGGAAGAAAAAACACATACACTGGAGCCGCGATATAGCGCTCATGTTGGGGTCCATGATCTCAAGACAGAGTTGTAACGAGTAACTTTTTATAACGCTCATTGTGTAATTATAGCGAAAATATCGCATTACCCCACCCACCGCCGAAACATATAACGCTTGTTAGTGGAAATGATTGTTTACTTACCTTCCAATGGATATCAGTCAAAGCTTTTTTATATATTATTATTAATTATTTTGTAAAGCATTACTGAATATCTTTAATATAAACATGAAATTTACGAATTAAAAATATAAACCACGAATGTACAATTGTTTATAAATTTCCAGTAAAACAGCGATGTTAACGTGTGTTATGTGTGGTCATGAAAATTGATACCTAGTGGATGGGACTAAATTAATCGTCTTTCCTGCTGTCTCTTGTGAAAAAATCAGTCATCCTCAACAACTTTTTTGCCGATAGATCGAAAGTAATTGCTTTTTAAAATTAATTGTATGCTTGGGTGATTAACTTAACTCTTCGGTGTTTGCATGTTTTAGCTAACAGTTTGATACCTGACTGAAGAGCAGATTAACGCTTACCTGTGTATGAATTCACACCTTCTTATCATGAGTGATGTAATTATGACTGTTTATTGCACTCGACTGACACATTGAACAAGCGTTATAGTGGATAAGGTGCGGTATTGATATACATGAAAAAAAAAATATAATCGGCGAAAAATACGATTTTTTTGGGGGGAGCCAAGGCATATGAGCGTTCTACTGAGATTAGCGCTATACCGAAGAGCGCTATATCGCGGCTCCAGTGTACATTGTTTGTGTGCGCGCGCATCTGGCAGTGGTTAGCATACTGGAACAGTGGCAATCTAGAGATCCGTTGTTTGTGTCCCGACTGCAGTGTGCTGATTTTTTGTGTGTGATTTTTGTCTGTGTGTTGTATGTATAAAATATATTTCAAATAAGCAATGATGAATCAAAACTTTATACATGTATCATTTTATCTTATTTTTTTCAGAGATGATTAGATACACAATTCTAACTTTACTCCTGGCGTTCCCATGTTTATTTGCGGCCCCACAAGCAGACCTTGTGGTGTCACTGCCAGGATTGACTAAACAGTTACCATGGAAACAGTACTCCGGTTACCTGAAAGCTTCTGGCACCAAAAAACTCCATTACTGGTAAGATGATGATATCAACATTATTGTTTTATTGTTCTTTCCATTCTGACACCACCAGCTGTATAGAGTTGAAGTCTTGAAAAATGAAATGAAATAGCCTTAGGTATGATATATTTTAAGACTTAAGCTCTATACATGGTACCATACTTCTACAATATTTATTCAGTTTTACATAATAGTTTGCTTGGAATTGTTATGTGGTTCTATGACAGTACTTTCATCTTTCAATTGAAAGTAACTTAAATTAAGGAAACAACTTCACAACATGTTGTTCACTGTGCTAAGATCAGATTATAGTTCAGAGCAGTTTGGCACAATTCTGTTTAGCTAAGTTACTATTATAAAGAATTTGCCCCACAATTAGGGCTTCAACTTTTACATACATCAGCATTTTCTACTATTATCTTATTGTAAGTTATTTAAATCGTTGCTATGGTTTCAGGTTTTTAGAGTCAGCTAATAAACCAGCTACAGATCCTCTTGTATTGTGGATGAATGGAGGACCAGGTTGTAGTTCTGATCTAGGTCTTCTAACAGAACATGGACCTTTTAGGGTATGTATATTTTATTAATTTTTATACAGCTATTTAATATTTTTTGCTGCCAGTACTAGGTGATTCCATTTCGATATAATATCCTGAAATTAAAGTTTTTGTGTAAGTAATGCTTCAGAATGCTGCATTGAAATTGGTAAGATATCACATACCTGTGCAGCTTTTGCGACTCCTTTAAAATGGTATTGTATTGTCGTGCATATATTTTGATGTGAAGTCATATATATAGTGTTAAGACGTCGCTGTTAGCGTTAAACTATAGTGTCAATGAAAAATGATTTTTTTTCTCTTCAAACGGTCTTTATTTTTGATATGTGATAAATAGAATATTAAATTTGTGTAAGTTCATTACAAAATTTAAACTTACTCATTAAATAAAATAATATTATGCCTGCCAGAGCCTTGCATAATATAATAATAAAATCAGTATTAAACTTACTCATTTAATGTTACCCCACTAAATTAATGTAATGAACTCATCCTGCTATGATTCTGGATCTGACCATTATAATTTAAAGGGACATCAACATCAAATGTTTCTAAACTGTGTAGTCTTCAATATAGAACCTGGTCAGACCATATAATTGCCTGTCTTATAATGACTAGCACCATAAACTGTCATGTAAATTACAGCTGTGCTAGTAGAATATTAAGTTGGTTTCAACCAATGAAATGCTTGCATTTTAAAATTGTTTGACCATAGGGCTTGATTGACCAAATTTTCTACTGACCGTATCAGTTAGATTCATATCAGTCATTATTTGTCAAGTACAGCCACAGCAAATGACGTATTTTACAAAAAACAAAAATACATAACAACATACACACCTCAAAATAAACGGCTGTAGTCGAGAGAAAATGATGAAATTTTATTTTAGTAACACATCTGGTTGTGACAATCAATTATTTTCTCACATGATCAACCAACCTTTATTTCACATGATCAGTGTTCTCTCAATTAGGGTTATATCAGTTAATCTTATGTAAGATAATTATGTACATCATATGACACAGGTGAGTTTGTTAAGGAGAGAAACTTGAGATGTCCTAACAAAGTTTACCTAGGTAGTTGCTTAAACCTTAAATACATTGCTGAATTTCTGGTTACTGGTGACAAAAGCTGTTTACTTTATGTTGCAGCATTACAAAAGGTAGAAAAAAACACCAATATATCCATAGGTAGTAAAATGCCAATGTATCCATAGGTAGTTAAACCTTATGTATCCATAGGTAGTAAAATGCCAATGTATCCATAGGTAGTAAAAAACCTTATGTATCCATAGGTAGTAAAATGCCAATGTATCCATAGGTAGTAAAATGCCAATGTATCCATAGGTAGTAAAACCATAATGTATCCATAGGTAGTAAAACCATAATGTATCCATAGGTAGTAAAACCATAATGTATCCATAGGTAGTAAAATGCCAATGTATCCATAGGGAGTAAAACCTTAATGTACCCATAGGTAGTAAAATGCCAATGTATCCATAGGTACTAAAATGCCAATGTATCCATAGATAGTAAAATGCCAATGTATCCAAAGGTAGTAAAATGCCAATATATCCATAGGTAGTAAAATGCCAATATATCCATAGGTAGTAAAATGCCAATGAATCCATAGGTAGTTAAATGCCAATGTATCCATAGTTAGAAAATGCCAATGTTTCCATAGGTAGTTAAATGCCAATGTATCCATAGATAGTAAAATGCCAATGTATCCATAGGTAGTAAAATGCCAATGTTTCCATATATAGTAAAATGCCAATGTATCCATAGGTAGTAAAATGCCAATGTATCCATAGGTAGTAAAATGCCAATGTATCCATAGGTAGTAAAATGCCAATGTATCCATAGGTGGTAAAATGCCAATGTATCCATAAATAGTAAAATGCCAATGTATCCATAGGTAGTAAAATGCCAATGTATCCATAGGCAGTAAAATGCCAATGTATCCATAGGTAGTAAAATGCCAATGTATCCATAGGTAGTAAAACCTTAATGTATCCATTGGTAGTAAAACAACAATGTATAAATAGTAAGTAAAACAGTTTAACACTGATTATCCATAATTCAGTAGTAAAACACCAAATTATTCATGATGGGTAGTGAAACACTGGTGTGTTCATAAGTAGTAAAACACTTATGTATCCATAGGTAGTTTAACACCATTGTATCCATATGTAGGTAGTAAAGCATTAAGGTATCCATTAAGTAGTTAAACACCAATGTATCCTTAGGTAGCAAAACACTAATATGTATTCCTAGGTAGTAAAACACCAAAGTATCCATGTTGGGTAGTAAAGCAATAATGTAGTCATAGGTAGTAAAACACTAGTATAAACATGTTGTCAACGGAAACATATCTTTTTATTTTTTCAGATAGCAAAGGATGGATCTGGTGTAACAATTAACAAATACAGCTGGAATAATGTAAGTTATATTTTCTTTACAAAAAATATAACAAGAACAAAAAGCCCTTATGAAAAGAAATGATTCATTGAATTCATATCCTAGACTATATAACAATGTTCATTATATTTACTGTTATAAAATTTTTAAACAATTTGAAATTTGTTACTTCTTAACAATATCTAAATTTCAAATCATTCGAGCTTATTCTTCAGATTGTTAAAATTGAACAATTATTATGTGTGGTATATTCAATACAAAGCAAGACAATATGTTTTCAGTGTATTAGTTTTAATGTATAACTAGATACAATGCACATTTAAATGAAATTAATTCTAATCATTATATCTCATTTTTGTTCCAATCTTTTTTTTTCAGGTAGCTAACATGTTATACTTAGAGGCCCCAGCAGGGGTAGGCTACTCGTATTCTGATGATAAAAATTATACCACTGATGATGATCAGGTAATGGTTAGGAAAAAATATGAGCCACGTCACGACAAAACCAACATAGTGTGTCTGCGACCAGCATGGATCCAGACCAGCCTGCGCATCCGCGCAGTCTGATCAGGATCCATGCTGTTCGCTTACCAACCCTATTACAAGTAGAGAAACTGATAGCAACCAGCATGGATCCTGATCAGACTGCGGGGATGCACAGGCTGGTCTGGATCCATGCTGGTCGCAAACGCACTATGTTGGTTTTGTCGTGACGCGGCTCATATATATTTGATATGAGTGCAAAGTAATGTATGGTTTGGGTGTAATATAAGTAGCTATACACCAATGATGGCTGGTATGCCTAGGTGATTCATTTTGACATAAATTTTGACAATAAACTATTCAGTGCAAGAAAACTTAATATTTCTGTTTCAATCCTAGTATGTTAATAGAAAATAAAAAATATGCTGAAATACATTCGGCAGAGAAATAATCTTTATAACAAACCAACAGTCAGTACAGTTCTAAATTCTAAATATTTCAATAAACAAACTATGGTTTCTGGAGTGTTGTTTTTGTTATATTTTGGAATTGATGTAAAAAGCCTCCGGGGATATCAACAATTTATTGTCGCTATAGTAATTTATAACATTTCCCCAGCAAAAGATATGATGCTGGTATAATTAGCCCTCCGTCTGATATTCACCTGTTTTTGACAGATATTTATTTGCTATTTCCAAACATTTAATGAGTTCTTTAACACACCCGTATTTCCTGGTAATATATTATGTTTTCTAGGCCTAGATGATAAGAAATTATCAAAACAAGTGTGTAATATTTTCCTGCCATTACACTGCATTTCAAGGGAAGCAACTTCCAATTTTTTACCTAATTTGTTTATCATAATTTGTCTCTCTTTACTGTGGTGTGCATTTGAATGTAGAAAAATTCACTCCTACAGTAGTTAACATGTATTTTTTGTTGGATTCCAAAAAAAAATATGTCATTTTAGTTAAATAAAAAAAATAAGTGAAATATTTTCTTTCATATTTTTAAGAATGTATTTATATATTAAGATTATAAATCATCGACTACCGGAGGTAAATGACGCTAAGATACAAAATTATTTAAAAGTCTGTAATCTTTGCCTTTGTACAAAACTTTTCACTCTGTAAATCAATGTATTATGTTTTTATCAGGTTGCCAGTGACAATTTCCTCGCTCTTCAAGACTTCTTCTCAAAGTTCCCCGAATACGCTAACCATGATTTTTACGTGACTGGTGAAAGTTACGGTGGTATTTATGTACCCACGTTGTCCAGCCGGTTTGTTGATGCAAAAGCTGCCAACTTTAAAGGAATGGTGATCGGGAACGGAATATCAAACTTTGATACAAATGATAATTCCCTGTTGTATTTTGGATACTATCATGGGCTTCTTGATGACACGTAAGGGGCTTTAATTATTTTAACAGACATTTTGCTGACTTTTTAGCTTGTTTATTTGAAGAATAGGACTCAAACTGGCATTGCCATCACACTTATGTTTTTTTGTATGCAAGTTAGTATCTTCAAAACTACTGCCAGGAATGGGTTGAAGCTTCACACTTATTTGAAAGTGTAATAGGAGGTCACTTTTAAAGGGCCATAACTCTAACATGGATTTTGTCAGAATATTATGGCCCTTTTTTAACTAAGAAAATTCTACATTATCCAGGCTATTTTTTTTAGTATCAAGCATTGAATCAAGTGGAGCAGTGCTGTCGTTCCAACATCTCTTGTTTTGGTACTGATATCATATAAAGAAAATGGTTGAGACTTTAAGATCCTAGGGAATGGCAGATACCTATTTATCAGGCCACTTCTTACATAATTTGAATTTTGCTTTTTTACTTAATTAAAATAAATTATGAATGAATAAGTGTATTATTAATTCCAGCATATTTATGATAGAAGGTAGACATAATTGTTTCTTGATAGATATAAATATTTTATCTGTAAATATATTATTTTTTGTTTATTTTTTCAACAGTTTATGGAATAAGATGTTGAATGCATGTTGTCCAGGGGAGTCAGGGAGACGATGTCATTTTGTCAATGGTTATCTTGACGATGATAAGTGCTCAGATATTGTAAGTGTTTTACATTTTAATATATGTATATCAGTTACATAAAATCAGGATAGATTACAAGTTGTACTATTATAGGCATAAGTAATTAGACTGTTAGATATTCATTATATTTGTTTGAATTAACATTATACAGTTTTTAAAGAAAACCTTTGAGCAATAAAAATCTTTGACCATGCATGCCATTATATTTTGAATAACTGAATTGTTCCCAAAATGGGGTATCTGTCTCAGAAGTGCCTCCGAGAAAAAATAATTCTGTAAAAATCAACTATTCAATGATGTTAATACCTGCTTATTTACTGTGGCTAAGTATGAAACATGTATACAGGAAATGTTGATTTCTTACTGTTTGTATTAGCATAGACCAATAAACCTATTTTAAAGTGTCAAAGTCAACATTATTTAATAAGAGTATAAATAAAATACTGTGTTTTTTATGACATTTAAGAAATTCTTAAGGCAAAACAATATATCTGACAAACATGGATGCGTCCGTTAACATAGTTTTTAATTTTTAATCTACTTTAAATAAATACTTTTAGACTAGTGTCTGTAATATTGTAATGTCAGCAAAAATTGAGGTTTTGTCTATGATATTATATAGAATATTGACCACCAAAAAATGGGTGCAACTTTTGGCAAGGGAGGTAAATATTGTAAAAATTGAGAACTATTTATTATACAGGTTCAGCAAGGATTATCAATCATCTACGACACAGGATTAAACGAATACAACTTGTATGCCAAGTGTGAAGTACCAAAGTTTAAAGGCTACATCTACTCAAATAAATCATTCGTTTACGACCTGCCCAGTTTTGGACACAGAAAACATCCTCACATGATTAAGAAAATAAATGTAAGTATTCCTTGACTTGTTTACAGTTTAGAGACTTGAGTTTAAGAGATTCCTTGACTTGTTTACAGTTTAGAGATTCCTTGACTTGTTTACAGTTTAGAGATTCCTTGTTTACAGTTTAGAGATAAGATTCTGGAACCAGTCTGAGTTTTGCAAGATAACGATTGGACACTGCAAATTGCTTTTGTTAGATAAGCAGCCAATCATATTAAAGCAATACTTGACTGGTTCATTTTTTTTTCATTTTATTTACTCTAAATGTTTACCTGAGGGTAAAATGAAAGTATGGGGAAATTTCAATTCTGAAACATTTTAATTATGATTTGTTGCTTTTTTTCAATATAAATTTTGAATGATTAAAATTCTAAAAACTATCCTTGTTTATTGTGTCTTGAATACAGTCGAAATTTTTCAAAGAATTATTTTTATTACAATACCAATCGCCTTTTTGTATAAGCATTTTAAAGATATTCATAAAGTATGCACTTAAATCACTTCACAAAAGAGTAATAATTAACATTCTTCTATAATAGAGAATTTTTCATCCAACTGATTTAACGGTAAGTTTATATTGGATATATCTGGCATTCTCTACTGATTCTAAAGAAGAAAAAAAATATCTGCGTATTGCAATATGGGTACACTGCTATGTAATATCTACCATTTCCATATTTTTATTTACCCTGTTATAAAAAAAAATCTCTTCTGATTTAAGAGTATATTTTCATTTAAAGCATCAGGAATTTCTCATGAAATCTTTAAATTTCTTGGCACTGCTCATCAGCAGCATGTTAAATATTTTCATGTTAATTACTGCAAATTGTACAGTTTTATATTTTTATAATCTCCCCTTGAAAGTGTGATGTCATGTATGTTTGAAGCCTGTTCTGTATTGAACATATAAACATTCAGTGCTCTGCATGTACTTTGACTTCATGAAATATCTGTATTTTTACATTAAATGTTGATGTTTAGTTTAAGACAATATTGAAGGCTGTACTGGAATGAACAAGTGTTTTGTTAGACACTGCAATCCTATTTCTGCTGCATACAAACAAAAAAAAACATTTACTTCATTTAGCCTATTATTATTTTGAATTTTGGTTCTTTTTTCCACGGTGTACTTGACAAGTTTCATATTAGGCCTTTTTTATTGTTTATTTATGTGATGGTTACCAAGAACAATACAGTCATGTACTTGAATTGATTTATGTGGTTACTACGAACAATACATGTACTTTAATTAATTTATGTGGTTACTAAGAACAATACATGTACTTGAATTGATTTATGTGATTACTAAGAACAATACATGTACTTGAATTAATTTATGTGGTTACCAGGAACAATACCTGTACTTGAATTGATTTATGTGATTACTAAGAACAATACATGTACTTGAATTGATTTATGTGGTTACGAGGAACAATACATACATGTACTTGAATTGATTTATGTGGTTATCAAGAACAATACATGTACTTGAATTGATTTATGTGATTACTAGGAACAATACGTACATGACCTTGAATTGATTTATGTGATTACCAGGAACAATACATGTACTTGAATTGATTTATGTGGTTACTAATAACAATACATGTACTTGAATTGATTCATGTGATTACCAAGAAAAATACATGTACTTGAATTGATTTATGTGGTTACTAAGAAAAATACATGTACTTGAATTGATTTATGTGGTTACTACGAACAATACATGAACTTGGATTGATTTATGTGGTTACCAGGAACAATACATACATGTACTTGAATTGATTAATGTGGTTACTAAGAACAATACATGTACTTGAATTGATTTATGTGATTACCAAGAACAATACATACATGTACTTGAATTGATTTATGTGGTTACTAAGAACAATACATGTACTTGAATTGATTTATGTGATTACCAAGAACAATACTTGTACTTGAATTGATTTATGTGATTATCAAGAATGGTTACCAAGAAAAATACATGTACTTGAATTGATTTATGTGATTACCAAGAACAATACATGTACTTGAATTGATTTATGTGATTACCAAGAACAATACATGTACTTGAATTGATTTATGTGGTTACTAAGAACAATACATGAATTTGGATTGATTTATGTGGTTACCAGGAACAATACATACATGTACTTGAATTGATTTATGTGGTTACTAAGAACAATACATGTACTGGAATTGATTTATGTGATTACCAAGAACAATACTTGTACTTGAATTGATTTATGTGGTTACCAAGAATAATACATGTACTTGAATTGATTTATGTGACTACCAGGAACAATACATGTACTTGAATTGATTTATGTGGTTACTAAGAACAATACATGTACTTGAATTGATTTATGTGGTTACCAGGAACAATACATGTACTTGAATTGATTTATGTGGTTACTAAGAACAATACATGTACTTGAATTGATTTATGTGGTTACCAGGAACAATACATGTACTTGAATTGATTTATGTGATTATCAAGAATGGTTACCAAGAAAAATACATGTACTTGAATTGATTTATGTGATTACCAAGAACAATACTTGTACTTGAATTGATTTATGTGATTACTTAGAACAATACATGAACTTGAATTGATTTATGTGACTGCCAGGAACAATACATGTACTTGAATTGATTAATGTGGTTACCAGGAACAATACATGTACTTGAATTGATTTATGTGATTATCAAGAATGGTTACCAAGAAAAATACATGTACTTGAATTGATTTATGTGATTACCAAGAACAATACTTGTACTTGAATTGATTTATGTGGTTACTTAGAACAATACATGAACTTGAATTGATTTATGTGACTGCCAGGAACAATACATGTACTTGAATTGATTTATGTGGTTACTAAGAACAATACATGTACTTGAATTGATTTATGTGGTTACCAGGAACAATACATGTACTTGAATTGATTTATGTGATTACCAAGAACAATACATACATGTACTTGAATTGATTTATGTGGTTACTAAGAACAATACATGTACTTTAATTGATTTATGTGGTTACCAGGAACAATACATGTACTTGAATTGATTTATGTGATTACCAAGAACAATACATGTACTTGAATTGATTTATGTGATTACCAAGAATGGTTACCAAGAAAAATACATGTACTTAAATTAAGCTGTCCGTTAAATCATGATTTTACATATTATTTTCATTTTACCACACTCCTTTGATGTAAACATGTCTCACGCTTACAAATGCGAAAATACTGCTAAAATAGTTTTTAACAGTTAACATTTTTTCATATTTTTAGGAAATCAAGTTACGTAAGCAGTATGAGAAGTCAGTAAGATTAACTCCCCCTTGTTTAGACTACGGGTATGTGATTAGTTACATGAATACAGGACCAGTAAGGGCAGCTCTACATATCTCACCATTTGCTCAAGACTGGGATGTCTGCAGGTATGTTACTGTTTTATTTTAAATTCTAAGAGATATATTACATATCTCATTCATACATATATTTCTTTTTCTGTTCATAGATATATACATGTGTGTCATATCCCTTTCTAAGAAGTATATTTTATATCCCTTTTTAAGAAATATATTTCATATCCCATTTTAATAGATATATTTCATATTCCATTCTCATAAATATATTTCATATCCCTTTCTAAGAAATATATTTCATGTCCCTTTCTAACAAATATATTTCATGTCCCTTTCTAAGAAATATATTTCATATCCCTTTCTAAGAAATATATTTCATGTCCCTTTCTAAGAAATGTATTTCATATCCCTTTCTAAGAAATATATTTCATATCCCTTTCTAAGAAATATATTTCATATCCCTTTCTAAGAAATATATTTCATGTCCCTTTCTAAGAAATATATTTCATATCCCTTTCTAAGAAATATATTTCATATCCTTTTCAACTCCTTAAAATACATTTCATATCTCCTTCTAAGAGATTAAAGTATGCCACCACTTTCTCACAAACATTTTTTTCAGAAAGCTTAGAATTCTGATATCCTAGCCAGTAGATTTTACTATATATCTGTTTCTGCATTTTCTTTTTTAAATATTTGTATAAATAGTAATATGCTTCCATAGAGAATCAACAAGATAAATCTGTCAATTGGTGTTAGTTACATCAGCATTCATATCAGTATGTTAACTTCCCAGTATCTAAAAGTATTAAATTACTTGACATACAACATATGTTCATTAATCTCAAGATTAGAAAATATGTCAAGGGTCGTAACTCTTTTGCATTTTGGCAAGACTAACAATTTCACCCTTTTGAGGAGTTCTGAATTCCAAACATGACAGTTTCGGAATACACAGTAAGGCTTCAGAAGTTGAACTTGTATCTTTTGCATGAATTGTCTTAAATATTTTAAATACATTTCATGATTATTTTGACTCTCATATTTTATATAAGTATGATTATTTTATGACTATGGTAATTTATAAGTGTGATATTTTTATGACTATGATATTTTTTATGTAAGATATTTTATGACTATACTATGATATTTTAGGACTATAATATTTTAGGACTATGATATTTTTGCCTATGATATTTTATGACTATGATATTTTATGACTATGGTATTTTATAAGTGTGATATTTTTATGACTATAATATTTTGTATGTATGATATTTTATGACTACTATGATATTTTATGACTATAATATTTTATTATTATGATATTTTTGCCTATGATATTTTATGACTAATATATTTCATGACTAGGATATTTCATGACTAGGATATTTTATGACTAAGATATTTTATGACTATGATATTTTTGATAATGATAGTTTTGACTATGATATTTTATGAGTATGATATTTTATGACTATGATATTTTATGATTGTAATATTTTATGACTATGATATTTTATGACTGATATTTCTGTTACCAGTGCTGTGGTTGGTGGAGGATATGTGAGACTGTATAATGATGTTACAATGTTCTACAGGAAAGTCCTTGATGCTGGGGTATGTACACCTTGATATTCTTTGTTAATTGACTTTGAATGCTGAATGCACTGCAGTAATTTCTGTTTGATTTGTTCAAGGTCATTTACATAATAGATAGCCATATTTGGAGCTGGCATGATCAAAGTTAAAATACATTATACAACTGACTTTCTAGACTTGTTGATAGTTTTAGTTTTATCATGACTGTTTCAGAATAGTGGGACTATTTTCTTCTCACCCATACTTCAACGTCAGTGTTAACATAACTGTTACATGAGAGTAACACTTTTGTGAAAGTTTAATATGCAACTTTTTGTACAACGTCACATCAACCACTAACTCCTCACACTTGTCTTTGAGATCACAATAGGAGGTCATTGTTTAAAGGCCCATAACACTGACTTGGATTTTTACTGATTTATGTCCCTTTGAAAATGAATGGCTAAAGTTTGTATGCAGCATCAGTCTTTGAAACTACCAAAAGGTATTCACTTGAAACTGTTTAGGTGTCTTTATCTAATTCAAGATGTCTAATTCCTTTGAAATGGTATTTGACTGAATTATGGTCATATAATTTATGATCTACATGTTGACAGTCTTATTAGTAGTGGCCTAAGTTGACCTGTGCTGAGTTGTTTAAGGATTGATTGGACCTTTTATCGTGACAACATGGTTTCCAGGCTTATGTTAGCCAGGAAAGTGACAGTTCTAGAATAATAAAATTATATAATAATAATGATAAGTAAATATAATGATAATTTTATTGTTGTTGTATATTTATAGAAAAAGGTGTTGGTGTATAATGGTGATGTAGACATGGCGTGTAACTTTCTTGGAGATGAATGGTTTGTGGAAGCTCTCAACTTGCCAGTAAGAGCCTTCATCTTTTATATGAGCCACGTCACGACAAACCCAACATAATGGGTTTGCGACCAGCATGGATCCAGACCAGCCTGCGCATCTACTCTATAACAAATAGAGGAACTGATAGCGAACAGTATGGGTCCTGATCAGACTGCGCGGATGCGCAGGCTGGTCTAAATCCATGCTGGTCGCAAACGCACTATGTTGGTTTTGTCATGACGCGGCTCATATCTTCTTTTTTACTATGATTGTTTATGGTTACATATACATGGCATAATTAAATCCTATGTGTTATTTATTCATTTTAAAGTTAGACAGTTTTTTTGTGAATTTCTTATAAGAAAACAAGTCCTATTCTAGGATATATTAACTTTCCAGCCATTTATAAACATGTATTAGTATCAGTACAAACAGCAAAAACAGAGCAAAGACTTGATTAGGTTAACTTTGTATATTACTTTTCTAGACATACATTTAACATGACTTAATCATTATGCACTTTAGTTTCTGAATAACATGAGTTACTACAAGTAACGCTGCTGTCTTTGTTAATTTGTCTGTCAGTTTAATTATACCAGAAGATAACTGTAAGACATTTCGAGACTGATTTAAAATTATGGAATAGTTTCCTTAAGTTTAAGTTACATTTGTGTTCAAAGGTTGTAACAGAACGTAAACCATGGTATGTAGAAGATAGTACAGGAACAAAACAGGTGGCTGGATTTGTGAAACAGTTCAAACAGTTGACTTTAACCACCATCAGGGTAAGAAAAATTTAGCAGTCTGTACTTCATTTTATAATTAATGCACCAATGCATGTTTTGGTAAATTTGTTTGACCAGTGACAAAAAATATCAAGACAGGCTATGCCAACATGCTGAAAGAAATGAAATTGTTTAAAACAAATGAACTACATTCTGCAGTTGTTGTTAATGATAAACATCAAGTGTCAAACAAGTAAACTTATGACTTCCAGCTACTTCAATCTAAGTAAATTTTGCTAGTTATATAACTTTTTCTCTTTTATTTAAAAGTCATAATAGAATATCATTATACCATTACATTTCTGTTTATTTATTTCATATATTTTCTGCTGATTCAAGTTATCGCTTGTCTGAAAAAAAGTTTGCAACTACCAATACATTGTATGGAATCCTTATTTTAGTCTTGTTTTGGTTGGGTTTTAGGTCACGTCAAAGTAGAGGTCATTTGGCAACTTTCTAGCTTGATCACAGGTGCCCCTCCATGCATATTTCAGACTTGAACTGGCACCCGAGTAGAACCACCAAGCTACTCAGTATTATAAACTGAACAGATGATTACTGACCATCCAAACTCATGATCCGTTTAGTTTTGACTTTCTAAAGTCTTTACCACTAAAGTCTTGACCTGATGTACAAATAATTGAAAAAATAATCATATTCAAGATTAGATAATTTTGAAAACTAATATTAGAATTTGTAACAATATAAACTACGTTATATAATTTCAGGGGGCAGGTCACATGGTACCTCAGGATAAGCCAGTGGCTGCTCTGGAAATGATCAGCTCATTTTTACATGGATAGTGATCCAGTTATCATCCAGTGATCCAGTTATCATCTAGTGATCAAATTATCTTCTAGTGATCCAATAATCATCCAGTGATCCAATTATCATGTAGTGACTATATTATCATCCAGTGATTCAATTATCATCAAATGATCCAATTATCATCTAGTGATTGTATTATCATCCAGTGATCATCCAGTGATCTCTTATTAACTTGCTTTATTGTTGATTTCAATACCACCGCAAAACTTAACGAGAAATTTACATTTCCGGCCATGCTTGTTACTTTATATTTACACTAGTGTAGTATGTATTGTCAGGAATAGAATTCCGTTGCTTTTTAAGTAGATCTCTGGGAACTTTTTTTTCTTAAAGGAACTCCACTGAGGTCCATTGGCCTTAAATAATAAATTTTGAAATTCTTTCTTTAATCAACTGATACTAAACTTAAATGTACATATTTTATTGTAAGTTTTCTTTTTGACAAGTGGGCAAAACAGTGCATTGATATGGTGTAGAGATTTATTAGTTTATACTTTTACACTGATTCCAGTTTGTTTTTTTTACCTTTTTTCCTGCTGAATTTATGTATTTTGTAATTGACTTAATTTAGAACTACCCTTTGCTTATGTGAGGAATTTTTTGTATAAGCAGGTACCTAATGTGAAGCAGGTACATGTAACTGGTCATATTTTAGGCAAGGGTGGGGGTGGTTGTAGTACCCACCGGAGCACGGCATTGAGCCACATTAAATTTACCAGAGCACAGTTCAACCACTACACTGTTCCTGAGTAAAATATCAAGCAGTGTAGCAGTACAAGATGTCTTTACTTTCACGAGGAACTGTTGACTGGTTACATTACATAGTCAGCCTGGTTATATACTGGAGGCATAGACATGTTCATATATCACATATAACATTAAAATTAAAGGTGTAGAATCAGAATTCTTCTTATGACACCAAATATTCAGTAACATAACAAAAACATTAAATATATGATATTTAATAAACAGGTTTTCATTTTATGATTGTTATTGTTTGAGAATATATATGATTCAATATAACTTTTGTTTTTGTTACATGATTATTTTATGATGTTATAATTTGATGTGTTATAGATCTACTGGTTGCTCAATTAGTCACACTTACTGTAGTTAGACATCCTGATACATTAATTAAAGGCCCATTATGCCCCAGAAATACATTTATGTTTTGTTACTCAGAATCTTCTCTTTTTTTGGTTTCTTGTTATAGATTAAAAAAAAAAAACAACAAAAAAAACCTCATTGACCATATTTTGCATGTGTCACTCTTTGGGAATAAGTACAGTTTTAGTGATTTGTGAAACATCTATTTGTTTCTGAGGCATGATGCACCTTTAAATATATGTAATTGTTGTAGATAAATCAAAATATATGGTATTGTTATACAAATTAAGGCAATTTGTCTCAAGTTCATAAATTTTTCATGTAATACACAAATCGAGTAAGAATGTAAATGACTAAGAGCTATTAATATCTTGTCAATTTTCAAGTATATATAACAAATCACAAATGCATGTTTATAAGTTAAATGCAGGAAATGTTGAAATTTGGTGAAATTTTTCCTGTTAAAATATGATGAAATAACCTAATATACCGTGACTTAGATATATGTTGCCTGTATATGATATCTTTGTATATATAGAGTTGAAATCAAAAGTTTTATGTCCGCCATAAACACACCGCAAATCAAACAAATATTATATTATTATTAAGAGGATATTTTTTCGTTTGAGTGAAATATGGAATATATTTTCACGAAACACGATAAAATGCCACATATTTTCACGAGCCGGGACAGCGAGTGAAAATATGTGGCATTTTATCATGTTGAGTGAAAATATATACCATATTTCACGAAAAACGAAAAAATAACCTTTTTATTTAATTTCATTATCAAAGAAAAATGGTTACGAACCCCCTTGCTTGCTACGCAACTGCAATTGTACAGCGCGCAGTAATATAATTATTGTCTTGTTTTGCACGCGATATTTAGCGCTACATTGTGACGTCACGTAAACAACTCTTTAAACGTCTGTACAGCGTTAATGACTGAATTAAAGATATTGGTGTTCGGATTTATTTTCTTAGTTAGACCATTTTCTATCATTCTAGATAGTTTTCAAATCAAAATTCAACAAAAAGTTGTTATTTATTTATCAGATTTTGTAAACAAAATGGCGAAAGAAGTCCCCTAAAATAAATATGAGTTTTGACTCCGCCCACTTTCATATTTATATTTCATATTTATTTTTTACAAATATGAAATATATTTGACTGATATAGCACCATATTTCATGGGTAAAATTAAATAAAATATTATATTTTCAACCAAATATTGAGATATGTGTGTCAATTAAAGCCAAAAAAAAGAATGATTGGTTATTTTTATCATTGTTGTAGCAAATTATTATCTTCAGTGGCACATAGATGTTGTGCTGAAAGTAGCACACTTATTTTTGCATTTGATGTTCACATCTCAAGATTTCCTTATGAAGTCATTACCATTGGATCATTCAAACTTACTGAAATTCTTGAGTCTATATTGTGCCATCAGTGCTTTGATATAGTATAGGTAGACAGTAAGTAATCATCATTGTTTTGTTAATTGTCTGTATCTCTTCATTTTTAGCTTTTATCAGTACATCAATAATTATGTATTGTTACCAAGTCATGGACCCATTGTATATTTATTTTATAACAAGTACCTTAGGGTTACATGTAGGCTTTAAAGATAGGAATAATTTCCAAAATTTTGTAGCAAATATAGTTATAGAATTTGCAATAATTATGTTTTATTTTTTTGCATTCCAAAGCTTGTTTCTAGATGTCATTATAGATATACATGTATATATAGTTTAAATAAAATATTTTGTTGTAAGAATTATGTTTTTTTTTCTTCATTGCATTTTGGTATACTGGTATGTTCCTTTTTACTTAGAAAAAGTCCTGAGGTTTACATTTTTTTTGAATATCTTCTACAAATCAGTGGTGCATTATGTGAAAATCATGTTAAAATGAATATTTACAGGTGGATGTCCCATTACATAGAGAAAACATTCTGATTTGGGAATGGAGAAGATTTATCCTGTGAGCAAGAAAGTTTATCTTGGCAAACTTTAGCGAGCCAAGATTAACTTTCGCAGCAAACTGGATAAACCTCCATCCCAACAACAACCATGTATTTGATTTATCCTGTTTTTGTCTACTTTAACCATGTTTTTAGATTATGTAAATGGTTTCATTTCAAAGAGGTGTTGTGTTTAAACAATAATAGATAGCTAACCATAAACTGTAGATTTCTTTTATTTACATCTATGATAGCAAGCTGTCAATTATTTTTTAGTCACTAACTTTTTTAAAACTTAAATCAGTAAAATTCAGGCATTTCTCTTGTATCAATTGACATTTCTCAAACATAGTAATTTCAAAAAAATAAAAAAAACAGGCTGAATTTCACAATTTTTTTCATTTTAATTTAACATCACAATTTTATTTTGTATTTTAAAAATGAACCCCATGCATGTCACCAGTGATTCATTGGAAGGCAAAGCATATTGTTAAATGTAACGCTGCTATTAGCTCAACAATAAGTCTTGTGATGTCACTGGCAAACGTGTCCGCTCGATGTTAGCTTTCAGTGCAAGTGTGATTGTACGAATGAACTTTCATGCAAACTGCATGACACTTGCCTGACTTTACAGCATTTTGACGCCAATCTAATCAAGCATTCCTAATTACCTTTCTAAGATCTAAAAGAGACAATGGTAATAATACAAGCTGCACAAAAAGTTAAGTAGCTGTGGCAAATTACAGGATATTTAGTTACTTCTTGGTATAGCTTGGTATTGTTTTTTATTTGGCAAATATCCCGCATGTATACATGCAATAAGTGATAAAATCTTAATTAGTGCATAGACTGCAGTACGTGTAAGGTTATATTATATTGAAGAGAGTTAAAATATGAAAGACAACACTATGTGTTTTATCAAGGGGTTGGGGGAAGAGAGAGAAGATATTTTAACGATTGTATTTCTGAAAGTATCTCTTTTCTTTTTCAGATCCTACTGACACAGTCAAATTACATTTACTGGTGAAAAAAACAACACTAGAGGTGCCTGCTTTAGCATTATTTCATTTACTGGTAGATAGACAGTTCCCTCTGTAAATCAATGCAATAGCTTTAATACAATATATCTGAGTTTTTGTTATCAATTTTCTTAAAATATATAGTCTAGGTTATTAATAAAAGTACTGAAATAAGTAATGAAATTGTTTAACAATCAATTGCTTTTGTTCTTTAAAATGCAGTACCAGACTGATATCTATTTCAGGTGAGAGTAAATGATTTTTATTATGTCATTTTTTAACTGCACAGAGAACAAAGAAAACCATAGAAAGAGATTAACACTTGTTTGAAAGCTACTATGACATACAAAACCTGTCCCCCTGGTTTAGAGTGACATTATCAGCCAAATTATATCTCTCTTAAAGATAACCTCAATTGTTCAAATTTTACACGCTTCTTTGACTTTGAATTTTACCATTATTACAAATTTAAAAAGAAAAAAAAAGTTTTAAGAGAAGTATCGGAGGTTTGTTTTACGTCATGGAGTGTATTACTAGTTTACAGTTAATAAGAGTTAGGGTTCACATTACAAAAAAAGGTCAGTAGAACATGTTATATCCAGGATTTAGCACACTCCTGTGGAATCTTATTAAAGAATTACTAGTTTTCTATGTCTTGAAATTTTTCATTGTTATAAAATTGACAGGCTAAGCTTAACTTTAAAATGTCCTTAAAATTTTTAAGACAGATTCCTTTTGTGTGCAACCTTGAAGGGAATTAACTTATGGTTTTAAAATTAAAAAATGCCAAATCGTATTTGAGAATTTTAAATTCAAAGTCAATGGTTTTGAATGATACAACAAAAGCATGTTAATATTACACTTAGGAACAAGGGCAGTAACTCAAACCTCTTATTTATATCAATAGTATTGCAGAGTAAATGATTAAAGCAGTCATTGCATTTTCTAGTTATAAGGGTTGTAACTAATGTATTTTCAAT
Organism: Ruditapes philippinarum; assembly: GCF_026571515.1. NCBI lineage: Eukaryota > Metazoa > Mollusca > Bivalvia > Venerida > Veneridae > Ruditapes > Ruditapes philippinarum. Next base: position 148,140 of record NW_026856414.1, read on the forward strand.
GATCATGTAGTATGAAGATTGACTTGAACCCTGTCCCCTCAGAATACCATACTGAGACTCTACAACTGAGCTATCCAGTCTCTTACACATGAATGTGAATTAAACTCTTAAGCTATATGCAGTCACAATCCCCTGTTGGGTGCCAAATGTCATAGGGTGAGAAAGATGTGCCATCCGACAGGGACTCAAACTTCAGGACCCTCGGAATACTGTACCATGGCTCTACTAACTAAGCTATCAGACAGCTTAAATATTGAACAGTTCTGAACTGTGACATTGATAATATCAACAGTTTTAACATGTATTTTGCTTTCTCTAGGACATAATCGCTTTAACCATAAACGATGCCCCCAAAATATCATGTACATCAGTTACTGCAAGCAATATTTTTAAAAATATGTGGACAAAACAACACTTGTGATTATATACAGACATGTGGAATAAGTTAGATATGACCTTAACAGTTAATTGTCCTTGACCATCAAATGATTAAATTTTAGTTAGATTTTCTTAACTTTGTCATTTAATTTATTTATGGAAAGGATTCATATTTGGACAAAACAACAAGTGTGACTAGACAGACCTATTAAAAAAATTTAAAAAAAAAGGAAAAACCGTTTTTTTTCAGCTCACCAGAACCAAAGGTTCAGGGTGAGCTATTGGTATCAAAGGGGGGATGCTCCGGCGTCTGTCATCCGTCGTCATGCATCAACAATTGTCTTCTTCTTCTGAAACTGCGGGACAGGATTGACTACAAATTTGGTCTGTAGCATCCTTGTGACAGTCACACTTGAATTTGCTGCATGTCATTCAAAAGGCCCCTTTAAGGGGTCAACAGAGCTAAAAAAAAGAAAAAAAACCTTTAAACATCTTCTACTACAGATCTAATTAAAGGATGACCACCAAACTTTGCCTGTAACATTCTTGGGTAGTCTTTTATCAAATTTGCTCATATTAATTTGATTGACCCCTTTTAGGGGCCGCTAGAGCTAAAAATGAAAATAACTTTAAATGTCTATTTCTAGAGAACTAATTGATGGATGATCACCAAACTTTGTCTGTAGCATTCTTGGGTAGTCTTTTATCAAGTTTGCTCATATTAATTTGATTAGCCCCTTTTAGGGGCCGCTAAAGCTAAAAATAGAAATACCTTTAAACGTCTATTTCTACAGAACTATTTGATGGATGATCACCAAACTTTGTCTGTAGTATTCGTAGATAGTCTTTTTATCAAGTTTGCTCATATTAATTTGATTGGCCACTTTAGGGGTCCCTAGAGCTAAAAGTAGAAAAACCTTTAGACATCTACTACAGAACTAATTGATGGATGATCACCAAGGTTGCATTTAATAATTTGATTAGCCCCTTTTAGGGGCCGCTAAAGTTAAAAATAGAAATGCCTTTAAACGTCTATTTCTAGAGAATTATTTTCTCCCTCGCTACGCTCGTCCGAAAATAAAGCATTTCTTAATTAAGTAGTTGGTAAAAGAACAACAAGACGTTTGACGTTTACAGAATGCGGTGCGTTACTGATCGAGCGCAAAGAAGTATTAAAAGTGTTACAATCCTAACTTTTTTGAAACTTCAAGTCGTTTTTCTAAATTGTAATGAACATAACCGTCAGATGCGGAATCAGATTTCCATCTACCATGTTTTTTGAACATTCTCGATTCTACCGGGGATGAACTGTTAGCCAAAGCGGAAGCGCCTCCACTTCGTAGACTATGTAACCCAAACTTAGACTTGTCTTCCCCTATATTATCTAAAGCATCTCTGAAAATTTCTCTAGCTCTAGTGTACGAAAGTGGAGTGCTAGAATCTGCTATGACGTAACTATTGGTTTTCCTCAAAAATCTAACCTTAGTAAATAAAAATTCTTCGGAATGAAAATTGAGCCCGGCAGCAGCAATATACTTTAAAAGCCAAGATACCGGACAGAGCTTTGTTTGTAATTTTGCGATAATAACTTCAGAACCTAGTTTTTTCTGATCTGTTTTGCTATTTGTAACTTTAACACTGACATGGGTATTATGAAAAGATAAATGATTCATTTGAAGATGACTCAATTCGTCATATTTAAAAAATCCTGAAAATCCAAGAATGCACATAGTACAAAGCCTAAGATTTTTCAAGTTATTACTATCTCCGCCATATTTCTTCACGATTTTTCTAAGAATTTCAACCGTCACTGGTGACTTTTTAACAACAGGTTGACAAGACAAACTTCTGGAACCTGCATAAATTAATTTCACAATTTTGCTGTCACACGGATTGTTTGAAACTAACATTAAATCATGATTCCATTTAATACTGTAGAAATAACTGTCAATAACGGAATGACTTACTCCTTTACCTAAGATGTCACTAAGAAATAAGCTGACTGTGGTGTCCTTGGCGGGTAGATATTCAAACTTGTGTAGCTTACACCATAAAATAAACTTTTCGAAATAACAATCATATTTGGTACGTGTATTCTTGGACTTTGAAGCTCTTGTAATTTCCGGTATCCTTTTTGCTGCTGTTCCTAAGATAGGATGAGTTTCAAAACCATGTATGTCCTTCCACAATGATGAAGAGTAAATATTCTGAAAAATAGCAAATAATTAAAATCTTGTTTGTATCAAACTATAAAACAAAAACAAAAAATCACTTATTTAAAGCAGACTTGTCTACAGCTAATACCAGACAGGCAAAAAACTTTGTTCTGTTTAATTGATATGTGCTAATATCAAAATAATTCCAATTTAACAACATCGAATAATGTATGCGAATTATCAAACACTTTGCTATATACATGTAACTAGTATAAACATATACGTCGATCATAAACAAAAAGCGAATACATTTATCGCTCTTTCTGATAAATTTCTGAATCGTTCGAGTTAATAAAGCGAAAACAGTTATCGCTTCTACAAAATTTATAAAATTAAGATTAAACGTGACAATAATTCAAATACAAAGCGAATACAATCGTCGCTTATCATACTCTGGCGAATACAGTTTTCGCTTTAACAAAAAATCACACGCATAGCGAAAACAGTCATCGCTAAAGAAATGCAGTAATCTCCACAAGTTACATGCAACTTCTTAACAGAATAAAATTAACATCTCTCTACAGCTGCCTTGCATCTACTTTAAGGACTAAAACATTGCTAACAAAAGGAGAAACGGCGAAAACACTGTCTTTAACGGAACCGGGTGTGAAAAAATTCGTCGGTTTCTGGTATTCTACAAAATCCTTGATAAAATATTTAAACTGTCCATTATGAGGCTCAATGATAAAAGGCCAAAACATCGAAGATTCCCATTTTGGTACTACAAGGGTACCATGTGCTTTACATGTAATCAAATGTTTCAAAACTTTTGTTACGAGACGAACTGGGGGCACCAACCAGTTATTCACCCCTTCCCAATTAAAAGCGAAGGCGTCAACGCCGGAAGTACCAGGACACCAATAAAAAGAATTAAAACATTGCAACTTGGTATTTGATTGATGAGCAAAACGATCTATATCAAAAGGGCCCCACTTGCTGTTAAAATAAGAAAAGATAATATGATTGACACCCCAATCATCCCAATCAACTTCTTTGCTATACGCGTCAGCTAAAGAATTCATATCCCTAGGAATCCAAGAAACCTCAAGTAATATCTGAAATTTCATGAGCCTGTCGAAAATTTTTCTTGCCAAATTTTGTAAAGGAGGTTTAGTACTCCCTTTATTTACAATTCTGACAATATTTTGATTGTCTGTGTAAACTTTCACGAATTTTCCGTGCAAAAAATTGGAAAAAGACTCAATTGCGTGGTCTAGTGACCGGAGTTCCCTATAAGTGGAGCTAGTGAGAAACTCTTTTTCAGTAAACATACAGTGAGCGATTATTTTCTCTGAACTCAACATAACCCCAGCGCTAGCTACACTGCTAGCGTCCACAAATAAAATGTGTTCCGGAGTGCGATTAAAAGGCCTCAAGGACCTGGCGGGATGTGAATTAAGATTATCGAACCAAAATTGAAGCTCATATATAAGGTGTTCGAATTTAATTGAATAGAACTGTCCCAGCCTAATGAACTAGCTATTAGACATTGACAATGTCTAGTCATAATATTGCAAATGTTTCCTAGACTAAAAGTCATGGAAACGACTTTACCCACAATTTTAGCTAAACTCCTAGGTGTAAAAATATAGTTACCCGACAACGCTTGACTGAGCAAATTAACTAACTTTTGTCTTTTACGCATAGGAGTTTCAATGTAACCTTCCTCGAGGTTCCAAAGAAATCCCAACCATTCTAAAACAGGACAAGGCACCCAAATACTTTTTTCTTCGTTAATAATAAAACCAGCCTTAATCAAATCACCCCTAACTTTAAGGCTAGTTTGTGCGCATGTAGATGGACTGTCAGTACCCCACCCATCATCCAAATAAACTATAATTTGTATGCCTAAAGACCTCCAATATTTTACAAGTGGTCGTAAAAGTTTGGTAAAAATGTATGGCGCGCTGGACAGACCAAAAGCCATAACAGTGTATACAAAAAACTTTTGTTTTCCATCTACTTCCCAGCTAAACCCCAAAAATTTTTTGAAAATCTTCGTGAATATTCACGTGATAATAACCGCTACGCAAATCAAAATTTAAACATAAAATTTCCTGTCTGACAAAATTCTAAAGCTTCGTTAAAATCTTCAAATTTTACTTTAAATTTGTGAATGAACTTATTAACGTGCCTCAAATCAAGAATTAAACGTTCTTTTCCGGAAGAATTGACGGATACAGTCAAAGGATTTGTACAAAATGGTTTCTCCGAAATCTCCCTTATACATCCTAAATCTAGTAATTCTTTGATAGATTTTAAAACAAAGGATGAATGTTTAAAAGATGAGTGATTGTTTTTCAAAAATATGCTACAAGGTTCTGAATCAAAGGGAATTTTATATCCTTGGACTATAACATTATCGATAAAAGAATTGACTTTTAACACATTTCGCCAAAAATCTATACATTTAATAAGACTATTTCTGACAAAAACGTTACATTTACTATTCTCAGATTGAAAGATTTCTGATTTATTGTCACCTTTTATATAAAAATCGTACTCAACTTGTTTAATTGCCGCTGCCGTTGTCGTTGATTGGGATGTCTGTAACTGTGGGGTTTCTTTGGTCTTCTTGTGTAGCCGGCTTGACTGTGTTTCTCTGAACGTAAGGGCACTGTTTGGCGAAGTGTCCGTACAGATGGCATGCGAAACATGGGCCGACACCGAATCTCGCTGGTAGAGGCTGGCCTGGTCCAAACCTTGATGACATATTTGTTTCATTGTCTCCCTGAAACCTACGAAAAAGACCCTGTGTCTTTTGTTGAGGTGCGGCGGAGGCAGTGCTGGAACGCTGATAGGGCTGATATCGTCTGCTCCGCATGGCGCGGGAGATAGCAGCTCGTAGATTAGATGCGTCTTCAGAATCATCAGCAAGAGGACTGTCAGTGTACTCACGAACTGTGTCCCATCCATGTTTGTCTGCGATTTTGAGTATTTTATTTCTCTGTTTTAAAGAATCAATTTCTTTGTCCACAGTACTTTTTGTAGCTTGAACGCTGACCGCGCAAAGATCTCGAATGCGTGAAAGTCCCTCAATTCTATCTGAATTAAAGTCAAATTGTACCTTGTTCCCTTCACTTTTGAATTTGAAGCCTAAATCAGGAGATGAACGCTTAGCTGAAAAACTGCTGAACCTTGTCTCTAGCTCATCTAGAAAAATACTTCTCTGCCTGTTTAAAGCTCTGTCTAACTCGCTTTCTCCTCTTATATTTCCGTGTTCACTGTGTGCTTCTTCGTCAGACATAATTAGGCGAACTATGAAACAACTTTACCCTTTCAGTAACGCCCGTCGAATGAATAACATTCTTAACATGTGTAATACATGTATACAAGATTCCCGCCTCACGAAAAACCCGTGCAATCTTCTTATATAGTATTACAGATGTAAAATGACAAAATGACATACGTTACAGAAATAAGAAGACAAAACGACATAAAGAAATATAACTAATGGATGGATGATCACCAAACTTTGTCTGTAGCATTCTTAGGTACTCTTTTATCAAGTTTGCTCATATTAATTTGATCGGCCCCTTTTAGGGGCCACTAAAGCTAAAAATAGAAAAAACCTTTGAACATCATTAATTTTCCTATTGAAATAATTGATAGATGATCACCAAACTTCGTAGCATTCTTAGGTAGTCTTTTATCAAGTTTGCTCATATTAATTTGATTGGCCCCATTTAAGCTAAAGCTTAAGTGCCCCAGGTCATGGCATTTCTTAAAATTATTGTTTAAACATATTCTATGCTCAAATTTAATATTAAAAAAAAATGACAATGGATAATTTCCAACACTGAAAAGCAGTTGTTTCTGGTTAGCAATTCAGGGCCATCATGGCCCTCTTGTCTTTAATTTTCCTTTAAAAGATTTGTTTAAACCGTTTATTTGTTTGCTTTTAGAAAAAAGTAAAAAAGTCGAGCATTTCACGTTCAGCGGTGGCTCATGTTAATCATGTACTGACACTTTACCATATTTGTAAGTTTGTTTTTGCAAGAGAAATAGCCAAACTATAACATGGTGTAATTATTTTATCCGGCTACCATATATTGTATTTTTATGCATGTTAAAAACTCTGGCCAAGCTAAATCCCATATACATAAGATTAAACTGTTACAGCCTAAAATCTAGAAGGTAAAAATGTTTTATATTTTTTACAACCAGTTTAAATATGTTTGATGATGTTTTTGATACAAGTTTTATCATATTTCCTATAATGCTATATACAGGGACACCAGTTTTTGTTGTTGGAGAACAGATGTGCCATTCTTGATAAAATCAAGGCACAAACTGACCTGGTAAAGGTTACCCTGATAGTTTAATGTTCTAATTTGCTGAAACGACTGTAAAACAATATCTCTGGTACATATTAACTAACAACTCATGAACTCAACAAAAGTATGGTCATTTAAGTGTGACTTTATGGTGCGACTTACATTGTCATTTTTCTTTACTCTCAATATCCACTTGTGACAGATAGCTTTCACAAAAATCGTTTGCATCGATGATCATACATTGTTTTAAAATATTGATTGACTTTTTACCTTGATTTGAATGCTTACTTTTTAAGTTTTCGTTAAAACATAAGAAGTCTAGTCAATGTGGTAGTGCATGGTGAATGTTTAAAAAATGCAGCACTGGCTTTCGGAAATTTCTTTGGACAACAATTATCTGGGGCTGTCTTTAGGACCCTTCATGTGTTTTATTTTTTTCAAGGATTTTTAAACAAGTGATTTAAATGGATTAAATATTGGATTGTTTTTGAATAATGAAAGTGGTACTATTACTTTAAGTTTAGAGAGAAAATTTAACAATGTCTTCAATGGCAGAAAGGTAAGAATTGGGCTTTTTATATATGGGCTCTAACTATTGTAATTTATTTTCAATAGGTATAAGTATGCCATATATTGTTTAAATCAGGGGATGTTGCTCTTGGCAAATTTATCAACTTTTTGAGACAATCATTTCATATCTACAAACATTTTCAAAGTGAAAAATAAAAAATTAAACATTTGCTTATGAAAAAAAATAAAATGTTTTTGTCCTTTCAAGTAAAAGATTTAATAAATGCACTATTATTAATATAATTTATAGTTTGACTTGAAAATAATTAATCAATGTTAACTTAAAATCCAACTAACGTGGTATTATATGGTATATGACCAAACATTTTATATAAATTTCATTCGCACACAAGAAAATTACAGCATTATCAAAGCTGCACCATGTAACATGGAATGATAGAGTCTCATTTAAATCAAACAAAATTCTAAGACACAAATAGTTTCATGCTGGACAATGGTCGTTAACCTCCGTTTTAAAACCTTTAAACCCTAATGGTAGTAAAACTAACAAAAGAATTTGGTAAGTTTAAGAATTAAGAACATGATTCTTCATTATTCTGTTCAATACAGGCTTACAGTTTCAATATTTTCTCATGATAAAATTTACGAAAACAAAACAAATAGAAGTACAGTCACAAAAACAATCCCAATAGGCTTGCCTAACCCAATGAAAAAAATCAAAATCACATAGGAAAGTTTAATGACATTAAAATTTCAAGAGGGGGGAAAGTATTCATACTATGTCATGAATGATGTAATCTCACTGATTTTTTTTCTATTTAATCTTTAATCTTGTAATCTCAATGAAAATATTGAGTTAATCCACGTTTATCCCATTTAATCCAAAAATAATCAAATATGAAATATGTTGTTGGAAGAATTGGTATGACATTTTTATTGTCTTTGTAAATGTCACGAGATAAATGTCATAGAAAAACATGTAAAAAAAAAATAGAAAAGAAAAATTATTTAATGAGCAAAATTATATGGATTATAAATATACATAATTATAATGATTGATGGTTTTCTTTTTTGCAAGACATAAGGTAATCTTTTTGACTTGGTTATTTGTTTGTATTTTAATAAAATATGATGTGATGTTTAAAATACACTCAAACTATATGGAACAGTAATTGCATCAAATTTACTAAAGTGCATTTTTTTTAAATTTAAAGTTCTGTAAATTTTTATATGTCATCACATTTTGAATGCAGATTCTGTCCACATCCACTGATAATTACATATTTTATATTTTTTTCATATAAGAGCTCTAAGTATCTAAATCATAAAGTGCCAATAGTAAATATTTGGTTGGCCTGCTCATCATGACTCTGTATTGGTGGTCTAGACAAGTTGTTACATATTCTTTTAACTTTATCACCCTAATTTAATATCTTAAACTGGCTGGTCCATCTTTCAATCTAGACAAAACCATTCATCATTTTCAGGGAAAATTTCACATTAAGAAAACTGTCTGTATAGCAAACAGTGCAAACCCATGTGCTGGGTGATCTTGGTCTGCACTGGTCTCATTGGTAAATGGAGTTAAACTTTTACAATGTATAAATACAGTATTAAGCATACAAGCATTTGATAGTATTGCGGGCAATACAGTAGTCCCCTACCGGTCCCTCAAAAAGTTCTTTAATTGTCATACACTCCTGTGTATTGCCATTTATAATGAATTTGAGGATGAAGTCTGTATTTGAAAATATCAACCACAAAACATAATAAAATAAGTTTGTCTATATCACAGTAATGTGTTATGTTTCCATGCTTAGTAAGGAAATTATGTTTATACAACCTTGTCATATTATTACGATGTGGGATTTTAAAGTAAATCCTATAAGGAATGAAGAAGTTGGAGTGAAAATACCAGTTTCTCGAAAAAAAATCTAAGTTCAAGGGGGACATTATTCTGGAAATAGTCTTGCTAGAGTATTTAACCTTCTCAAAAATGTCGAGTGATAATAAGAAACATATATATGAAGTTTGAAGTAGATACATTAGGAAATAAAGAAGTTATTTAAAAAAGACAACATTTTTTCCCCTAAAAAATCTAAGTTCAAGGGAGGTAATACTGATATTTTTTGTGCTAGAGTTATAAACCTTGTCACATATGATGTGGTTGATGACCAGAAACTTAAGAAATAAAGAACATATAGTGAAAAAGCTGAAAAATTTAAATCAGCAATCTTGAAATTCAGGCTATTTGTTGCCATAGCAACCAGAATTTTCAACATAGGAAGAAAAGAAAAAGATGTGCATAATCTCCAGACTGCCATCTACCCATATTTCAAGTTTCATAAAAATATTTTCAGTACTTTTTGAGTTATCACTGGATCCAGTTTATGTGTTAAATTTGCCATATTTTCAGACTATTTGTTGCCATAACAACCAGAATTTTCAACATAGGAAGAAAAAAAAAAGACGTGCATAATCTCCATACTGCCATCTATCCATATATCAAGTTTCATAAAAATATTTTCAGTACTTTTTGCATTATCGCGGGATCCAGTTTTGTGGACGGACGGACTGACGGACTGACAGACAGACGGACAGACGGACGGAGGGTAAACCTAAAGTCCCCTCCGGTTAAACCGGTAGGGGACTAATAAAGTAGACACAAAATGTTGAGTTTGAATACATTCAAATAGGAGATTGTCTATTAACCATACTTATAAATAGTCACATAATTTGAATGATAATGAAAAAAATGCCAAATTAATTCATTAACATAACCAGTAATTGAAAATGTTTATGAACCTTTTTGTTGAATTCCAGTGTGAATTAATATGTTGAAATTTAGAAGAAGAAAAACTATATATGAGTCGCGTCACGACAAAACCAACATAGTGCGTTTGCGACCAGCATGGATACAGAGCCAGCCTGCGCATCCGCCCAGTCTGATCAGGATCCATGCTGTTCGCTATCAGTTTCTCTACTTGTTATAGAGTTTGTAAGCGAACAGCATGGATCCTGATCCGATTGCGCGGATGCACAGGCTGGTCTGGATCCATGCTGGTCACAAACCCATTATGTTGGTTTTGTCATGGCGCGGCTCATATCATGAAACACTTTAATTTCATCAATAAGTTGATGGTTAACTAGATAAAATTTCATGTCTTTGATGTCAAACTGTAAATAGGAAGGATTTATGTGTAAACTTAATTGAATTAAAGCCATTTATAGCTTAAATTTATTGATTACCTGTAAAAATATCAGCGTTTTTTCAACAAAAGTGTGCTGTTTCTAACCAAACTGTCAACACCATAACTTTGTTGTGACTCGCATTTTGTAAGGAAGTGTGATAAAGCCCTTTCACTCTCTCATTAAAAGTTTAAAATTACTTAAAATTGCGTTAGAGATAGTGTTAAACTGTAGACTTTACCTTTAGATGAAGTGAATTAAAATGTAATTTGTTTTTATACGCTTTCCATGTTTATATAATCGCTGATGAATGACATGTCAATTCGGTTTGGATCTAAAATCGATCAATTCATTTATCTTCGCCTATTCTTGTATGTTCAGTGTTGTATCATTTTCATTATCAGTAATGAACGGGTTGATTGTAGAGACGTTGACTTTAATTCTCGCTACTTGAATTAGATTCAATTTAAAATCTCCATTCAGTGATAAAGAAAGGACATATATACATACAGGAAATGTGAAATATCTTAATGCATATTTTTCAAGATCAATAGTTATTAAGTTATTTTATAAGAAAGTTGAATTGCATGTATTGAAAGTTAAAAAATCATTCAAAATTGAAAAATGAAGAAAAAGAAAATTGTCAGGGAAAGTGGCATAAAAGCATCAGTGTAAGTGAATTTTAATTTTATTTTTTTAATTTTCAGTTCTTGTTTTTAATTTATTTCAAAAATATTGTTTTTAAGTTGTCTGTATTATATTGTAAAAATGTTGTATATGGGCCGAAAGCCTAAGTACAAGTAAACTAAACTACAGTGTGTATAAATTTAATTTTTCAACAACTAGTTGTTTTTTCTAAAGTTTCTAAAGTTTTTTTACACAGATATTTGTTTTGTCGGTCTTTTTTATCTAGAAAAACTTCATGAAATAGATTCTATAATTCTTGCAATGTATGTTATATTGCCTTGATGTGGGACCAATTATAAATCTTATACATGTAGTCATCTATATTTCACTTCAGTGTTTAAATCATCAGATTTTGTACATTTTGAAATATGAAAATAAACTACAGTAAACTGCCCAAGAATTATGCAATTTGGATAATATACATGTAAATGTATAGTTAATTAAAATTAATGAGTAAAAATATAAACATGCCGAATTTATTTTCATATTCATATTTTCATATTTTTTTTGGGGGGGGGGGGGGGGGGTAAAATTATTTCATCTTTTAGACAAAACAATAATCTAATTGGTACAAGCAAAATTATTAGTTCAGTTAATATAACTTATTAATCAAAAAAGACTTTACCGGTACACTCATTTTTACTTCCAGACGTTATGTCACTACCTAGTATAATAATTCTGATGAAGGCTGTGGCTGAAACATTAATAAAAGAGTAATACTAAAAAAAAAACCTAACTACTGAGTTGTAGGAGTTAGTCAATTTGCTATAACAATCACAAATTATTATATCTAATGGGAGTAAAAAGGATGCCTGATAAAAGTTTCTGTCCCTTCTGGTATTTTCACTGTTTAAAGAAAAAGAGCTTTTACCAGAAAACATTTTAAGAAAAGATTAATAAATATTATTGTAGTTAGTCAAATGTTGAAATTACCACTTTAGAGCAAATGTATTCAACAATGCCAAACATGTACAGTATTGCACAATTACAGACAAATCATTAAGAATATGTCATATATCAACACTTGTTAGAATATAATCTTTTTGATCAATTTTCATGTATTGACTAGGGTCAGGACAATATTTAATCTGTAAATAAATTCTATAGTAAAAGCATGTTTTGTTTACATTGTCAATAAAGGTAACTATGCCGAGAATAAATATTGTTTCAACTTATACTGGGGATCTTTAAAGAAAACCTTTTAATTGAATTATCAACTATTTTATACTATTCTTTATATCAAACTGCGTAATATCTGGGTGCTGACTATGCCATGTTTTTAATCAAATTGATTTCTTACTTTGATCAGCAGTTAAAAAATTAAAAATGTCAAGCCCTTATTAAAATATTATTCTTTATAACAAAACTATCTGAAAGACACAGCTTTCCCCCACCTATGTTTCATGCCAAGTAAAGAACAGCTGTTCCTTAACTTGAAAAGAAAGACTGACCACCTGATTCCATGCATTATGCAAGAATAAAAGAAATTACAAAAACTAATATTTCCATGCAGCATTTTTTTCTGATAGTAGTGTATGAATTTATAACTTTATTCATAATGGAAAAAATGATGTCATCCTTTGTATGCAAATTATTCAAAAAAGGCATGTGGGAATGGCATCATTTAAAGCATGCACGGCTGTCTTACACCTTGCTGGGTGGGGTTGGTGGTAATTAATGTGCTGTGGTAATCACCATGTCATACAGAAAAATTCTTTTTTCATAACAGGGACTCAAACCTTTGACTTCATTTGGAACAAATATTCAAATAATGTATAAATTATTGACCGAGAAGTAATATTTCCCTTTTGATTTCCAAAACATTGAGAAATATTTTGAGCATTTACCTCTCAATACGGTCATGTACATGTATATAAAATTTGTTCACATGCTTGTTAATTTGCTTGTCTGAAAGATTTCAATGTAAAAATTTTTAGGTAAATAGTTATCTTAGAGAAAAAAAGGGAAGACAAAATTTCATTTAGTAAATAGATTTTATATCTTTGTAAGTGAAGAAGCCATGATGGTTTTATTAAGAAATAAAATGGAAAGCTTTTAAGTTGTTCATTAAGAATTCAAATGAAACTCTGATACTGAATTGAGAGAGCTTTAAATCTTCAGTGTGGGGCATTTTAACGAAAGTGAAATGTTCCTTATCAGATTGAAATAGAAATTGGTTTAATTGCTCTGTAATTGGTAGATGAATTTATAATGTGACAACTTAGGAATTGCATTGTTCATTTTGTCAAGACAGTACAATAGAAACTTCTATATTATAGAAAGATTTACATATATAAGTTATTGCAAATAAAGTCGGATAATTTGTTTCTTACTATTTAAGTTACGGAAGGAATAGAACTTGAACATTTGAAAGTATGTATTAAATTAAATACTACATTACAATTTACTCTTACTAATGAATTCTTTTAGCTTCAAAATACTAGGTCTCCTTCTTTACAATTCAATTTCTTAGCTTATTTAAATATGTTCTGTAAACAGACAGCATATAATGAACTATTAACATTCTGAAATATAGAACACCTTCTAATTTAAAATTCTAAAAATACTCAATTCACTGTAGCAACTTACAAGTGCTTTGGCTTTTTAAAAAAATTCTATTTTAACCATAACATTTTTCCCTTAAATGTTTTCAAAACATGAATTTTATGTTTACACGTTAAAGTTATTTGAGCAAAATATTAGTGTGCAATGAAGTACATGTAACAACTTTATTAAAGACATTATGAACATATGTTAAAACAGGCCTCAATTGTTTTTAAATGATATCAAAATTGATTTGTTCAGGTGTATTTATATACCTAACAGTACTTAGCATACACCTCTTGAATATTTTTCTGATATTTCAAAATGCATCTGAAGTAGAATTATTTCAGTACAAAGTAATTGATACATACTTGAGAACTGGAGATCTAAATGGTATCAAAAGTTGTATTAGGTTGAGAAGAGCACTTCAGTCTTTATACATTATTATTGTAAATGTAATGTTTTGTCATAACATTAAGTCTAAAATACTGTCAGATGATTTAAAATCTACAATTTTTCTTCTGTTGGAACTGTTGGATTATTTAAAATCTACAACTTTTCTTCTGTTGGAACTGCCGGATTATTTAATATCTACAACCGTTTTTTCAGCGTATGATATCAATGAAATATTAAGCGTGAAATATTTAGCCTGCCGACGGCAACAAATATTACCCATGCTATCAGTGCAGACCATGATCACACAGTATATACACCAGTCTACTTCCTGTACTTGCAAGAAAGTAACAAGTTAAAATATATAGGCTCGCAAGAAGGGTACATTGATTGGAAGTTTACATGTGATTGTTTCTTGCAAGACAGGGTACATATTGAATTACATAGGCTCGCAAGACTGGGTACAGTGATTTTGTTTATATACTGTGTGATCAGCCAGCATATCTGTGCCATATGATCATGGTCTGCACTTTTTGATATTCAGTAGGTACATTTTGTTCTGTTTAGATTGAAAGTTCGACAAGAACATTAAAGGTATTTACTATAAAAGCGTTAAAGATGTTTTGTTTAGAGTGTAATAATATACATTCAGAATATTTCGCTTTAACAACAAAGCCCACATAGGAAAAATCTGTTTACACTAAAAAAAAATTTTTTAACAAAAAAAAAACAACCCAACTTATAATGTAATATCATAATTTAACTTTAATATCTTAACATTTGAAATATTGAAATTAAAATGTCACAGGAGCTACCTAATAGCAGAAGCAATGGAAGTATTTGTGTATTGATTTTTGAACCCTATGTTCACAGTTAGATGAACTAATTCAAAACAAGGGTAAACATTTGAGAAGAATGGTAAACAAGTCTATCGATATAATGGAAGAAAAGTGAGATGATCTATGTACATTAGCTGATTATCACTTCGACTATTTATTTGTTCTAATATAAACAGGGGCTAATTTGATATCTGAATACATTCAAAATATGTAAATTTAAAATGGGTTCTTTTGAGTTTTTTTGTGCTTAAATTTCTGATGACAAAAAATTTGTATAGGCATGCTATGATCAAGTTAGTTTCTGTTTTGTTTTGAAAATTACAAGAGACAAGCACAGTGTTAGGGTATTGTAAAATGCCATTTCATTCTTAAAAAATATCATGTCTATATAATTGCATGCATAATGTATTACTTAATTTAAGGAATATTTGCTACTCCAATATTGTGCCAGTCTTCATTGCCAAGGTATTTTCTTTTTTTAACCAAAAAATAAATTCATTTATAATATGGTACTGGGTAATTCATCTGTTAAATTTCTATACAAAAGATATTAAATATTTTCATCACTTGCCTCTAAACTTGTAAACAGACACAAATATTACAAAGGAAATTAGAAATGTGTTCACAGGGCATCATACATGTGACAAATGAAATGGGCCAAATCTGGATTTTCAGCTGGATTTTGAGGCTCAAAACTGGATTTTTATCGACTTGAATTTCAATGCGTGTTTGGCACATTTTGTTCAAAGTTTTTTTTACCCTCAAAATCATTAAATGGTTATACTTTTTATGATTTTTTTTGTGGATCAATATTAATTTATTTCATCAAAAAATAAATAAATAGATAAATAAATAAGTGTAGTCATACAGGCTTATAATTTCAAAACAGTCACATTTTCACATTTCATTATTTTCAGTTTGAAGAATTATATCTGTCTTTTCAGTCATTCAATAATTGTCTACAAGCTATTTGAAAACGTACAACAACTATTCATGAACATAAGACTGTGACAGTTAAATAACGTAACATAAGTAAATAAATGCAAGAATCGTTCCGTTAATTAAATCCAGATTTTTGCCTCGATGATAGTGTAATTCCTAAACAAAAAAAATACCCACTCACTAAAAATAGGTTAATTAGACATCTCAAACAGGTTTTTGAATGATCCACTTTAAATGATTCTGCTCACCTTTTATCTTTATCAGTGCGGTACTAATCAAAGAAAATCAAAGGTTGAGCCGAATTCATACATGTAAATTTACAGGGTAGTGTTGATGACGTAGCGTGTAATACCTACTGCCAAATTACAGAAGAGGTCAATTGATTGACACACGACACGTAATAAGTTAAACATGTGAGAATAACTTTGGGTATAGGAATTGTTTATTACGTCACCTTGCTGTCAATTAGTGACTCAACATTTAATCCGCTATAATTTAGGATATGGACAGATAACAATCAATGCCCGGAGGCACGGTTTACATTTTAGATACAGGTGCTGTGTTTGATCTTTTCTTATGTTGATATTTTTTTTAAATATCGGGATTTCAAGCTGTAATATCGGGAATCGGGATCAGTGTTGAAATATCGGGATTTTTTTAAATCCCGCCGGGATGTCACATGTATGGGGCATATGGACAGTCAGACAAGGGCAAATCTATAACAACCCCACCTCTTCTTCTATGTGGTGTCATAACAATGTTCAACTTCAATATATGATGTTTTTTATACGAGTTACTTTCCCATTTACCAAAGAATAATTTCACATGAACACACATGCAATCTCGACTCCATGTCACATATTGCCATGTTTCTCTATTTTTGTATAATAATATATTGATGCTTTGCCAGTAGCTTTTCTTAGGGCTTTAGTACAAATAAAAGTTCTTCTTCTTCTATGATTAACTGTTAGAATGCTAGCTGTTACAATGACAGGTTCATGTGATCATTGCTGTCAGGCAAGCCTTGTAATAGGTCCATTTTTAGCTCGACTTTTCTATGAAAAGGGGAGCTATCCTACTCGCCCCGGCGTCGGCGTCGGCGTTAGCGTTGGCGTCACACCTTGGTTAAGTTTTTCGTACCACCCCACTTTATTTCAGAAGTATTACAAGTATGGCTTTGAAACTTACCATACTTGTTCACCATCATAACCTCCATCTACAGACAAGAGTACATAACTCTGTCAAGGTTTTTGACAGAATTATGGCCCTTTTTTGACTTAGAAAGTGTATTGAGCTTGGTTAAGTTTTTTGTACCACCTCACTTTATTTCAAAACCATTGGAGGTATTGCTTTGAAACTGACCATACTTGTTTACCATCACGACCTTCATCAACAGACAAGAGGACATAACTCTGTCAAGGTTTTTGACAGAATTATGCCCCTTTTTGACTTAGAAAATACATTGAATATGGGTAAAATCCACTTATTGCCTTAACCCTTTGAGATATTGCTTTGAAACTTTTAATGCTATTTCACATCATTACCCCCATCTGTACGCAAGAGAAGGTAACTCTGTCAAGGATTTGTTTTAAAAAATTAAGGCCTTTTATCGACTTAGAATCTTGGTTAAGTTTTTAGTACAGTCCACTTTTTGACTGAACTGTTTGAGATATTAATTTGAAAGTTGGAATACTTGTTTACCATCATGGTCCCAAAACATGGGCAGGAGAAGGTAATTCTGTTAAGGATTTTATTTGAATTATGGCCCTTTTTGACTTAGAAACTCAGTTAAGATTTTCATTCTTGTCCACTTGTTGACTTAACCATTTGAGATATTACTTTGGAAGTTGGAGTTCTTATGTGCCATCATGAGACCTATCTGTAAGCAAGAGAAGATAACTCTGTGAAAATGTTTCTTGATTTGTACTTAGAAATTCCTAGTTAAAGTCTTGTGTGCCCTTAACTGTCAAAGTTTTGTTTTATAGGCAAGCACTAAAAAAGTCGAGCGCGCTGTCCTTCTGACAGCTCTTGTTACACAATGCCCTTCTATTGGCTGATTAGTATTCAGTATTCAGTATTTTGAGATCCTATTAAGTTATAAATTCAACACAGGTTCATAACAATATCATGATAGAGTTTTAAAGAAACATGGCCTAAAAAGTTTTAAATAAACAGTAGAACTCCCTGTTCTAAACTGGTAATAAATTTCAGACACTTAAGGACATTCAAAATGTAACTTCTCACTGATATTAAGATTTAATTTACCATGTATAAACAAATAAAACTCAGAGTACTGTAAACTCATTAGGATCAGAGTAGCAAGTCTATTTAGAATGATATGTGGGTAACTGGGGGTCTAAAACTAGTCAGTAATCAGGGTGAAATAATATTAAGATAATCTAGCCATTTAAAATGTACTCAATCAACTTAAACAAGGTAAGCAATCATTGATAAACAGGGTTGAATAGGACACTTAACTGTGAAATACTGAGTTTTTTCACTGTGCTATTACCCCCTGTACTTTTTAGGAAGGGATTTATCAATGTCTCAAGCACAGATAAAATACTCACATATAGAATTCTTTCATTCATCTTGCTGTTTAATATAATCTTATAAGGTATAAAGTGAGGTCTAGTCAATGTAACATACTTCAGCCCAGTTTCCTTAACAAAAATTACCAAGTGCTTATTAAAGGGACTCCACTGAGGTTTTTTGACATGATGGGACAGAAATTTTTTGCCAGATAAATGTACCATTTGATGTAGGCTTAGACCACTAATCTTTGCGCAAAATTTCAGATCATTTGCGCACTTCCTTTTTCCAGAATAATTATTCAAATTGTAAAAAAAAATAATCCCAAAATGAAAAGCATTTAAATGCTTTTTACTTACATTGGACTAAGAAAAGCATAAAAATACGATTTTCAATTTATTTCAACGTATATGTCTTAACTATTTTTGCATACATTTCTGTTTAAAGTGCCCCAGCTCATTTATGTAAGAAATTCAAATGTTACGTTTTTAGGCTATTAAACCACAATGGAGTCCCTTTAAGTATTTTGGTATCATGTCAGAATACATGGCTGCCCAAATAACTTATTGAGATTCTTTCATCATAAATTTAAACCTACCATGAAATGCCAATGAAAAATATAACATAGCATTTTTTTGTGTAAGACTATTCACAATGTATAAATCTTTTTTGTGGCATAGATTTACAGCAATTCATATTTCACTAAATTGAATTTGATACTTCTTTCCTTTAAATACATCTGACACTTATGAATTAATATATTAAGCTTAAGTATGAAAAAAACTTGTTTGATGATCTGTGTATCTTGAACAGTCAAAATGATTAAGCATAAAAAGTGTTAGGCCATTTTTCTGTTCATAACTGAGTGAATGGGTAAACATTAACTGTTTAAAAAATTGTTACTGACAAGAATCTGAGCCAGGGGCATTTGTGTTTAACAAACACATTCTTCTTTCTTCATTTATTTTTTTAATTTTTTGAAAATACCGTAATGTTTAGTGCGTGCCTGTTGATTATGTGTAAAGTTATTATACATGTTTCGTAATACAATATATGTAAGTATATAAATATAACTGTGATAAGTTCATTTTTCAAATATCACCAAAACAACAAAGGATTGACCAACACTTTTCATAAAATTTTGTTCAATGCACATAAAAAACTGTTATTTTCTTCTTTTCTTATTGCAGAGATAGTGTTGCCTCTGTAAGAAGGCTGTCACTTTCCTCATCTAGTGACAAGATTCCACTAGAAACAAACAAAGCAGACACCATGGTACTACAGAATAGCAAAGCTAAAAGTATGAATGGAGCCAAAAGTTCTAAGGAGTCTACACCTGTTGTAATGAACCCAATTGATCCAAAAACTATGCTTTTCTTTGAGGCAATACGGGAAGGATCAATTCAGAAAACAAAAGCCATTTTACGCGGAAAAAATATGAATATGAACACAAGAGATCTAAATGACAAAAATACACCCACTGCACTTATCGTGGCATGTGAGGTTAATAACACGGAAATTGTGAAACTGTTGTTGACAATGAAGAAAGCCAGAATTCTGGATGTAAATCAGGAGGATAAAGTTGGACGGAGACCTATTTGGTAGGTGATGTTCTATACCTTAAAATTTCAATAAAAAAATAGTTATTTCAACAGTTTGGGCAAATATATTTGGACCGAAACTAGTAGACACTAATAAAATATTGTAAACTTGCCCTGGTGTTCACGTGTTTGTTTGTTTGATTGGGTTTTTACGTCACATCGACACAATATAGGTCATATCGCGACATTCCAGCTTTACTGGTGGAGAAAGACCTCAGGTTTCAGGCACGAACGGGCACCAGAGTAGAACCACCGACGTTCTGTAAGCTAGTTGGATCGCTTCCTCACATGAAAGAATCGAAAGTCCCTGTCGGGATTCGAACCCACAGCGGTGAGGGGCAAGTGGTTTGAAGTCAACGACCTTAACCACTCGGCCACGGACGCCCCCTGTTCACTTGTATTACTCTTGTATTTTGAACTTGCATTGGGAAACATATTTTGAGTAAGATGTTTCAAACTGATAATAAAAATCTTGAAACACAACTTAACATTTTTTACAATCTTCATTCAGTCATATAAATTTCAGTTGAAAAGTAGGAAGATTGCTGGTCAAAATTTTACAAAATTCAAAGTAAACGTTTTTTTTTTTGTAAATGAATAAAAAAAAATCCCCCCTTTATCACATTACGTTGCATATATTTTGATGTGACATCATTTAGTTTATACAAACATAGCATAAAAGACTCGCTAAATTATTGTGTAAGGCTAATATTAAGCGTCTTCTATGAAAAAATGAAAAAAAGTGACTTATTTATACTGTAAACATTTGGATATATGATAAATAGCATATTACATTTGTGTAGTTTCAATACTAAATTTATTTAACTTGTTCAATAAAATAATACTGTGCTCCCCAGAGGTTCGCATAATATAATTCTATTAAACTTATTCAACTTTTTCCATTGAACCTACACTGATTCAATATCCTCTTTATCTTAACTATAATATTAAGCTAAAAAAAATCAAGATTTTTTCAAAAATACACAGCATAATTATGTGGCTTTCATATGTCCACGCACATCAATTAACTTTTTAAGGCTTAATAATTATCATTATGAATAAATTATATAATTATTAATATTTTCATTATAAAAAATTTATGGAACTGTTTTATTTTTTTCCAGGATAGCTGCATGGAAGGGTAATGCTGAAATAGCTGATTTATTATTGAATACTAGAGGAACAGAATGTGATGTAAACTTCATTGATAAAGAGTCGGGTACCAGTCCACTGTATCGTGCCATTCTAAGTAACTCTGAGGAGACAGCACACCTACTGATATCAGCAAAAGCTGATGTTAACATGAGGAGAATGGGTGTGAACCTAAATGGAGCAGAAACACCTCTCATAAAGTATGCCCTTGATTCTAGCAATCATTATCTCTTTATTAAAGTATCAGGTCTATTAAAAGCTTCTTCTCAAAAGAAATTTTCTTTAAAATAATGCTGCTTTACTAACAATAGCTTTTTAACTTCCCAAAATCAGCAATTTCAACAATAATTCATATCAACATTAAACATGTAAGGCGTCTTTAAAATTCAGAGAGAAAAACCCCAAGTATCTTTTGATAAACTTCATGAACATTAATTTTTGTATATCCATAATCATATTAAGCTATGAATAATTGCTTCCAAAATTAAATGAAGAAAAAAAAAAAAAAAAAAAAAAGAGTTCCCCTTTTTCCCTGGGACAGAAATATAGATCTGACCAGTCAAAACTAATTTTTGAAGGAATACTACTCGTGGATTAAGAAATTTTCATCATACTTTTACAAATATATTCAATCTCATTCCAATATTCAATTACCAAAATTAGTTATTACAAAATTTAAATTTTAATTATTTTTTAATTCTATTATTAACTTTTTTTTGCAGAGCTGTACAGATGAACAACAAAGCAATTGTGGAACATCTTGTCAATGCTCTATGTAAAATACAGGCCAGGACACAAGAGGGATTCAACGCGTTACATTATTGTGTAGCCTATAGGAGATATGACATTGCCGAGTACCTCCTGCAGAATGAGATTAAAATTCACGCAAAGAGTCATAATGGTATAACAGCAATGACCGTGGCGATTGAGCATCACAATCCTGCGATGGTGAAACTACTTATAGAGTATGGTTACAAAATGGACAAAAGGTACCAATGGAAGGAAACGCCCCTCTCTCAGGCTATAAACCTGCATAGTGAGGAATGTGCAATGACATTGATTCACCAAGGTTGTGAACTGAAGAAAAAGCGCGGGCATTCATATTTCATGATGGCCGTGGACGAGAAATTGATGAAGTTAGCAAAGTTCATGGCTGCAGTTCAACCACAGTTTCTACAGCAAAGTTGGGTAAAAACCAAGCAGTGGCCTGTTTCTATCTACCATAGACCGGACATTATCCGATGGTTGGAGCAAGAATCAGACAAGGTGCGATCTCTACGCCAGCTCTGCCGCGGTAAAATATTCAGGTTACTTGGAAAGTACCCTGATAATAAACTTAAGAAATTGAACTTAACTGACACTCTAAGAGAGTATGTTTCATATAAATCTCATGTGAAGGATGAATTCTACGTCCAGAATTCACTAGATCTTAAGGGAGAATGTCCTATCGAATGCCCAGCAATATGTGCAAGAAAATATTGTCCGCCAATAGAATTCTCAAGTTCATCAGAATCAGACTCCAGCATTGATGATGATGACATAGATTCACAAGGGGCAAATGGACACCACAATCGCAATCATTTAAATAACCCAAATGATCATGACCATGATCATGATGATGATGATGACAAGAAATGTTGTGACTACTGCAAATAACTGTTTTTTTTAGATAGACGGTACTGTACTGCAAATAACTCTTTTCTTTTTAAATTGACGGTTAAACACTTTTTAAAAATCATCAAAACAAAGAGGTATACTGTTCAATCTTCATCAAGTTTGTCTTCAAAAGTGGTTTCCAAACTAGCACGACTAATCAAGGAAATGTTTTAGTGCAAGACCCACAAATAAAACTGATAAAAAGTAAATCTTTTACAGAGTCATTAAAGAATTTAAGGTGCAAATAAGCATTTATTGAGATATTACCCAATGAGGAAAAAATACATCTTCTGGACTTCACACAAATTTGACTGTAATTGATTTCAAAGCTAGAGGCTCATTAAAACTGGGCAAGAGAGCTTCAACATTAATTTATCTATTTTTTTACACATCAGAAGATGACCCTGTAGAAACAATCTATAAAATATCTAGACTTGTTTTTTTTATCATGAACTGTGTTACAATATTTAAATTAATATTCTTTTGAAAATTTTCTTAGAGCAACTGTATTCCTGGTGAATATTTAAAGTGGTAATTGCATCCTAATGAATAATTTCTTTGGGAGTTGCTGATTTTGGTTTACCAGCTGTTTTGAATTTATTGCAGACACATTTTATTATACTATTAAGGTGCCTTCATTAATAGTGATCTGTTTTATAAATCTTATTGCAGATTTTCAGCAAAAAAAAATGTTTTCATTTAGAAATTGTTAATCAATTTTGTTCTGAAAAGTTATTGTATGGCATATTGTCATTTTACTGTGCACTATCTAGGATTTAAAATTATTCAAAATCTAACATAATGGTGAGAGACTTATACCTTGCTCTAATTTGATTACTCTTAACAAAGATCTTTACTCAAGTGAAGTATACAACATGTAAGTTTTATAATCATAACCCTTAACCTGCTGAATTTGTGTAATGGATCTGTCCAGCTTTAAATATGGAGCAGTCCATTCAAAGATTAAGGGATTTCAATGTCAAAATACAACAATTGAGCAACCAACAGTGTAAGAGACTGGTCAGATTGTGCACACTGGTATTTAGGCCGGCCTGGTTCTATACTGGTGGCAAAGGCTGATCTCTTTAGGTTACAACAGGTCTTTAAGGTTTGAACTTTCTCTGCTAAAGAAATTTTTACATTTTTACAAGTTTTTTTCTGCTTTAATGAACACTTTTACACGAGTTCTAATTTTACATTTATTTATTTATGAAATAAGTAAACAATGGGCGAGTTTGTAGAAAGTAGCTTTTGCCATTTAAAATGTTATTATGCAATAAAAAATAAGCTACATATGCCTAGTTTCTTGGTTTGTTATATAGTAAAGCATTTCTTGTGAATGCTGATACTGTCATATGTAAACATGTCTCTTTTGTGTTTGTTAAGTAAACAGCCTCACTTTTCAGATCTGTTTATATATAGTTTTTCTCCTGAAGTTGGTCATAAGTCCTAGGATTTAGGATTAACTGAGGACTCTCCATAAAACGCAGCCCTGTTAATTTGGAGTATCAAATATAAGTAAGTTAATTCAAATTCCTCAAGATTAATAATACATAAAAACTGCCTTGTATATTTGACTTGTGCCTGGTGGATTGTTTCGAAGCATTTCTCAAAGAAATAAATGCTGAAACATTATGGACAGGGATTATATTGCAAGGAACAAAAATCTTATATGAAAAACAATAACAACTGACTATTTACTAACAAGTTTTAGTTTCAACTTTCATAAAAGATAACAATTGAAATAAATATTAACAAAATCATGACATAATCACTTTAACTGCCTTCATGGTTAGCTTTATATTAGATAAAATAACAACATGAGAATAACTACAAATCAATAATCACATCATTTATCAATTTCTAAAATATGGTTGACCTGATCACAGCGTACAGGTGATTTAAAACAAATGTGGAACATGTCTTTTTACAACAAACATACTAAACACTAGTACTCAGAAGGGGGAGTAAAACTTCCTTGTATTTATGTTATAAAAGAACAAATAAATTAAATATTAATATACTAGTAACATAGTTGTCAAGTTTTCTAAAACAATGTAATTAAAGTTTTGAGATCTTTATATAATGCAGGTAGTACACCATAAGTACAGAAACTTTTGGGAAAATCATTTATATGAAGTAAGCTGTCATAGTGGAAATGGTATAAAAGTGAACTATGTAGTAGTAGAAGACATGGTAAAATCAGCATTTTCCTTGAATTTTTACCCTAATGTCTCATTATACAAAATTTAAAACTTTGGTTAAATTAAGACACATTAAGATGTTAGATATACCTCTTTAAGCAGGTATTTGCAGGAACTCTGTAAACAGTGATAAAGGTTAACGAAGGCAGCATTACATATAAATGAGCCGCGTCACGACAAAACCAACGTAATGGGTTTGCGACCAGCATGGATCCAGACCAGCCTGTGCATCCGCTCAGTCTGATCAAGATCCATGCTGGTCGCTTACCAACTCTATTACAAGTAGAGAAACTGATAGCGAACAGCATGGATCCTGATCAGACTGCGCGGATGCGCAGGCTGGTCTGGATCCATGCTGGTCGCAAACCCATTATGTTGGATTTGTCATGACGCGGCTCAAATGATAGTTTTCTTGCATCCTACTGGTAAAAAAAAATGAGGCGGCAAAATAGTTAAATACATTAAATGAAACTATTAAATGGTCAAAGTTAATTCAACCAGATTCTCAAGGCTATCTATCAATATGGAGGTTTAATAAAAAAAGGTTTAAACACTTGTGTGCAACAAATGAACTAATTTAGGTTGACATCTGTTCCAAGTTATTTGAGAATTTGTAAACCTATAACAAAGTAACAGCCTAGATATGAGATTTGTGTTATTGAGGAATCATTAAATTTATGACAAAGTTAAAACCGGGACAAAATCAGATGAACACAGCACTCGCATACAGTGAATGGTCACTGTAGCCACAAAGTCCTCACTATAGACAAACAGATTCAACAAAAATGTTCAAATTTCTTGCAAAATACAGAAAGTTTTAGAGGTAAGATAACAATTTGTTCAAGTCCTTTTCTTTGATGCAGGTTACTCAAGATGTGAAAATAATTTTTAAAAAATCTTTTCCTAAAAATACTAAAAATAAGGGAGATATTTCTTACATGATAAAAATCCATAAGTAAAACTGTATGGAAATGAAATATTGTATAGTATTTCTAATATAAAGACATACCTTATATGATAAGTTTAAACTTAAGTTTTACCTTAATTATAACTTTCAGAAAGCAGGCTTATATGCCATTTTGGAATAAGTTTTCTACAATACAAAAAAAGAAGAAAAAGATGAAATTAAAAATAAATAACAAATTCAAGCTAAAATGAGAAATAAAACTGCATTGACTTTGTGAATAAAGGTTACATTCATATAACATACATTGGTGATATTAATACATATACATTGTATAGAACAATTTTCATAAATATAAAAGCAAAAAATCTTTTAAAAATCTTTTGTACAAGCATAATGCAGTAACAGACACTTTGATATTGTGCATAAATAATGGCATGACATTAAAAAAATATATATAAAGATAGCATTTAACTTTAACAAACCAGAAAAAAGTAGAACAAAAATATGAATAACTAATTATCTGACAATATGACCTGAGCACCAAAATAGAAACAACAAAAGTGGCAAAATATAATAACGTAATGCGAGACAATTGTCATACAGATCTGGTCATGCATTAAAAATCAAAGTATACTCTACAATAGTTCAATATTTAACAATAGAAACAGAAATAAATATTTCAGTACCAAAATGTAATACTGTTTGCTTTTAAATATAAAATAAGTACAAGGCAATTATACAAGAAAATAAGTTACTTTGGAATTATGAAGCTTATGCAAAATAAACTTAACAAAGTCTTAAGTACTCAACATCTATTTGTCTATCAGCAAATGGATATCTATCAGTTGGGCACTCTTTTGCCGGACAAAATGAATGTACCCTGCTTTTAACATTTCTTGTCACTTCCAATTATCTATTTTAAAATTGAAGTTAAAATAAGCCTGAAGTTCAGTCTTAAAGCAAAAGATGTGTAAAACATGACCTTAAAATCTTGGTGCTTTTTTCCTGTCTACTAATTCCACTGAAAATGAACATGAATAACCAATTAACAATTCTTCGTACTGTACTTTTGAAAAGCAGCCGGACATGACATTCAGCTATGAACATGTTGACAGAATAACAGGCAGAAGGCAAAGACAAATAATGTCTTCAACATATAAAAATGGATGAAATAATACAGTTTTTGTACTCATATGAAGAATAGCACCATATCAAGGACAGTTCAACAGTTTCAGACATATAAAACATTTCAGTTTTTATCCAAGCATTCAATGAATTCAATCTTTTGCCGGTTTTTTCAGCTTTGCAGTGAGTATGACACAGGTACTATCATACACCATGGATAACTGTGCATGTTCTGATATTTTACTCATGATTTTATCCAGCTTATCTCTGCTCACTGGAACTGGTAGGTACCATCTCTCCTGAAATTTATGCCATGAACGCTTTGAACACTGAAACAATGCGTCACAATTTGCACAAAGTTTTGATAGGTAAAATGAAGTAGACCTAACTGGACATTTTTCTGGCTCGTTTGGGGTGGCATACATCTTACCAGGCTGCTCATCTGCCGGAATGTAAA
This sequence comes from Ruditapes philippinarum, assembly GCF_026571515.1. NCBI lineage: Eukaryota > Metazoa > Mollusca > Bivalvia > Venerida > Veneridae > Ruditapes > Ruditapes philippinarum. Next base: position 175,770 of record NW_026856414.1, read on the forward strand.
CATAGTCAGCAAATGAATAAAATACACCATTCACATCACTTTCCAGCACTAGACTATGCTTTGTTAGGGAGCGCCAAAAATTTCTGGGTAAATTACCTTTACACAGGTGAAAGGTGATGTCAAACCATACCTTCCACATTAAAGAGGTAGGATCATCATCTGATAGGGTTCTTGTTGTATAAAGCTTCTTCATATCTTCTTCTGTTATTGGATAAGACACATTATCAATCACAGTCCCATTATTTTGCTGAGTTTCTGTAAACACAAGCTCTGTGAGAATTTCATTGGATCGGTTATACTCTAGGTCCTGGGAAATGCTGATGCGGACATTTTGACTGCTGCAATTTGATGTTAAATATAACGAGAGGGCTCTACGAAATGTCTGTAATATGTTTGTAGAATATGGTGTTCCTTCATGGGATAGAGCATCTGTATAAAACTTAGCCAGTTTATCATTTAGCCAGGTAGAGCTCATAGATTCAAACTCTGTATTTTCATCCCCTTTTTCTTTCAACCACTCTGAAATTATAATCAACATGAACAAGAAAACATATTTTTTTGTTATCAGTCCTGTAAAGCTTTCTCTAAAGATTGATAAAATAAAAGTATTTTGTTCTATAGCACAACAAAAATAAAAAAATTATATTATAAATTATAATACATGTTCTTTAAAATGTACAAAACTTTTTTTTTTGTAAATTCTTTGAAAATAACATCACCAAATCAGAGAGGCAAACTAATTCTGCAATACAAGAGAATTTTTCTATTAACTTAACCATTAGACTGCCAAGGCAGTAACTGATGCAACCCCAGGCAACCAGTGCAGACAATGATCAGCTGGCACATCCATGATGTCTGATCAGGTTTTGCATTGTTTGCTATTCTGTCAGTATATCCTTTGAAAGTCTCCCTAAAAATCATGAATGGTTTTGTCTGCATTGAAAGGTGGACAAGTCCATTTAAGATATCTAGCATAGTAAGGATTTAAAAAAAAAAACAACAACAGAAAAGCAAGACAAGAAACCAGGTTTTTCAATTATCACCATTGTAGAAAGATCTGTTGAATGTGATCAAGCAACAAACAATGTAACTATGTGCAATGTAAATCATAAATTATGAATGTTCTATTTTTCAAAAGCAATACCAAGCCACATCTTCATAAAACAAACTACCGCCCGCCCATCCACTGACATACCTCAGTCTAATAACCAGGTTTTTCCTCCGGAAAACCCTTGTTAAAAACAACAACATACATACTAAAACCCTTACAAACTTATGATGACATAATGTATACCTCTAAATAATGAAACAGCCCATTGCATCTGCCTCTGTGTAGCACAAGACAAAATTGGATATTGTTTCTTGGCTGCTGGACCTTCTTTACCCTCCTCTTCAATATGTCTCTTACGGGAATGATCAGGACCATCAGGCTAAATAAATGCATAACTAGAAATGTGTCCATAGGACACAGGTGCCCCCACCGCGCCACTGTTCTGTCAATCTTTTTACTAAGTCAAGGGAAATAACTCTACAAATACTGGATAAATCCACAAGCCAAACCCCAGGTGCAAATCTAAATATGCTGAGCAACCTGCCCATAAGGTTTAATGACTATGTCAAATCCTTTTTGAGTAACTTGCGACACAAGTTGAAAATTGCAAAAATTTTCTAAGTGAAGGGCAATAACTCTAAAAATACTAAATAAATCCAGACGAAAATACCTGGTGCACAACTGCACATGCTGATCAATATTCCTGTAAAGTTACATGACTCTAGGTCAAATACTTTTTGAGTTACATGTGACACAAGTTGAAAATTGCAAAATTTTACTAAGTCAAGGGCAATAACTCTGAAAATACTAAAAATATCCAGACGAAAATACCCAGGTGCACAACTACACATGCTGATCAACATTCCTGTTAAGTTTCATGACTCTAGGTCAAATACTTTTTGAGTTACAAGCGACACAAAAGTGAACAGACGGACAGACGGACAGACGGATGGACGGACAAGGGTAAATCTAAATGCCCGCCACTAACGTGGGGGCACAAAAATTTAAACATTACCAAATAAAACACATATATTTAATACATTCTCAATATATAAATACCAAAGCACTTATGCTACAATTATAACCCATGAACAATATTAAATGTTTAGATTATTACTCACTGAAAAATTTTTTATATCACGGTTCAGAACTGTTCACTATTTAGGGGAGAAGAAGTGTAATCGGCAGGATAGCTCAGTCGGTCAAGCCGTAGTATGTTATTTGGAGGGTCCCGGGTTTTTCTCACCCTGTGACATTTACATTGGAATGAACAAACAAGGGTAAATCCATATGCTCTCCTACACCATGATGTGGGGACATAAAAATTAATTAAATATTTTTTTTTATATTTTTATTGACTCTTTTATTTTTCTATATAACTCTGTTGATCACAATAAATTTGCTTCAAAATAGCCAGGTGTGTAAGGTCACATGCTAAAGCATATTCTTGAAAGTTTCGCTGCTCTAGCAATTGCCGTTTGGAGTTACACATAACTAAAGTTATGATAATACAGTAAATTCCAAACTGCATAAGAGCTGTGGACACTAAGGTCCAACACCAAAATACTTTGCATTCCAGCCAGTACTATCAACATTTGATGAGCACAAACAACAAGTTGCATATATTTCTTTAAAATCCTGAGATGCCAATGTTAATTCTACAGAAGTGCTAAAACAATAAAAACTCAATGAACTAGGACACAACAAAGTGTTATAGTAAGCTTCCAAGCCAATTGTCAGACCTTCTTATAGCTAGACTAAGGCCAATAACAGGTAGGACCATTAACTTTTCAGTGAACAGCAAACCAAATTTACAGTATCATTTTCCAAACAAATGGAAGAAAACTAAGGATTTTAATATTATGATGATATTAAAACAGTCTAGATCATTACAATTTTGATTTACAACAGTTTGATACCTACCAAGAGCAATACTCTGTCTAAAGCATTGGAGATCATCTCATGGGAAATTTCTGATTTTACATCACTATGTTTCTCATGGCTTGATATTGATGCTGTTTCTAGCAAAATACAATTTTAATCAATATTTATTTTTTTAAGAGTTAATTTAATATTTTGTAGACTTAGAATCACAAAAACAAAGTCAGTATCAACATGTGTAAAATAAAGTCAATATCAACATGTGTTAGTGTAAAACAAAGTCAATTTCAACAACTGTAAAACAAAGTTAATATCAATAACTGTAAAACAAAGTCAAAATCAACAACTGACAACTGTAAAACAAAGTCAAAATCAACAACTGTAAAACAAAGTCAACATCAGTCAATGTCAACAACTGTTAAACAAAGTCAATGTCAACAACTGTAAAAACTAGAACTGTGTCCAAAGGACACGGATGCCCCCACTGACAACATATATATGGTATATAGTGAAAAAAATCAACAAAGGGCCATAATTCTGTTAAATTTGGTCGCAGCAAAAATTCCTTCCTTTACTTCCATCTACACATTAAGGTTGTTCATCCCTGGAAGTTTAAGCAAAATCTGCCATCCGGTTTAAGAGGAGTTGCGTTCACAAAATTTCTATATGGTATATAGTGAAAAAATCAACAAAGGGCCATAATTCTCTTAAATTTGGTCGCAGCAAAAATTGCTTCCTTTACTACCATCTACACATTAAAGTTGTTCATCCCTGGAAGTTTAAGCAAAATCTGCCATCCGGTTTAAGAGGAGTTGCGTTCACAAAATTTCTACATAGTATATAGTGAAAAAATCAACAAAGGGCCATAATTCTCTTAAATTTGGTCGCAGCAAAAATTCCTTCCTTTACTACCATCTACACATTAAGGTTGTTCATCCCTGGAAGTTTAAACAAAATCTGCCATTCGGTTTAAGAGGAGTTGCGTTCACAAAATTTCTACATAGTATATAGTGAAAATATCAACAAAGGGCCATAATTCTGTTAAATTTGGTCGCAGCTAAAATTCCTTCCTTTACTACCATCTACACATTAAGGTTGTTCATCCCTGAAATTTTAAGCAAAATCTGCCATCCCGTTTAAGAGGAGTTGCGTTCACAAGATTTCGGGACGTACGGACGGACAAGTGCAACGCTATATGCACCCCACTTTGTGGGGGCATAAAAATCTGATATCAACAACTGTAAAACAAAGTTAATATCAACAACTGTAAAACAAAGTCAATGTCAACAACTGTAAAACAAAGTCAAAATCAACAACTGTAAAACAAAGTCAATATCAACAACTGTTATACAAAGTCAATATAAGTCAATGTCAACAACTGTAAAACAAAGTCAAAATCAACAACTGTAAAACAAAGTCAATATCAACAACTGTGAAACAAAGTCAAAATCAACAACTGTAAAACAAAGTCAATATCAGCAACTGTAAAACAAAGTCAAAATCAACAACTGTAAAACAAAGTCAATATCAACAACTGTAAAACAAAGTCAATATCAGCAACTGTAAAACAAAGTCAATATCAACAACTGTAAAACAAAGTTAATATCAGCAACTGTAAAACAAAGTCAATATCAACAACTGTAAAACAAAGTTAATATCAGCAACTGTGAAACAAAGTCAATATCAACAACTGTAAAACAAAGTTAATATCAGCAACTGTAAAACAAAGTCAATATCAACAACTGTAAAACAAAGTTAATATCAGCAACTGTAAAACAGTCAATCTCAACAACTTTTAAACACAGTATCAACTGTTGACAAAAACTTAAATCAAATTAAGTAACAACAACTGCAAAGTCAATGTTTACAACTGTAAAACAAAGTAAGAGAGGAAATATGCTTTAAATAATAACATTTTTTTTCCACATAATAATTAAAAACAGATAAATAAAAATCTGTAAACTTTCAATTTTAAAAAAAGTGTAAAATAAATAGACTGTTGGTTAAGAATTTTTAACTAAAGTATACATACAAGATTTTTTAACAAAAATAGACATAAAAGAAAGTTTTTTGTTTTTTTTACTTTTAATTTAATCTATGCTTTTATACATGTAGATGTGTTCTTTCCTTATCGAAAAAAGAAAAGATTTATATTTTATACAATACCTGTAAATTTGGGACTTCTAAGGAAGCAAGTGTTTCGTGTACTGGTTTCACAGTCTGGAGTAGAAATATCTGAAAGCATTGGGCTACTCAATGGTGTATCTGTTACATTGACTATAGTGGCTTCAAAATCTTCGTCAGAGACTGCTGTCTTGTCATCAAGGAAACTATATTAGAAACACACCTCTTTTACCATAATGAGTTCTTTTAGAACCATTTAAACTAATAGTAATAAAAAGTCTTTTACTAGAGAATATTGAGAAAAAGATGGCAGATCACTGACATGTGTTCATTTTGGGAAAGATGACTCAGTTAGGTTGTCTTTTTATTATAAGTATCCTCAGGTGGCCATCATTTGTCACCCTAAGCATTTTACAGTGCTACTTTTTCTATTTCTATTTTCATATGATCCAAGCAAGCTATGTTGAAGAAATTTGGCAGATACATTTAAATCACTGTGATGTAAAATATCCAACTGTTTTCTCTTTTAACGACAACTTGTTGAGAACTGTCTGTCATACACAGGAAGGGTGTTGACTCTAAGACAGGGACAAATTTAAGGCACCCGACCATACATCAATAAATACTGAACTATACTATATTAACTGATCAAACAGAAAAAAAATTCAAATTTTAAGACTTCTGTTACTGATTGCAAACACTCATAGGTTAAAGTTTCACAGAACTTATTTTTCCTCAGCATAAAAGAAAAAAAAAATGTCAAATTAAACATCTGCAAAGTACAAGGCTAAGAATAATGTAAGTACATAAACTGATACATGAGTGTCAATACTTAAAATAGAAAGCATACACAGGGCTTTTTTTCCTTCTATAGCAGGGGCCCCAAAGAAAAATTCTTTAAAATCATGCAGTTTTCCCCAAAAATTTAATTTACATCAAGTATTTTCTTCCCCTTTTGCAAATTAAAGCCACTCTGTGAAAAAAAGCCCTGATACATGTATGCCCTACTATAATGGGCATCTGGGTGAAATACTTACACCTTCTGTAAGCTATTATGATTTCTCCCTTTTTTTTAAATCAGCATAATGCAGTTAAATAAAACAGATATGCAAATTTAATATAAAGATGTAATTAAAAGTTTAAACTATAAACCTAATGTTTATTGTTTTGCTAGCCTAAGAACTTAAGAAACAATTTACTAATTTACCTGTCAGCATTATTGTTACTGTTCATGTTGACATTATAATTCATTCTATCAGGATCAACTTTAATACAGTCTAATGAGGTTTCTGAAATATCAAAGGGAAAGAACTAGAACACTTAAATCAAACTAAAATTGACTATCTTGAGTTATATTCAAATTGCATTTTTATAACAATTATAATAATTGAAGTTATTCTACATGTTAAAAGCTAAAATTCATAGTATGAATAATAAATAAAAATAAATACATGAGCATCAATTCATTACAATCAAGCTAAGCTACAAACAAAGAGCAGTATTATTTTTAAATTTCTGTGTCAAATTATTCCATTTTATTTGTTTGGTTTGATAAATAGTTCCAAAAAGTGCCATTCTGTAATGTGCCACTCTGCAATATTTCAATTATATACAAGCATGCAGTTACAGCCAACTTCATTATATACATAAATTCAATCTGTCAAGATAGCTGAAAACTAGTCTTCCAGTTAACTGTCATAAAATGTTTCTTGCACCACATCAAAATTTGACATCTGATGGTAAAATGATCTCTATCTCCCTCTTTCTAATAGTAAGTAAATAAGTAAAGTAAGTAAGTGAAGTCTTTATTTACTGAGGCTACACATGTGGTTACCCAATCTTCCATGTGGGCCTCAAAAACATGAATATACATAAAATATACATAAGCTAAAATATAATAAGCTAACATGCAAGCTTTTAAACCTCAAAGAACAGTTGACTAAATTCTTGGCAAAACATTATCTAAAGCTAAAATTATAATTATACAATTTAGTGTTAATTCTCAACAACATTTTGATTTTACCTGTTCTATTTGCCTGATTTCTATCAAGATTACTGCATCTGTCTGTCTGAACTGATGCATCTGTTATCTTGGTTTTCTTTGTCTGTCTTTCATCTTCTGACCGAAGCAAATAATGGATAAACTTTGGGTCAGACATTTCACTGAAGCCTGTCTTGCGTTTTATATCAAACCAACGATCACATATATCACCTGTATTTGTAGAAAAGTTTTGATAGAACTTCAAATTAAAAATCATTCAATGAAGATTGGATAATAACTGTAGATTAGGTAAATGTGCAAGAAGATACATGTATCACTTACTGAATCATTATAAAGTTATACATTTAAAGTGAAAAAGCATCATTCATTATAAACAAGAACAAAATATAATTTAAACATAATTCATAATAATGAGTTTGTAAATGAATCTTTAGTTTACCTTTCAATATAATGAATTTGGTTTTAATGAGTTTCTTCACTTGTTTGCCACTGACTGTGAAAGACCGTTGATTTATCTCTGACAAGCTCTTTGTTACATCTGGTATACTGTGCACTGCCATGTCACCCGCTGAAGAACATTTTACTTCTAGTGGACCTACTTCTTGCCTTATTTCAGCTACATCAGAACTACTTTTTGAGCAAAAGCTGGTTTTTTGTGATGGTAATGTTTTATTTTGTAGGTTTGAGTCTACAATTTCCATTTCTACTTCTTTGGGAGTATTTCTTTGTGGAACAATTTTCAAATCCATTTCTTTGAGATTACTTTTAGAGGTAATAGAAAAGCCGGTAGTAGAGTTATTTGACTCCATGTTCCCGCTTTTCAGTTCTTTCATACCTTGATTTGTAAAGTAGCTCTCCATAAACTGACTCTTTGGTTTCCTTACATCTGACATTTTTCTTTTTGAAACAAATTTTTCATATGTTTCCAAGTCAGAGCTGTCATAGGAAGAGGATGATTCATTACAGCTTTCAGACATCAAACTTTGCTTGGATACAAATTGCTCGAGTTCATCAAACATATTTCTATCTTTATGCCCTCCTCCAATTTTTTGGTTCTTCTCTACAATACTGACAGCATGTTCACTGTCTCCTGGTAAATTAGCTTCATCTTTACTTTGTTTGGGTTCAATATCATGATTTAAAGTTTCTATTTTATCAGCTTTTTGATTCTCTGTCTTATTGAAAGATTTCTCACTTTCATGTTCACTATCGGTAGTTGAATTTTCCTTACTACACATTTCCTGTACATCTTCTGATACTCTTTTTTTTAATAGTCTTTTCCTCTTTATTTTCTTAGAACCTGGTTCTTTTTCATTTGATTTTTCTTCAAGTTGGTTTGCAAAACTGATCATTTTTGCTATTTTCTCTTCATCTAGACTGGTGTCTGAACTCTGACCACTTTTCACAGTATCCTTTGGAGATGCTACAATCAGTTTTGTTTTACCTCCAGATTTATTTGTTGAAACAATTCTTGCAGGATAATCTAGGAATGGAACAGGCTCTGTTATCTTTTCATTATTTAGTTTGTCACTCTTTTCCTCACTTACGCCTTTCTCACTTATCAGACATATATCTTTTTCAATCTCTTTTGTCTTTAAACTATGCAAATTTTCATCTACTTTTTGAACCTTTGGTGGTAAAGATGAATTTTCATCAAAGACTGTCTTGAGTGGAGTACCTTTTCTCTTTCGTTTTGAAGTGTATATAAAGCTATCCATGGAGCTGCATATTGTAGCAGGTGACTGCGATCTAAGAACATAATTAGTGTATCCTTGTGAAGATACACCTCGATGACAATTTTCTTTACTTGGTTCTACAACTGTTGTCTCATTCACTGCTTTTGTTAATTCACCTTGTTTTGTTTTGCTGTCTGAGCCTTCTGAAGCTGAGTCATTCAAGCCTTGCCCTGAACCATTTTGTTCAGTAAAAGTTACAGTGCTTAAAGTAGAAACCGCTTTAGGTTCAGCAGATTTAGAGATAGATACAGTCACATGTTTATCAATGCTAGTAGAATTTGGTGTCACCTGACTTGCAAATACTGAGGAATTTGAAGCTGAACTGAGAATTACAGACCCACAATATTCAATCTTCCTTTTACTTTGAACACTTAATTGTGAAATTTTTTCAGGTGAAGTGTTAACTACAACATATGTTTTATTAGTCAAAAGACTCTTTGCAGTCCTAGGACTTATGGTTTGATGATTTATAAAAGGATTTGTAGGTCTGACATAGTTACTTTCAATTGGACTTTTCTGCTGTTTTTTATTGTCCTGGGGGATAGAAGTCTTTGGAAAGCTATGGTTTCCATATTGGAAGGCTGTTGTTTGTGTGAGAGTCACAGGACATCTTATACTGTCCCTTCCAAACTTTTGGGGGTTTACAACCATAGGACTAGTTGTGTATGCTTTTTGCCCTAAAACCTGTTGTAGATGTGCTCTTACTGTGTTGTTGCTTCCAAAAGCATGCATCAAAGGTTGTCTTATGACTTGAGTACTCTGTGTTACAGTATCATTGGGACTTGTATGGGCTATCAATAGATTCAATGGCTTGTTAGGTTGTCCTGCAGATGGGACGCTGTATACAGGAAATCTGCATACAATAGGTTTTTGGGAAGCCTGTACACTAGTATTTGTTGGAATCAAAGCCTGAATTACGTTTTTAGGAAGAGTTGTATTCCTATTATATACATTTGCCAAATTTCTGGTAATTTCTGTTGCTGCCAACCCTGCTCTGGCACTGACAGGACTCTTAGATGCTGTTGTAGGTATTAATGCACCAATTACAGTTTTAGTTTTACCATCAGTGCTTTTTAAATGAATCTGGTACAATTTATTGTCAATCATAGCAAACGTTTGCCCATTGAAGTGGTAAGTATGAAAAATCTGGTTTGAAGACTCATCTCTCACATAGCCAGATGGTAGAATTAATGTATCTGTGTGTCTTGATTGATTAGCATTTTGGGACTGTCTCTGTATCCCTGGCATTATTGCAGTCTGATTCTTCAAAGCATTTTGTAGAACTGCTGACGTGGGAAGTACTAATGTTTTGGCATGACTGGTTACACTCACTCTAGATAAATGTAACTGGTTATTAACAGAGCTTCTGTTATTTACACTGCTGTTCAGGGCGAAAAATATTCCTTGTTGATTTGGTTGACTATCAGTTATTTTCATGGTAGGACTGACTGATGCTGTAACAGATTTTATCTCAACATCTCTAGGAACATTTATTTCAGGCTGAACAGGACTAATTGTTCTTGAACTATTACTTTCTCCAGCTTTTGTTTTTGATGAAGTACAGGATTTTAAACAAGATCTCTTATGTTTTGCTCCATTTTGAATAATAAAGTCTGGTTGCATTTTTGTAACAATTTTGAATTTGTCCAACTGGTCATTTTCTAATTTCTTTTGACCAGATTCATCTTTATTTTCAGTAATAGGCTGGTCCAACTGATTCTTTGTTTCATTTGCTTCATTTTTATTGGCAGACATAACTTTAAATTGAGAGATTTTATTTTTAATAGCAGTTTTTATTTTTTCTTTTGAGTTTTTAGTTTCATGTGCTTCTTCTGAGTTTCGTAACAAGATCTTTTTTTCTTGTGGGTTTTTATCTTTAGCAGCAGACTCTGATCCATGTGAAGACATTCTGCTTTCTGAATTTCTTCTTTCATTGTCAATTAATTCTTCATCAGTGTCTGTACTATCATCAATGGCAAGACCTGAAGATAAGCAATACCTCTGATAGAATCTGCGTCTTGGGAAAAAATAACCCTGCTCTGCCATTTTCAATTTATGTTCACTAATTTTTAGCTCTGCTTGAAGAACTTTCTGTTTTGCTTCAAACATTTTTTGTTCAGCATTCAACATTTGTTTTTTAATCTCACATGAATCTAACTTGTGTGTTTGCATTCTTTTACTTAACACTTCTTGTTTCAACATGCACAACTCCTTTTCTTCCAGGGAGAGTTTTCTTTTCTTTGGAATTGAGCTAACCTGTTTGACCAAATCAAAATGTTCACTATTTTCTTGTTTTTCTACTGTATGAACATTTTTTGTTTGTGACTGCAATTTCTGTGAACTTCCATTATAACTTTGATTTATACTAGCTACAGATTTTTTGTGAATGTCTTTTTGACCTTGTTCTTCCATGACACCTAGTCTTTTGAGTGCAAGCATTTTCTGCAAAGCAATGTTTCTATAATCTGGCTCTTTTATAGTTGCATCAGTGCTGCCGTAGTCTATAATTGTAGTCTTTTTCTGCTTCATACCAGTTGAGGATAAGTTATCAAGCCTTTCAGTACAAGTTGAATATTGCCTTGATATACTTTCAACATCAACAGGCAGTCCAACATATTGTGTTGGACTTAAATTTCCCATATTTGAACTACTTTTCACTACTTTGAGAATCGAATCTGGAAAATGTTTAATAGCACTGCAATTGTTATTTGACATTACAGAAACACAACCTAGATTACTTGGCATCTTTGGTGCATTTGGTAATGGTTTCTCTATTTTATATCCTAATTGTTCATGCTCGTATTCTTTCACCTCTGCCTGGATTTTCAAACTATTTAGGACTTCTTTAATCCTATATTCCTTTTGTTTTTTATTTTCAGACACAGAACAGATGGTATTAAATAATGCTTCATTTATCTTAGAGGCAGAAATATCACACAGATCTGAATTATTCAGAGAATTTTGACTACTTTCATTTTCATCAAGTTCACCTTCAATTGTCACATGTTCAGAACAGTTCTTCTCTCTATCAAGATTCATCTCTTCACTTTTACCTATTACATCTTCATCTAAATCTACCTGGGTATCAGTGTTTGAAATAACTCCACTTTTATTTTCGACTACGGTACACGATTCAGCAATACGCAACCTAGGAATAAAATCGCCACTATCAGAAGAGTCTGTCTCATCATCAAAACCATTCTTTGCATTGTACACAGAATGATTTTCAAAACTTTGCCCTGTCTTCAGATCTTGGAAGGAGTCATCATTAATAACATCAGTGATGCCTCCTAGCTTTATCAAATTACCATTTTTGTCTTCTTTTCCAGCATTTTCTTCAAGCATTTCAGAAAAGTTTTCATCATTTTTCACGATCAACTTTTGAGAAAAGAGCTGCTGATGAAGCAACAGTCTCTGTTGTTTAAGTCTCTCCACCTGACTCCAGTTCCTTGGCATCGACACAGCCGTAAGACAGTCTGCAGGAAGCACAAAGTTTGATTTCACATCAAGCTTTTCAGTTTTAGAATCTTTATTTGCAGAGTCTTTACTTTGAGAAACTGAGCTTTTAGAACCATTTAAACTTTCACCAGCAACTGAAATATTATGCTCTGATGCATATTGCTTGCATTCCATCCTGCATTCTCTTATTCACAAACCATTTGGCAAACAACCACTGAAATGAAACAGGAATTAAAACTAGAACTGCCACTGTCATGGCGTGAATACCCCCGCATACCACTTTGTCAGAATCAACAGTGGCCATTTAGAGCTCAAGGACAACGTCCCTGCCAAATCTGAGGTTACTAAGCCAGTGCTATGTATTCTACATGCTTCAAATGTGAAAATCAATAAACTGCGGACAGGCATTCTTAAGCAATTGAGGGGATAAGCTTTTTTCAGTCGACCTTTGACCCAGTGACCCTCAAAATCAATAGGGGTCACCTTATAGTCATGATCAACTTCCATGCCAAATATGAAGACTGTGTGTCAAAGGAATATTAAGTTTATGGGTGGACAATCTTTTTGAAGTCAAAGTCCATGTGACCTTGATCTTTGACCCAGTGACCTTAAAATAAATAGGGGTCACCTACTAATCATGACTAACCTCCATGCCAAATATGAAGACTGTGGGTCAAAGGAATCTTAAGTTATTGAGCGGACAAGCTTTTTTAGTCAAGGCCCCTGTGACCTTGACCTTTGACCCAGTGACCTTAAAAATTAATAGGGTTCATCTACTTATCATGACTAACCTCCATGCCAAATATGAAGACTGTGGGTCAAGGGTTTCTTAAGTTATTAGGCTGACAAACTATTTTAAATCAAGGCCCATGTGACCTTGACCTTTGACCCACTGACCTCAAAATCAAAAGGGATCATCTTCTAATCATGACTAACCTCCATGCCAAATATGAAGACTATGGGTCAAAAGAATCTTAAGTTATTGGGCAGACAAGCTTTTTCTAGTCAAGGCCCCTGTGACCTTGACCTTTGACCCAGTCAACTAAAAATCAAAAGGGGTTATCTACTAATCATGACTAACCTCCATGCCAAATATGAAGACTGTGGATCAAAGGTTTCTTAATTAATTGGGCGGACAAACTTTTTAAAATCTAAGTCCCTGTGACCTTGACCTTTGACCCCAAAATCAATAGGGGTCATCTACTCATCATGACTAACCTCAATGCCAAATATGAAGACTGTGTGTCAAAGGAATCTTAAGTTATTGGGCGGACAAGCTTTTTGCAGTCAAGGCCCCTGTGACCTTGACCTTTGACCCGGTGACCTCAAAATCAATAGGGGTCATCTACTCGTCATGACTAACCTCCATGCCAAATATGAAGACTGTGGGTCAAAGGAATCTTAAGTTATTGGGCGGACAAGAAAAAAACCGACGGACGCCCGACATCCTGACAGCCGGACGGACAAACTGATTCCAGTATACCCCCCTTACAACTTTGTTGTGCGGGTGTATAATTAGTCTGGAAGAGTAGAAATCCTCCAGGAGGCATATAGATAAAATGTTTTGTTTTCATTTTCCATTTCATTGGCTTGTTTCTGTTATTTCAAGTTAATTTATCAGTGAAATAACACATGAAAGCCTAAGAAAAAGGTGGTGCAGTGTAATCTGCCGTAGTGGCTCAGTATTTTTTTTTTTATATTTTCTTTATAACTCTGCATCCTGCAAAATCAACTACAGTTTTAATTTAAAAATGTATTTTTTTTTATTTGAAAAATATACTTTAGTCAATATGTCCTTGGTTTCCATGTTGGAGGATCAAAATTGATGATTGAGACTTCTATGTTGTAGTAAAAATATAAGTTTGAATATAGAAAACAACTCTAATTTCAATTTAAAAATGTATTTTTTTTATTTGGAAAATGTAATTTAGTCAATATGTCCTCGGTTTCCATGCAAGAGGATTACAATTGATGCTTAGGCACATTTGGTATAAAAAACTCATATTACCCTCAAAATGACCTATTTATGATCAATATTAATTTATTTTACCAAAGTTTACACACACTAAGAAAAAAAAAAGAGAAAGAAAAAAAAAGAACACATTAATTAAATCATAATTATTGCCTATGTCTATCAAAGTTTCTTTTTAGAACAGTCACATTTCATTATTTTCTGTTTGCATATATTTGGAAAAACAATTGTCTTTCCAAACATTCAATAAATCAAAACACAGACCGGAAAAGTGCATGTTTCAGCATTTTCCAGCAACATGTGTTGTGCTATAAAGTGCTTTACAAGTCATTTCTTCGTAGATTAAAATAAAATTTAAAGATATTTGAAAATGTGCTACAATAAACTATTCATGATCATAAGACTAGACTAAAAATAACACCATTTTCTGGAAACAAAATAAGAAATTTTCCACATTTTAGCCTACCGATTGTGTTACCAATTAGCTGAAAAAAGCTAACTTAGACATGCATTTGTTTCATCTAAAATATGTTTTTTCAATGATCCAGTTTAAATGATTCGGCTGGCCTATAAACTAAGTGCAGCACTAATCAAAGAAAATCAAAGGCGGCACTGAATTTTAAATATAAGCACCAATTCATACATGTAAATTTACACAGTCATTGTGACGTAGCGTGAAGTACATACTGCCAAATAAAGGCTATAAACCTTTAAAAAAAGAGACAGACAACACAAGTCATTTCAAGTTCAACATGCCAGAATAACTTCTGCGAACAACAAGGGGCACTAGTCGAATGGCACTGTTTATTATGTCACCATGCTGGCAATTATTAAAGCAACACCTAATTTAATTCCCTATAATCCGGGATATGGACAGATAACAACAAATTCCCGTGGGTGCCCTTTACATTTTATATACAGGTCCTCCTGTGTTTGATTTTTTTTTCACTTTTAATAGAGACGAATATCGGGAATTCAATATCAAATATCTGGAATCAATATCAAAATTTAAGAAGTAGCATTGAAATATGACCCAAACAAAGAAACAACAAACAATATTTTATGATTTTTATATTGTTTCAGAATGTAAAATTGCAGTTTTCCCTATCAACACCACCTCTGTCCTCCAGCCGATGGAGGCGGCATAATTCAGACAAAAAAGATGAAGTACAGGAAGCGCCAGTTACAACATATGCTCGTCACTATGGAAAAGAATCCCATTTAGCTTGGACCAGAGATCCTGAGAAATATTCTGCAGGCGATCTACAAGATTTCTGCCACATAGAAGGAAGTGGACTCTGACACAATTGTGAAATCTTTCGCCAAGTGTTGGTTTACCCCAGAATGTGTAAGTGTTTCAAAGGATGGTGAAGACAGTGACATCGAGGATGACACACCAATTTGGCCCATGAGTTATTTGACTGTAACTTCAGAGAGCTTGTGGCAAAAGACCGTGAGTTTACCACTTGTGACAATAACATGATGCAATGGGAGCAAAGTGCTGTGGACATTCTTAAGGAAATGACTACTGAAAAGGAAAATACCAGTGACATTGAGGATTAGATTGAGGAACCTAATCCTAGTGTTGTATCAGTTAACAAGGTTTCTGAATGTTTATGTAAATTAAGACAGTTTGCTCTCATAAAGAACCAGTCTCCTATGTTAGACATGGTTATGAACTTCGAGGATATGTTTGTGAAAATGCATGTTGAGGCAACTGAGGTGCAGAGCAAAATAAATCTTAAGTTCAAGGAAGTGTTTCATACACAGTCGCTTAGTTTTGGGGGTTCAGTTGAAGCACTGGTAAGAAAGTGTCCGGTAGTGTCAATTTTCTTAGAGGAAATTAGTGGTAAGGCCCTTAGTCTTTACAAACCCATAACTAGTTGCAAGTTCTTGTATGTAGTCAATTTTTCAAACCACCATTGCTGCCTTGTCAGAGTCCTACCAGAAATCTGACTTAGATTTCTCCGAGGTCACACCACTCCTTCGCTCCACTGTTGCTAAAGCAGAGAAGGATGGCATATGTCTAAGCAAATTCTTGTCTCAGGCTCCACAGGCAGGCGATGATGATCTCATGACTTTCTAGTATGAGGGCCACAGTATTAGGGATGGTGAGAAGCAACGTCTGGAAGCAAAATTTTAGTATTTGCAAAAGGTATTAAAAGGTCTTGAAAATAAGTTTTTTCGGATAATGATGTTTAAATTTGTTGTTCGGGACAGTTTTGAAATTTAAATTTCAACCTGTCAGCATCCCCCATTCCGCACAACAGGGGATTTTTTGGTTTCCCCCTTAAAAATTTTGGCACATGCACCAAAAAAATTTGCAAAGTTGGGGGTACATCCCACGTATTAAAAAATTTCTAAAAAAACAGGAAAATGAAAGAAAGTTTGGAATGGTCCTAAACCCCCATATCCTATTTTTTTTAAACGTTCCCGGGGGTCAAATCAATCAAAAGGGGACAGTCTAAATGGGGTTTCTAAACTGAAATACCCGCTACCGAAAATATCATGGGGTGTCCCAAATCCGATTCGTTAGTATATTATTACGCCAGGGAGGGTCAAAATGCATCGCCCGGGGAAAAAAAAAAAAAATTTCTGGAGTTAACAGATCTATTTTTGAGTTTCTTGAAACCCAGTAAAAGGTTTGTTACTTCTGATTTTTTATCATTAAACTTTAATTTAATTTCGATTTCAATTACCAATTGTAATGAAAATGTAAATAATTAATCAGACTTTTTTGAAATCAATGTACGTTAAGTTCGGATATGCAAATTTTCGGCTTACGATATATTAAACATAAGATAAAAACTGAACAGATGTCTCCTGTAATTGCTTGATTACAGCCTCAAGTGATGTGTCAGAGGCATTGTCAACAATCAATCGATAACACAGAGACAACTAGCAGCAAACCAAAAGAGGGTTAAAAGATGGCAAAGTCGTTGGTTGTCCAGAATTTGATTGGCTAAGATGGCATTGATGGAACGTTTAGTAAAATGTTCTGTAACAGTCTGCGAGAAGGCAAGCAATGCAAGAAAAAGCCTAAAGTCAATTTCAAATGCGTTTGTTGTAGGCACAACTAACTTCCAACATTCATCATTGATGAGACACCAGCTTTGTGATGATCACTGTCTTGGCAAAGGGACATTAAAACAACAGGTTTGACCTTTTTTTCTGTTATTAAAAATGCCAAACTAACTTTCATATACTCTAATTCAGAGACTTATTTTAAACTGATAAAATTAAAAAAAAAATAAGTTAAGGCCAAGGTTTGGTACCCATTGATACATTTTAGCAAAATGTTTTTTCATCACAACTAATTCATAAAAACACAAATTTAAAATTTATTTTATGACATATTTTATGAGTTCTAATAGACATTAATTATTATTAATCATATGGCTTATTTTCTTTCTGCAGGTGTATATGGAGACAGCTAAGAAGTGTCCGTCTGCCAAGATCTTCCCTGTTGTTGAAGCCCAACTGAAAACAGCTATGTATTTAGCTGAAGAAAATTTATCAAACAGAAAATTTCTGAGTTTAATTGACTTACAAACTGATAATGGTGCAAATGCTTTTGAAGATAAGAAAGTATTTTCACAAACCACCAGGCAGCTTCAACATTTCAGAAGTATATAGCCAATGTTTTGAGAGACACTATGATTGTTAGACTTAAAAGTAGCCCATTTATTGGTATTATGTTGGATGAAAGTTTGGACATTGCTGTAAATAAAAAACTTGTTTTATTTTGTAAAAATAATACATAACTTTGAACTTAAAATTGAATTCTGTGCAAATGTAGTCATTAATGATGGTAAAGCTGAAACAGTTTATAACTGTATAGCACAATTTCTAAATGAAAATGGTATAGATTTTTCCAGGGTAAGTGGTCTTGGGAGTGATGGGGCCTCAGTCATGATGGGCAAAATATCTGGTGTAGGTGTACGTCTTAAAGCTCAAAATCCTAAAGTTTGTACATATATGGTGTGCTGCTCATAGAGTAGCTCTTGTTGCATTTTGGGCTGCAAAGCCTATCCCTTATTTAAGAGAGGTGAACAACATCCTTGTAAATGTTTACACATTTTATCAGTACTCATCTCCAAGGTATCAAAAACTCAAGGAGTTGCAAGTTGTTCTAGGTAAAAAAGTTAAACGTTTTAAGAAACCAACACAAGTGAGATGGCTCTCTTTGTCTGATGCTATATGTGCTCTCCATGATGCATATTCAGCTTTAGTTTTGGGTTTGGAGCATGAACAAGCCTCCAACCCAAGAAGTGAAGGGGCTGCAAAGGCTAAAGGTATTTTGAAAAAGATAAAAAATTTCAAATTTATTGCTGTTCTTTGCTTCTTGAAAGATGCCCTTGCAATTTTAGATAGAATATCTAAACTATTTCAAAAGGACAACATTGATATTGATGTGCTCAATCACTCTATTGTGTCAACAAAAAATTCACTACAGGTTTACTGTGATGAAGACCCTGTTACTGCTTCCAAGGCTATTGAAGAAATTGAAGAGCAGTGTCAGTACCAGGGTATTCCAATCACAGTAAACCTGTTGCAAAGACGCCATTATATGTACCTGAAAAGAAAATTTATTCAAAATTTAGTAAAGGAGTTTGATAATAGGTTTCCTGCTGATGATGTTAGCATTTTAAATGATCTAAATATTTTGCTAAACCCAAAACTGCTTCCATTAACAACTCAAGGTATGACAGAGTATGGTGTTCAATCTTTAGAGAGATGTATTCAGATGTATGGTACTAGTAATGGTGATGCATCACCACTTATCCAGGCTGTTGATATCAGGCAGTCACATATGCAATTCAAGTATTTAATGAATAACAAAAGAGATGTTCCTTTGCAGGATTTTTGCTTGATGGTCATTAAAGACTACAAGGAAGCATTTCTAAATTTCTGTGTACTTGCAGAAATTCTCTGCACCATTCCACTCACATCAGTCCCTTGTGAGAGGGGTTTCTCTCTTCAAAATAGGCACCACAGATCTGCTACCAGCAGGTCCTCTGTGGAGACTATTCAGAATAGAATGACCATTGAATATTATTCAAAGTCTTGTCATAAACAGAGTGTGATCAAGAAAGCTGCAGAGAATTTCTGCAATAAAGCAATGTAATAATGTATCTTGAAATCTTGAGAATAATACTGTCATAACACTGTCATTTCTGTAGTAAAAGCAGCGTTTTTTTTTCTCAACTTTGGGAATGGTGCCGGTACCAGACTGATTGGGAAAAAATGCGTTATTTTGACTAAAATTGGGAATTTTTTAAATGCATTTTTTCAGCTACAAATGAGATAAGAAATCATGAATAAAGATAGCTAACAGCTTCTACTGTACAGATAGAACTATTGAGTGGTGATTTATATGAATATGTTGGATTTAAATGATTTTAGAAAAATCACTTGGCCTTGTGGGCATTTTGAACAGCCATTTTGGGAATTTAACATTGGAAATTGGGAATTTTAATGTCTATTTTCTATTGGGAATGGTACCGTTTTAGGGTAGTAGTTATATAAAGAAAAAAAACACTGATTAAAGCATTGTAATATTGTCTTTATTTTCAGGAATCTTGGAAATAATACTGACAGACTGAATAAACTGTTATTAAATATATGACCTGAATATTTGTTTTTATTTCAATAAAAGGTAAAACCTACATAAATAAATTATAAGTAAAAGAACAAAAACAGGTTTGAAGTACTGTGTACCCTCTAATTTTGAACTGTACCCCCAGTTTTCAGTTACAGGGGGTACATGTACCCTAACATTTAAAATTGTGTGGGCATGCTGATCCTGTAGTAGCTAAGGATAGCAAAGTTGATGATGTAGATGTGGTAGTAGAGTACCTAGGTAATGTAGGTGTAGAGTGCAATGTAGATAATTTAGATTTGGTTTTAGGGTATGCACATGCCCTTATTATTGAAGGAAACAAGTCTGTGAAGGCACCCATTCCCAAGGATGTGACGAACCTGGCAATACGTAAAAAGGATGTGTACCCTGTAGCAGAGAGATTTCTGCTTGCTCCTGTTTCTACAGTTGATTGTGAAAGGGGGTTCAGCAAGCAGAATCTTTTTAAGACCTGTTTACATAGTAGACTGTCATTAAGTCTTGAGAATTACTGTATAAGGACCAGAGATAGGGCAGTTTCCTTTTTATAAGGCTTTTAAGAAATGGGCAGCTGATAAGGATAGGAGATTATTTCAGTAGAGCAGTAGTTGTAAAACATATAGTTTGAAGTACAGTAGTTGTTATAAAAGTTTAGGGGTTTGCAGTACTTACAAAGAAATTTATGGGTATATTGAGCATAATCAAACATGTATTTTCAATTTTGATATTGTTGATTTTTTCTATGTTTTGTATCATTTATGGATGAAGGTCAAGGTTAGTGTGGTCTACTGACAGGTCTTGTCCCAACAGTTGTTGTGGCCAAGTATGAAGACAATACACCAAGAACTAAAAGTTATGGTCCAGGTACAAGTTTGCAGGCAGCAACAGCAGCACCGCCAGGACTATAACAATACCTCTACTTCTAAAAAAAAAGAAAAGAAAAAAAGTCGAGCTAAAAAGACTGAAAAAAGCACCCTATTTGCGTGGCAATATACGCCAAATGCAAATTTGTTTAAGTAAAAAAAAATTTAAGTAATCAAAATTAGTTTTTAAACATCTTTATTACTTGCCTGCAACATTTTTTATTGTGTCGCCTTGAAAAGGCGACATATAGGGGTTACTTTTGTTGGCGGCGTCGTTGTCAGCGTCCCCTAAAGCTTGCCTGGAGCATAACTCAGTCAAACTTGGTATGCATGCTTCTTTATAATAACCCAGTGTTCAATCTAGAACAAATTTCCAGGGGGCCCTTCGGGCCCATAAACATTTTAAAAGGGGGTCATTTGAAAATAAAGGGGGCCAACACTTAAAATGAACATCAAATTCAAATAAGGTATTGTATCTTTTTAAGTTACTTGTTCATGTACCATATATAGACCAAAAACGGTTGCAAAATTCCATAACAATCAACTCAACTAAAAAAATGACATTATTTGGACCTTTTTCGAGAGTTCTGTTAGCGTTGATGCAGGCTCAATTTTAAGAACTGATTGGTAAAGAAACAATGACATAATATTCAAAGAAACATAATTATGAATCTTATTTAAATGTTACCAGGGATATTTGATCACAATGTTCAGTTTTTTAATCAGCGCCCGATATATAAAGGAAAATTATATTTTGCAATTAGCTTATAAACTTACAATAGTCGCTAAAAACATTTACCCTTCTCAATATATCCAAGCTAAAAACAAAGAGTCAACAGGTGCTAAGACAATGTATATTGACATACCGGTACCTTTGATCTTTTGTCAGGGCAGCAGTTCTTACGTCACGCTTAAGATGTCTGTATTGATTAATGATATGCACAATGTTTTAGCACCGACCAGCCAAAGACCAATCAAAGTTTATTAACACAATTGTCAGACACTCCCTAGCCAATCGTGTTTGATTAGCTCCATCTTTAAGACTTTTTTAATTGGTTGAAGGCGTGTTCGTAATAATTTATGCACACCTCTATAATTAACTCGCACTTTTTCACAAATATATAGTTTTTTTTCCCCCGGAAAGTTATTGCATATTAATTTGTTTTGACCGTTAAAAAACTATAACTACACGCACGTATTGGATTATCTGTGACAATTTGTTTTGTTCATAAAAGTAAGTAATAGTTACGGTACGAAGAACAGGTCTGCATAGTATTTACAGACCCGGACCGAGAGAGCGTAGCGATCAGGGTTTTAAAAGGGTTACCTAGTGCGGTAACTATCTTACCAACATGCTCTTGTTTTCCTATACAAACTTCAGTTTTGAATTCAGTATTTATAAATATTATTCACAAGAAACTTTTTATATACTTAATCAGGTTTAAGATCATTAATTATGGCATTTTCTATGAGTGCGCCCGTCGGGCCCACAGTTGAATTTGTTTTGCGCTGGCGGTCTTTTCGGGGGGTCAATGGCGCGCTCTAGATTGAACACTGATAACCCGAAGTGCAGTGCACAAGAACCAGTTCTCTGCACTTCTTAATTTTTGAGTTATTGCCCTTTGTTAATTTTCATACTTTAATTTTGTCCGGGCCATTTCTTTTCAACTCAGCGTTTTTTTTCCTCTACTTTGGGAATGATGCCGGTACCAGACTGATTGGGGAAAAAATGCGTTATTTTGACTCAAATTGGGAATTTTATTAGCATCTTTTCAGCTACAAATAAGATTAGTCATAACAGTGTTCGAAATTAGCAGTAGTCCTATAGCCCCTGACTACTAAATTTCTCCTCGGGCTACCAACTTTTCACAGTAACAAGCCCGACCAGACTACTGTATTTTCAGAGGCAATATAAACAACTGTTTTGAACAAATGAATCATGCTAGTGAAATGTCTTTTGGGGCTAGTGAATATTCCAATCTGGTAGTCCGACCAGCCTAGTTGATTCAAATCCTAATTTCTTACACTGTCATAATGAATAAAGACAGCTAACAGCTTCCACTGTCCAGGTAGAACTATTGAGTGGTAATTTATATAAACATGTTTGATTTTAAATGATTTAAGAGAAATCTCATGGCCTTGTGGGAATTTTGAACAGTCATTTTGGGAATTTTCACATTAGAAATTGGGAATTTTCATGTCTTTTTTCCATTGGGAACAGTACCTTTTTCGGGTAGTAGTTATATAAAGAAAAAAAACACTGCAACTATAAAAGCTATTGACTTGAAACTTCATAGGATGATAGATCTCATTAAGAAGAAGTGCAGTGCACAAGAACCGGTACTCTGCATTTCTTAATTTTTGAGTTATTGCCCTACTTTATTTTTGTCCGGGCCATTCTCCGAAAGTATAAAAGCTATGATAGATCTCATTAAGAAGAAGTGCAGTGCAGAAGAACCGGTACTCTGCATTTCTTATTTTTTGAGTTATTTCCCTTTGTTAATTTTTATATTGTATTTTTGTCCGGGCCATTGCTCTGAAAGTATAAAAGCTATGAAATTGAAACTTCATAGGATGATAGATCTCATTAAGAAAAAGTGCAGTGCACAAGAACCGATACTCTGCATTTCTTATTTTTGAGTTATTACCCTTTATTAATTTTCATACTTTATTTTTCTCATAAATTATAAAAGTTATGGACTTGAAACTTCATAGAGTGATTGATCTTATTGGTAAGAAGTGCAGTGCATAGAAGCTGCTGCTCTGCACTTCTTATTTTTTGAGTTATTGGCCTTTGTTAATTTTCTTGTCCTGGCCATTTCTCCTAAACTATATTGTTCATCAGGCGACACATCCGACTCGCGGAGTTCTAGATTCAATTATCAATGTCACGGTTCAAAACTGTTCACTATTTAGGGGAGAAAATGTGTAAGAGTCGGATAGCTCAGTCGGTAGAGCCGAGGAACAGTATTCCGAGGGTCCCGGGTTCGAGACCCGGTAAGGCTGCACATTTTCCTCACCCTGTGACATTTGGCGCCCATGATGGTATAAGCTCCGAGTTCAATTTCACATTGTTCTCTTTACCCATTAGAAATTCGAGGACGAATTTCAATATATAGCGGGGGAGGATGTCACGGTTCTGAACTTTGCACTATTTAGGGAACACAGAGGGGAATCACATGACTTTGTATTTAAATACCCTCGAGAAAATGGAGACTGCTGAGCTCCGGTAAGTACCTTATTATGTTAAATTTAGGTGACAAACGTTTCTTAAATCAAAACAAAACCTAGCGTATCATATGTGCGGAAATTTTCTTCAAATGACAATACAAAGTGCATTTTCCTACGTTTTGTGGTTTTTGAGAACATTGTTTGAATTGTGTGAAAAATGCACATGCAGCGATAGTAATTTGCACGAAGGGGTATAATTTGGTACCAAAATGAATGAAAATAAGCTTTCTTTTTGCACTTCAGACACCAAATCAATCATTTTATTGGCATAGATCTGTTATCAAAGTCATGTGATCCCCCCCCCCCCTAGCATGAGGGGAGATAATGTGTAAGCGGCTGGATAGCTCAGCCTGTATTCTGAGGGTCCCGGGTTCGAGTCCCGGTCAGGCTGCACATTTTTCTCACCCTGTGTCAAATATTAAGATCTATATAGATACATGCAAAAGAGCTATGCTCTTGTCACATGAACACTTAGTGACAATTACCCCAACATGTCACCAATCATGCCCTTTAAAAGCATATTTTGAAGTACAGAGTGGTGATTATTTACCTCCATGCAATTTCCACTGAGAACAATTATGTTGGTTTTTAAGCCGGCAAAATCTGATTTTGACTTACTTGTCCGATTTTATGTGAAGCATTTTTTTAACTTGTCTGTATGATATAAAATTTACATAGTTTATTCTTGAAAAATTTCACTTGTCCGTACAGACTGTGGGACAACCTGGGCAATACGGAAAATAGATTTTGCCGGCCCTGATAACTCGAATTGTGTCCATAGGTGCCCCCACATTCTAATGTTTTGTCAATATACTGACTCTAGATCAAATGTTTTGGGCTACATGTGATACAAATTAAAAACTGAAGATCTTTTACTAAGTCAATGATAAAAACTACAAATACTTGATAAATCCACAATCAAACCCCAAGGTGTATAACTACACATGCTGACTAATATTCTTGTATTCTTTCAAGACTACAGGTCAAATACTTTTTGAGCTATGCATGAACAAATCTATAATTACAGTCTAACTTGCCTATGCGACCACGTGTATTAAGCGACTTTTGTCTTAAACGACCTCTTTACATTCCCCCCGATCATTTTCTCTCTTTTTCTTTAATGTATTGAGCGACTTTTGCTCAACGCGACCAGCGACCGCTAATTAGTCACCTAATTGAGATCAATCTTTTCATTAAACGGCCACTTTTACCTGTCAAGTAATTGTGTTTTTAGAGAACGCCACCTCGTAATGTCACAAGTGTCAACAATCAAAACACAACAAATAAATGTGTGAAAAACTCTATTTCCCAAACCGTTTTAGTGTATGCAAATGAAGTTAAGTATACCCGTGACGTGTATTATCCAATAATATCGGATAAACAATGCAACGCTCCGCCCCTACTGAGATGGTGTATACGCTTCGCTTGTTGACATTTAGACTGCATTGAATTGACCTTGAACTTGATCAGCAATTAAATTAATCGTAACAGTTAGATGTAGTTTGTTTATTTCAAATGAAAAAATGCACAACAGAAAACATCTTCACTAATACGGTTTTCGTGTTGGAGACAAGGAAAAACAACGGAGAAGTTAAAAATAATAATATTCTGGAAAAAATGTCAAACATGTACGCAATTTGTCAATAAATAACAGAACAGAAAGGTTTTTTTTACATTTGCATCGGAGCGTACTAATTATTCAACATTTATATAAAAATAAAGTTGAAAAACATTCCCACTTCATAAGAAAGATGTCATTTATAAACTTTGACTTTATATCATGCTGACTGTCTTAAGAGACCGTTTCATTAAGCGAGCGTTTTGGGTGTTTCCCTTGCACGGTCGCTTAATACAAGTTTGACTGTAATATTAAGTCAAACAATACTAAGAAATAATCACCAAGCAAAATCCCTGGTGCACAGTTTCACAGTTATGTTGATTATCCTATAAAGTTGGTTGATTCTAACTCAAGCACTCAAGGTACATACAGTCGACTCTCGTTATCTCGAAGTCATCGGGACCGTCCAAAAATATCGAGATAACGAAATGTCGAGATAAACATATAAGGGTTTGAAACTGATTTTTACAAAAGACATGTGCATACCTTATGTCAAATAAACTATGATATCCCTATGTCTTGTTTCCATAGGCCTAGTTAAATTTAACAAAGTTACATTAGCGGATGTTTACCAGCGGAAATACAGGTGTCTGCGATAAAAAAACACATTGTGAGGTTTACTCAGTAATACACAAATATGGTAAAAACTTTGTTTTCAGGGTGGTTGATCCGAATATCCTCCCGGGTTATTTATCGGGTCTCGAGATTGTTCGATCGCTGATTGATTGGTGGTGATGTTGTGAAACAATATTGCAACGATAGCGTTTCTATACTTTCACTATTTCTTTTACATTTAAAGTCATAATGAATTGATACAGTGTTCGCATATTAAAGAACGTAAAATTCACTCATTTTTGACATAAGTCAATCAACACGCTAAATAGATCAACTTATATAAAAACCGCTAAACTTGTTACAAACATAATCATCATTATGACATGCGCTATTGAGCAATTATCGTTTAGTTTATGTTTTTCACACGTCTGAAGGGAACAGACAAAATAAAACTATTAGTTGAGATAAACAAAGGATAATAGTGTGAAAATAACTGTTGGGGCAAAAATTTTACATCGAGATACTGAAAATATCGAAATAAAAATATCGAGATAAACAAACATTTCCAATATAGATAAAGAAGGAAGAAAATCGGGACTTTCAAAATTTCATCGAGATAACGAAATATCAAGAAAAGCGATGTCGAGATAACGATAGTTGACTGTATAACACAACATTTTGAAATGGTTTTAACTAAGTCAAGGGCAATAACTCTACAAATACTGAATAAATCCACAATCAAACCCCCAGGTGCACAACTACATATGCCAACCAACATTTCTGTAAAGTTTCATGACAGTAAGTCAAATACTTTTGAGATATACACGAGGCAAGTTGAAAATTGAAAACTTTTACTAAGTCAAGGGCAATAACTCTACAAATACTGAATAAATACACAATCCCTGGTGGAAAACTGCACATGCTGACCATCATCAGGGTTTCTATTGACGCACATTTCCTGCGTCCTTGACGCAAAAATAGTAACCTAGGACCCTCAGTTACTCTAAGTGTGCGTCCATGGGGACGCAAATTAAATTTTCCTCCGTAAATATCATTTGGAAATTCCTTCCGCTTCTTTAAAGGAAATGACGTAATTTGGTAGACGGGTTCTAATATTGAATAAAGCAGAGTTATCTTTCTTTCAATTAATTACAGTTTAATACGGAAAAAAAACGGCGCACACTAGAATTTAGTCGACCTTAAAAAAGCGTCCCAGTCTATGCGTTTTTTGTTATAAAATAATTTGTAAAACATGTCGGCTGCTCCCCCAATTTTAATGAAAAGTGGCTAAGTTAACTTACCCGTGGCTCGTCCAAAACGAGACGACCACGGATATGAAATGCAGCCGTTGCGTCTCAACCATAAAATGTAATCCATTTGCCTCAGAAAATGGATGTTTGAACTTCCAAAATAGTAGATACATTTGTCCGTCATCAAGACGTATATGCAGTTAAACAATTGATAAAATTAGTCGGACCAGATGTGAAAGATCTTGACTTTATGCAAGTTACACAAACATTCAGCCAAATGAAAGAAATGAAAAATTAAAAAGTAACAATAAATAATAAATGGTTTATATTTTTTATTTTATTTAACAAAGTCAATAAAAATGCATATGTAGTTGAACAATATATATAAATGTAAAGAATTAAACCTAGACAATATATATAAGTAACACCTTACTTTTAAAGTAATAAATGATTAGGACCAGGGCCGGCAAAATCTGATTTTGACTAACTTGTCCGTTTTTACTTGAAGCATTTCCTTACTTGTCCGTATGATACTTGTATAGTAAATTTTAGAAAATTTCCACTTGTCCGTACAGGCTGTGGGACAACCTGGGCAATACGGACAATTGATTTCGCCGCCCATGAGGACCCTCATATTTTTCTCTGGGCACCTCATATTTTATGAGCACGAGTCCCTGGGACTCTTAAATAAAAATGCCTAGTAGAAACCCTGCATCATGCCTATAAAGTTTAATGACTCTAAGTCAAATACTTTTTGAGTTATGTGCGACACAAATTGAAAATTGGAAATTTTTACTACATGTAAGTCAAGGGCAATAACAAAGCAGTATTAATCCACAATCTCAAGGTGCACAACACCACATGCTTATCAACATTCCTGAAAAGTTTCAAGACTATAAGTCAAACATTTTTTTAGCTATGTGCGACACAAGATGAAAATTGTAAATTTTTACTAAATCAAGGTCAATAACTCTACAAATACTGAATAAACCCCAGGTGCACAATTACACATGCAGACCAACATTCCAATTAATTTTTATGACTTCTTGAGCTACGCACAACACAAATTGAAAATTTCAAATTTTTACTATGTCTCATGCAGCCTATATGACATCATTTGTCATACCATGTTATGTTTAAAATTTCAGTGATTTTCCTGCTTATATAACAGCAGGGATATTTTTTTTGGCTTATTTTATAGCGATGGTCATATTCCCAATTGAAAATAGTATATTTTTGTTCCAATCCACAGGAAAAAATTCCCAATTGAAAGTTACAAAATAAAAATATTGAATGACAAATTATAAAATCTTTGAAAATAAGAACTTCTTCAATGTAATGGTGCTTAAAATTAATGTTTGAAGATGCCATCCTAGACAGATATTCATTGCATTCATTTAATCACTGCAAAATTTAAGTCATGCATTTTTCCCAATTTTTAGCAAAACATGGCTATAATTCCAAATTCCATGGGTATGGGTCATGTTCCCAAAGTCCTGGGAAAAAAAACCTGAGCAGACTCCTATAAAAGGCCTCTTCCCAACTGAAATTTTCTTTAAAATCATGCAGTTTGCCAAAAACTCTGAACTTAAACCTGCTTTATTACTTCCCAAATTAGCAATTTTAGCAATAATTTTTCCCAAAATCAAGTGGCTAAGGCAAGTGAGAAAAATCACTGAGTTTAATAAATTGCCAATGAGTATTATACTGATAAAAGATATGCGATCATGGGAATGCCAATTTTTTACCTCAAATTGCCAGTTAAACACTTTGCTACTGGCAAAAATTTGCAAGTAGAAAAAAAAAGCTAAATTCGAAACTTGGATGGCGCTAAATACAAGAGAAATAACTTAATGAAAAGAATCCAATTAAGGTAGATTATGACTGTGTCATAGAAAGTACACTTTGCAAATTTCAATGCGTCATTCTTGAAATTATTGCATCAAATGAAAAATGCAAGAAACACAGATTACTGTAGCGAAAACACTGCTGATGTTATGGAATTAAATGAACTCTACAAGACAAACACTTTCAGACAAGACCCTGGCATTGCACTGATAACCCTAACCAATTGTAAATAAACACACCAGTCCAGTATTTGTCCCCATGAATTACTATTTTTCACGTCAAAGGTTTTCATAATAATCTTCCCATACATGCCAGGGAAGTAATTTGTCGAAATTTAAGACAGAATTAGTAGGAGTTGTCTTTCATGCCTTTACAAATAAGATGTACAAGTGACGTTGTAAGTGTTTTAGTCCTCAGTTATGCTTTTATCCATCTACTTATCAAAGTTTTCTGGCAGGAACCTTTCCCTTTAAGAAAGTTTATTTTAATAAAGAAAAGAATATGAATGCTTACTTAGATTTATCTTTCTCCTATATTCGACCCAATAAATTTCATGGTTGAATGTTTGGACTGAAAATATAGTATGCCTAGCATTCTAATAATATTCAAATAACTAGAAATTTATTCATTCGACTTTTCTCTAGCAGTACACTGTTGTTGTTGTTGTAGTTTTCAATGTCGTCTGCAATTTATTTACATCCGGGCCTTTGATCACTAGCAACCTCGTTTTGAAAATTTCTAACGCTGCATTGACCGCCATTTTGTTTTAACTACAAAATGAAATATGTCTATAGACGCGCATCATACTCTTGAAGTACCCATTGAAAGTATTCCTGGTATGACTTATTTTCTTTATGAAATGATAAAATGTTATATGGCTGAATAGTTTTGTTCTACATATTGCATGGGTGTTAAAATGTGCGAGCTATTTTTGTGTCCTTCGGCCGAGACAGGTTCGAGCGGAATGATACGTGGAACTTCACATTCGCGAATGAATTTTAGGTATTCATACACAACATGGTTTAATTTGTTTAATTTTACATTTTTGTTTCAGGATAACTGAAGTAGTCCCTAGCGTTGCTTTTAAAAAATCGAAGCACAAAGGCATCCAATAGTTTGTTATTTTCGCCATGGTTTCATTTTTTTTTCACAGGAAACTGTTGCTGACCTATATTTTTGACTTATTTACAAAATGAAACTGAAAGTAGAAATTGACCGTCTCATTACAAGATTTTTTATGTTTAGTATTGATTCCAGATACACAATATACTTATGACAGTATTTATTTGATTCAAATGACTTGTATTCTGACGGCTCTACTGGGTGTTTTCTTGTTAATCATAAAATTAAAAAAAAATACCTGTTGACTTTTAATTTTGTCATTTCAGGGCTATTTGAGTATTTGTAATCAATTATCAATAAAATGTTGAGAAGCATCAGCATTAATGTCTCAAATCTGAGTAGGCCTATAATGAAAGTAGGCAGAGCCTATAAACAGGGGAAGTCAGATTAAAAAATTGTGTTCATTTTTCATTTTAAACTTGTCATCCGGTATTTCATGCACCTATAGCTGTTCCGTTTTCAATTAGAACACCTACTGGTCGGGGAACCATCAACCGGACTCTTTTTAAACATTTTTCCATAAAGATTTCATAATTTCAAACCTAGAGACCTGAAAATTTGACACAGCACAGCTATAGATAGGTTCTTCCCCTGACAAACATACTTGTTTGTTTATTAGTCCCCTACCGGTTTACCGGAGGGGACTTTAGGTTTACCCTCCGTCCGTCTGTCCGTCCGTCCGTCTGTCCGTCCGTCAGTCAGTCAGTCCGTCCGTCCACAAAACTGGATCCCGCGATAACACAAAAAGTACTGAAAATATTTTAATGAAACTTGATATATGGTTAGATGGCAGTATGGAGATTATGCACGTCTTTTTCTTTTCTTCCTATGTTGAAAATTCTGGTTGCTATGGCAACAAATAGACTGAAAATATGGCAAATTTTACACATAACCTGGATCCTGCAATAACGCAAAAAGTACTGAAAATATTTTTATGAAACTTGATATATGGATAGATGGCAGTATGGAGATTATGCACGTCTTTTTCTTTTCTTCCTATGTTGAAAATTCTGGTTGCTATGGCAACAAATAGACTGAAAATATGGCAAATTTTACACATAACGTGGATCCAGTGATAACACAAAAAGTACTGAAAATATGTTTATGAAACTTAACATATGGGTATATGTCAGTATGGAAATTATGCACATCCTTTTCTTATCTTCCTATGTTGAAAATTATGGTTGCTATGGCAACAAATAGACTGAATTTCAAGATTTCTGATTCTAGATTTTAAGTTTTTTTCACAATAAGTTCTTTATTTCTTAAGGTATTTTCTTCAAACTTTAAGGTGACAACAGACACTTTCCGTGGTACTCACATAAATGTCATTTAAACTAAGTTATTTAAGTAATAATTGTTATTTATTTAATCTTTGTGCATTAAATATCGTTGATCATCATAAAAAATAACATATTTGAAAAAATGCCTTTGTAAATGATTGATTTTGAATAAAAATCCTAAAATTTTAAATCGTCATATCAAAGTCATTTTTTTATTTTTTGTCATCAAACTTTTGGAAAATAACCATACTTATATTATCTGGGGAACCATGTCTCAAATTTTTTCTATCTTTTCTCAAAAAAATATTACGTAACGTCAAACATTTTATGCGACTTTTTTCACCATACATATTACGTAATTAAAGATAATTAAGTCGCTGATTGAGCAAACAAAAATCCCTGACACGGTTCCCTCCGTAAATGAATTTCCTTTCATGTGCTTTAAACCGCATGTTAATTGCTTGATTATTAAAAAAGTTATGCCGGTTCAAAGTTAGTCCGACCCGCATCAAACGAAGTGTCATAAATCGGCTGTTCTCTCTCGGACCCCTACGTTTCACGCTAAATAATTGCATAATACACAAATATCGCACCAGAGAGGGTCACAAGTTGCGGTAACATACTCTAACAACATTTTATGACCCAGTGACATCTGACCAATTAAAAAAGCTGCTGATTAATATCAGTTTATAGCCGAAATTTCTTCAATTCTTAACGTGATTTACTTTCCGTCTGGTATCTGTCGCACATGTCACGTGACTATCGGTAAAATATGAGGCACTCAGTGGGGGGAAATGGAACGCATTGCGCACCGCTAGCGGGGTATTTAATTGTTTCCTTTTTGAAGTTTATTAAATATTATCATCAGCATTATTATTGTATTATACCAGTGTCACTCTGCCTGTGTATTCGTGTATGAAATTCCGTTAAAATATAAAATAAAATAAACAAAAAACTGAGCTTCTGACAGTCTTTTAAAGTCCATGGTAGATGTACAAATAAGAACGGGATATTATATATTTTTTTCCACCAAATTGATAATGCTTCACATATTTTAATAGAAATAAAAGATATTACTCGATCATTATGATCTGGCCTTCTTGACTTCTATTATCATGAATATCATCTATGCACGGCATAAAGATCCAGTTTCTACCGGGATAGACAATAAATTTCATACTTTGTCCCAGATTTATTAGTACTGTGTCCGATTTACTGGCGAACAATTTATTTTCACTGAAAATATATTTTAATATCTTTTTTTTTATTCATAGAGAAATAATCATCCTTAGACAATCTAAAATGGTTTAGAAATTTGTCAGGGACACCTTACCGCAAGTCATATAGGCGTTCACATAAAAAATGTTGTCTGTTTTTGTTGTTAATTGTTTTACTTGACATTGTTAGAAAACGAGGTTGAATGTAAAGTAAACCCTTGAATCCGTACAAAAGTCTATCAACTCAATGTAATATCTATCAGATTAACGGGACAGACAAATTATTCTCACACATTATGGATATTTTAGCAACTACATTTTTAGCTCGACTTTTCTATGAAAAGGGGAGCTATCCTACTCGCCCCGGCGTCGGCGTCGGCGTTGGCGTTGGCGTCACACCTTGGTTAAGTTTTTCGTACCACCCCACTTTATTTCAGAAGTATTACAAGTATGGCTTTGAAACTTACCATACTTGTTCACCATCATAACCTCCATCTACAGACAAGAGTACATAACTCTGTCAAGGTTTTTGACAGAATTATGGCCCTTTTTTGACTTAGAAAGTGTATTGAGCTTGGTTAAGTTTTTTGTACCACCTCACTTTATTTCAAAACCATTGGAGGTATTGCTTTGAAACTGACCATACTTGTTTACCATCACGACCTTCATCAACAGACAAGAGGACATAACTCTGTCAAGGTTTTTGACAGAATTATGCCCCTTTTTGACTTAGAAAATACATTGAATATGGGTAAAATCCACTTATTGCCTTAACCCTTTGAGATATTGCTTTGAAACTTTTAATGCTATTTCACATCATTACCCCCATCTGTACGCAAGAGAAGGTAACTCTGTCAAGGATTTGTTTTAAAAATTAAGGCCTTTTATCGACTTAGAATCTTGGTTAAGTTTTTAGTACCAGTCCACTTTTTGACTGAACTGTTTGAGATATTAATTTGAAAGTTGGAATACTTGTTTACAATCATGATTCCCAAACATGTCCAGGAGAAGGTAATTCTGTCAAAGATTTTATTTGAATTATGGCCCTTAACTGTCAATGTTTTGTATTATAGGCAAGCACTAAAAAACTTAAAAAATCTAAAAAAATTCATTCCTATCCACTTGTTCACTTTACCATAAATTATGTCATATAAACATTGCTGTAATATTCAATTCAGTAAAATAATTCTTCACTGAATATCTTAATGCTCATGGCCATTGTTCACTTTAAAAATACAGAGATTCTTGTATTGCCTTTTACTGCAAAAACTTTTTTTATTGGCAAGCAATAAAAAAGTCGAGCGCGCTGTCTTACGGACAGCTCTTGTTAATCAACCCCTTGGTCGTGCGATTTGCCGCTATGCTTAATTATTTATGTTTCATACATTATGTTACGTACATTGGCCGACAATTTTTTAATTTATAAAAAAAGGCTAAATGTTGAGATATTCATAAAAGATGTACGGTAGTTGTACGATACATGTATTACGAGTAGTATGGACCAGTATGGACCTGTAATTCACGCATATATGGAACTACCGATTTCCCTCATTGATGCCTCAACAGGGGGCGGAGCGTTATCGATAATCGACAGGTTACGCGAATAGCAGATACAAATAGTATAGGTACCGTTTTAAAACGTTTAAAAACACATTTTTTGGACTAACTGCTTCCAAAATTAAATCACGAATGTGTTCAGAAAAGGTTGATAAATCTACTTAGCAAAAAATCTCATTTTAGGTATTTTCAGTGATAATTGACTCCGTTGTCACCTTAAATATAAGTTGCTTGTAATCAACCACATCATATGTGACAAGGTTTACAACTCTAGCTCAAAATTTATCAGAATTACCTCCCTTGAACTTAAAATTTTCATGAAAAAACATTTTTTTTTTTTTAATAACTTCTTTTTCTGAATGTATCTACTTCAAACTTCATATAAATGTTTCATATTATCACTCAACATTTGTGAGTATTCAATACTCTAGCAAGACTATTTCCAGAATTATGCCCCTTTTGAACTTAGATTTTTTTTTTGAGAAATTGGTAATTTTTACTCCAACTTCTTCAATCATGATAGGATTTTAAAAATGTTATATTTTGATAACAGGGATGTTTAAAAAATAACTTTAGAGTGTCCTTCAGTCCGTCTGTCTGTACATAAAAACTGTTTCCTGTGATAACTTTTTCAACAAATTTACTTAAAATAGGAACATAAGTGAATGGCCAATGGCCCTTCAGAATGTTGCTTGGGCTCTTACCGGTAGGGGACTTATGGATTGCTTGCAATACTATGATAATTGCTTGTTTCTGATTATATTGACACTTATACCTGATGCTCGTCAAGGAGGGTATCAAAATTACCTAAATTGTCTACACTTCAGTACCATGTGTCCGGACAGATATGTACATGATGTGATTTAATTCATTCAAATGCTAGGGTGTTTTAATTTTTTATTTTTAACATGATATACAATATTTTAGCAGCAAATGCTGACGTTTTGGATATTCTATTGTTTACTCTGCAAATGATAATAACTGGTATATGAGGTCAGGTATTGCACTCTTAACCCCCAAATTTTCAATGTCAGCATTCTTAAAATAGACCTTAGAATATTACCGTTGAAATAAATTTAATTACTTAGTTATAGAAGAAACATGCATTTATTGTTGTTATTAAGTGACTGATAGATTGACAACCAATGAACAAAGAAAAATATCTTAATTAAGCATTTTCTGGGCCGTCCTGGTTTGGTGGTTGTCCGGTTTTGGTGGTCCCCAACCAGTAGACAATTATTATTAAGCAAAATAGTTACGATTGTTACGTTGAAGGAAAACCCGGCCAATTATCATTGAGTTACAAAAAAATTGGCGAGGCCCAACTCATACATGTGAACTTTTTTTGATGATCAAATGTGACATATTTTTTCAAAAAGAGGGAGATTTTAGAATTTGCAATAAACAAAGAAGGAAATTCTGACATCAAAAATAGGCAGATTTCTTTAATTTGTGAAAATACCCCTTATTTTAAGAAAAATCTTTGAAAATACGGCTTCAGAAAGCGGGTGTCTCCCGCTTAAAGTGGGAGAGTTCACATGTAAAGAGAGAAAATTTCTCCGATATGTATTATCAGAAATTTATACATTTTTTAAATTGTTTTTAATTTGATTTCCTTTTAAATATACATGTGAAGTCTAAAGTCGGCAAGCCAAAACGCGGGCTTGCTTTGCAGACCATCCTTTGACTTCCCTGTATTATTGGGAGACAATATTGTACAGTTGATACATCAGTTTTTAAGACGTTTGCCGTTTGATAATAATTATAATATTAAACTTTATTTTGGGAAGAAAAATCTCTGAAAAGATTAAATTATGTTCAATTCAAATGTATCTTGAAAGCATTTGAAGTCAATAGCAGAGAATGAAGATTGTATAATCATGATGTAGTATAAAATAAACATGTTTATGGCTGTTTTCTGTAAGGTTTTTAATGAACATTTTTGTATTTCAGATTTGGCTAAATATTTAGCCAGTCAGCAGCAGGGGAGCCAAAGCATTGTTAATCCAGTTGTGCAGGTTTCTGATGTCACGGCTCCTATATTACAGGTACAAGATGCTGTACCAGGTGGCACTATCATACAGGTTAGATCATTAGTCAAATATTGAAATTAATTTTCAATTGTCATGGTTTTAAATCATTTATTTTTTTACCTTTCTCTAAGAATTAAGCGTGAAGATTACCCCCAAATATGTGTACTACCTTATACTAGCTTCTACCTTGTATAATAATAATAATAATTTATTATCTTTGTAATTCTTATATGTATCAATTTGGAAAAAAAAACAATTTAGATTGAAGTCCTTGGAACCAAGAAGAAGTAGTATAGATGTACAAAATTAATGTATTGGTCTCTTTGTCTTTAATAGATGCCAGAGGGCTCTGTTGCTCCAATTGTACAAATGGCAGATCAGGGCCAACCAATTTATATAACAGAGGGGTTTCCAAATGGCATACAAATATTGGATGGGTCTATACCTTTCATACAAAGTAGTGATGGAACGTCCATCATTCAACTTGCCACCCCAACCATGGTTTCTGGTGGTAATATGGAAGGACTTACTCAGGTATTTATTTTTCAAATAAATGTTAGATAAATATTTGTTTCAGCTTATTAATTTCAGTATGATTTGGACAAATGATGCTGCCTTAAATCACTATTGAGTCTGTTTCATGCACAAAACAATACTATAGTTATATGATAATTCAATGTTATGGAATAATTTTGGCTCTGACAATACCTGAATTGTGTGGTGACAATTTATCCACAAGGCAGTCAACCTTGCAAACTTTTAAAGTTTCAGTAATTTTGCTAGATTTCGGCAACATTTTTATTATTTATATCTTACTTCAACCTGTAAAAAAGTGTTTTGGGGGTTACCTGTTTTTTTAGCTCACCTGTCACAAAGTGACAGGGTGAGCTTTTGTGATCGCTTTTCGTCCGGAGTCCGTCTGTAAACTTTTACTTAAAATGACATCTCCTCATAAACCACTAAGCCAATTTCATCCAAACTTCACAGGAATGTTCCTTTGGTGGTCACCTTTAAAAATTGTTCAAAGAATATAATTCGATGTAGAACTCTGGTTGGTTGCCGGCAACCAAAAGAAAAAACTTTAAATATCTTCTTTTAAAAAACCCAAAGAGCTAGAGCTTAGATATTTGGCATGAAACATCTTCTAGTGAGTGTCTACCAAGTTTGTTCAAATAAAATCCCTGGGGTCAAAATTGGCCCCGCCCCAGGGGGTCATTGATTTTCCCTATATGCATATAGTAAAAACTTAATAAATCTTCTTTTAAATATCTCAAAGAGCTAGAGCCAAGATATTTAGCATGAAACATGTTCTAATGGGTGTCTACCAAGTTTGTTCAAATAAAAGCCCTGGGGTCAAAATTGGCCCGCCCCAGGGGGTCATTGATTTTCCCTATATGCATATAGTAAAAACTTAAAAAATCTTCTTTTAAAGAACTCAAAGAGCTAGAGCTAAGATATTTAGCATGAAACATGTTTTAATGGGTGTCTACCAAGTTTGTTCAAATAAAAGCCCTGGGGTCAAAATTGGCCCCACCCCGGGGGTCATTGATTTTCCTTATATGTGTATAGCAAAAACTTAAAAAATCTTCTTTGAAAAAACCCAAATAGCTAGAGTTTAGATATTAAGCATGAAACATGTTCTAGTGAGTGTCTACAAAGTTTGTTCAAATAAAAGCCCTGGGGTCAAAATTGGCCCCACCCCGGGGGGTCATTGATTTTCCTGATATGTGTATAGCAAAAACTTAAAAAATCTTCTTTGAAAAAACCCAAATAGCTAGAGTTTAGATATTAAGCATGAAACATCTTCTAGTAAGTGTCGACAAAGTTTGTTCAAAAAAAGCCCTGGGGTCAAAACTGGCAGCCATGCCCCAGGGTTGTCATTGTTTTCACTGTATGTGTATAGTAAAAACTTTAATAATCTTCTTTTAAAAAACCAAATGAGCTAAAGCTTAAATGTTTAGCATGAAACATCTTCTTATGGGTGTCTACCAAGTTTGTTCAAATAAAATCCCTTGGATGAAAATTGGCCCTGCGGGGGGGGGGGGGGGGAGAGAAATCATTGTGAAACATCTAATGAGTGTCTTCCAAGTTTTTTCAAATAAAAGCTCTGGGGTTTAAACTGGTCCTGCTCCGGGGCCTATATACAGGTGAGCGACCTCAGGGCCATCATGGCCCTCTTGTTTAGCTCACCTGGCACAAAGTAATTTCATAAATATCTCTAGGCATCTTTCCCTTAGTAACTGCTTAATTTTATATAAATTCAAACATGTAGCCATCATTAATGATTTCATTTTCTATGAGTTTTATAATGCTCTGGAATTGATGACCTAGCCATTTATCTCTGTAAGAACATAAACATTGGACAGGAAGCAGGATCAGCTTCTTCAAAAGATTAAAAAATAAAGCATCATAAATGAAAATTGACCCAGTCTTTGGGGTCACTGAGTTATACATAGATTTAAATAGAGTGACCATTTTAAATCTTCTTATGTAAAGCTACATGGCTCAGACTTAAGATATATGGCCCTCCCTGCTCTGATGTGACCCAAATACCTACTTTTGCAATAAAGAATTATAACCTTATCAGGCAATATATCGCAGGTGAGTGTTAAAGGGCCATCATGGCTCTGCTGGTTTTAAGCTTGACTATTCAAGCCCAGGATTGGAGTCGGTGTCACACTTTGTTGTTGAGTTTTTGTATACAATTTGGTTTCTCCAAAACTACTCAAGGAAATGTATAGAAAATTTACACACTTGTTTGAGAGCATTATAGGAGGTCACTGTCCAAGGCCTATAACTTTAACATAGATTTTGACAGAATTATGGCCCTTTTTGGATTTTAGAAAATTCTACATTATCTAGGCTCTTGATCTACTATCAAGCATTGAAAATAGTCAAGCAAGCTATCTGACTGTCAGCTCTTGTTTTTTTTTGCTAAAATTATATTCTTGCTGCACAGATATAGGTGCATTATTGATGTTTAATAGACTCAGGTAGATGAACTATATTGACAGATTGTGCAGTTTGCTGGAGGACATGTGGCACTTGTAGAACAACAAGAGAATATAGACCCACAGAATATACAGCATTATGTCCTTGAGCAAGTCTCCACACAACAGTCCTCGGTCATTGAAGGTGAAATACAGCAACAACAACAAATTCTGATGGATACTGCGGCACCAGAACATGTTGTCAAACAAGATGCACAAGAACATCTAGATATACAGTCTCATGCTGAAGAGGAAATCACTAAACCACCTATTGGAAAGGTAATGTTAAAGGCATACTGCATAGCTAATACTAGTAAATTGAGAATTTGTTTGTCATATTCTTTTACTATAAACACAGTTATAAACTGTCCATCTGTGACATTTAATTGTAAGAAACACTTTTGACTTATAGTTATGTAACTATTTTTATTTCTGAAGGAGTCTATTTCTTTTGTAGACCTCTCTAAAAAGCAGAATTTTGAATATTTACATTTTAACATGATAAATGATTATGGTAGACTGGTACTGTGTTAGTTTATACAGAAACAATGCTCTCAAGTTCATTCCATGAAACATACAGTACTGTTTAATTCGTTTATTTGTTCCAAGAAACAATGGCTTTCCCCTAACTGGGTTTGAACATTTGCTGCCATTAGCCTTTAGATTTCTGGTCTGACATGTCAACAACTCGGTCATGCTGCCTCACATGTGGAATATTTATGTACATTTTTCTAATATAAATGATGTCTAAATAGTATCACATTGATATTAAAAGGGTCCATTTACCTGTGACATTTGTGAGAAGAAACTAGAGAAGTGGAACCAGTATCAACGTCATATGAAATCTCATGAGGATGATAAGCCATTCCGCTGTTTCAACTGCCCGGCCTCGTTTAATATCGCTGACAATCTGAAGCTTCATCTGGCCACGCATGTTGAGCCGGGAGATAAACCCGTTTGTCCGGAATGTGGGAAAAAGTTTTCACGTGTCGCCAGTCTGAAGGCTCACATTATGATGCACGAGAAAGAGGAGAATCTGATGTGTCCAGAATGTGGAGATGAATTCTCACTACAGGTCTGTTCTGATAAGTTAATACAGTCAAACGTGTATTAAGCGACCGCGCAAGGGAAACACCCAAAACGGTCGCTTAATGAAACGGTCTCTTAAGACAGTCAGCATGATATAAAAGTCAAAATTTATAAATGACATCTTTCTTATGAAGTGGGAATGTTTTTCAACTTCATTTTTATATAAATGTTGAATAATTAGTACGCTACGATAATCTAAATGGATGCAAATGTAAAAAATAACTTTCTGATATTTATTGACAAATTACGTACATGTTTGACATTTTTTCCAGAGTTTTTTAACTTCTCCGTTGTTTTTCCTTGTCTCCAACACGAAAACCCTATTAGTGAAGATGTTTTCTGTTGTGCATTTTTTCATTTGAAATAAACAAACTACATCTAATTGTTACGATTAATTTAATTGCTGATCAAGTTCAAGGTCAATTCAATGCAGTCTAAATGTCAACAAGCGAAGCGTATACACCATCTCAGTAGGGGCGGAGCGTTGCATTGTTTATCCGATATTATTGGATAATACACGTCACGGGTATACTTAACTTCATTTGCATACGCTAAAACGGTTTGGGAAATAGAGTTTTTCACACGTTTATTTGTTGTGTTTTGATTGTTGACACTTGTGACTTTACGAGGCGGCGTTCTCTTAAAACACAATTACTTGACAGGTAAAAGTGGTCCTTTAATGAAAAGATTGATCTCAATTAGCTGAATAATTAGCGGTCGCTGGTCGCTTTAAGCAAAAGTCGCTTATTACATTTAAGATATAGAGAGAAAATGATCGGGGGGAATTTAAAGTGGTCGTTTAAGACAAAAGTCGCTTAATACACGTGGTCGCATGGGCAAGTTAGACTGTATAATTGTTCTGTTATTGAAATTTTGATGGTATTATATTTATTTCTTATTTTATTTATTACTCTCGCAGTCAATTCTAAAGTATCTCGCAGTGATTTAATGTTATATGTATTTTTATGATGATTTCATTATAAATTTACACATTCTTCTCTTATTTAGAAAGAAAAACACCCTAAATGGTTAGAAATATGAATTAATATTGTTTTTCTTCAGTGCCTGTGATCTTTTCTTTTTTATAAAGCTTGAAAATCAAGCTTTATAATATATAATGTACAGATAAAAGTATTAAAAGTTAGATTAGATAATATTTGATGGTGATACATTATCAGGGTCAACTTGACAAGCATATGTTAGATCACCAAGAAGATCGTGATGGTACACGTGTATACTCGTGCAGGCAATGTAATGCCTCGTTCATGACACAGAAAGACCTGAAGGATCATACCAAACAACATTTCAAAATCAGGTAAAGATCACTTGTTTTATACAGAACTCAGACAGTCTTCAACCATGTTTTAGTATGATGCTTTATCAATGCAATTGTCTTTATTTGTTGATGCAGAGATAGTTATTTGAAATTTCTGCAATCTACTTAATATTGT
The DNA here is from genome assembly GCF_026571515.1 of Ruditapes philippinarum. NCBI lineage: Eukaryota > Metazoa > Mollusca > Bivalvia > Venerida > Veneridae > Ruditapes > Ruditapes philippinarum. Next base: position 217,722 of record NW_026856414.1, read on the forward strand.
TACTTATTATGCCCCCATTTCGAAGAAAAGGGGGTATATTGCTTTGCACTTGTCGGTCCGTCGGTCCGTAGACCAAATGGTTTCCGAGTGATAACTAAAGAACCCTTAGGCCTAGGAACTTCAAACTTGGTATGGTGATTGGTCATGACCAGTAGATGACCCCTATTGATTTTGGGGTCAAGGGGTCTAAGGTCAAGGTCACATTGACCTTGTAAGCAAAAACGGTTTCCGATCAATTAACTAAAAACGCTTAGGCCTAGGAACTTCAAAATTTGTATGATGATTGGTCGTGACCAGCAGATGACCCCTATTGAGTTTTGGGTCAAGGGGTCAAAGGTCAAGGTCACATTGACCTTGTAAGTAAAAACGGTTTCTGATCAATAACTTAAGAACGCTTAGGCCTAGGAACTTCAAACTTGGTATGGTGATTGGTCATGACCAGCAGATTACCCTTATTGAGTTTTGGGATCAAGGGGTCAAAGGTCAAGGTCATATTGACATTGTAAGTAAAAACGGTTTCTGATCAATAACTAAAGAACGCTTCAGCCTAGGAACTTCAAACTTGGTATGGTGATTGGTCATGACCAGCAGATGACCTATTGATTTTGGGGTCAAGGGGTCAAAGGTCAAGGTCACATTGACCTTGTAGGTAAAAATGGTTTCTGATCAATTAACTAAAAACGCTTAAGCCTAGGAACTTCAAACTTTGTATGATGATTGGTCATGACCAGCAGATGACCCCTATTGAGTTTTGGGTCAAGGGGTCAAAGGTTAAGGTCATGACCAGTAGATACTTGATAGCCCTTATTAATTGTTTGATCACTGGGTCAGATGTCATGCATAATAACCTTATCACATGACTTATTGGCTGCTGATAGGGGGCATACATGTTTTACAAACATATCTTGTTTACTTAATATTGTGACTTATTTTGGCACTCTTTATGATGTTAATAGAAGATATTAAATGAGTGTAAGTGCATTACTGAATTTATTGAATGAGTGGAATAAAATAATGTTATGCAAGCATTTGGCAAGCAGGATATTATTTTATTCATGAGTTCAATAAATTCAGTTATGAACTTGCATGAATTTAATATTCTTTTAATCACATTCCAAGAATAAACACTGTCTATTTTCATTGATATGCCTATAGTATAAATCTTAGCACATCATCACACCATGTTTGAATAACACAAATGACATCACGTCGAAATATATGCATGGAGTCACAAAAATGGCACGGGTTTGTGATAAAATATATGACTTAACAAAAAATGCAAGAATTTATTTAAAGGTTACTGTAGATGTTATAGGTGAGATTTAATGAACCATACATATTTTTCAAATTTCTTTGTATATTTGTATAAATATGAGATTTTTATTCTAAGATGGAGCAGTTTTTAACCAAATCAGTTAAACAAGTAAATGCCTTAGCTAAAGAAACAAAATTATTCAATAATTTGATATTCTATTAAAAACAGAATGTCAATGTCACATCGCACCTATAAGAAGGAGATAGATCGATCAGGATTTAATCAGAAATGTCCACATTGTTCCAAGTCATTCCAGAAACCCAGTCAGCTTGAACGTCATGTCAGAATACATACAGGTTTGTATACTTTCTTCCTTTCTTAAATCAAGTTCAAAACTAGCAATATATAATGTAAGCTGATAGATGAAATTTAGTTTACTTTAATAAAAAAAATTCTGGTTTACAAAATGAATTTTTGTAAATCGATTTCCATAAATATTGTGATTTTATTACTATCATTATCAGTGGAAAGAAGTTGCATGGACAGTTTCATGTTATTCTCAGATATCAAACAAACTAGACAAGAACAATAGACAGCACTTTACAGTAAACTTTATTTATAACGATGTTACTAATATTGATATTTGCCGCAGTCCTGATATGACTATTGTTTTCAAATTTGCTGCCTCTCAGATATAACAATATCAGGATATAATAATAAAATTTTGTGGTCCAGTGAATATCATTATAAGTGTTGTTTACTGTTTTGCTAATTCTGGTGGAATAGTATTTGCAAATTGGCATTTTTGTTGTCAATGTTATGAATTTATTTTGTGAATTAATGTTTCATCATATTTTTTTGCAAATTTTAGGTGACAAGCCATATAAATGTCAAATTTGTCCCAAGTCATTTAATCAGAAGGGAGCACTACAGATGCATGTACTTGGTCGTCATACCAATAAGAAGCCTCATAAATGCCAATTTTGTAAAGCTGGATTCTCTCAGAAAGGCAATTTAAGGGCTCATGTTCAGGTACATATACTGTTTTGTCTTTTATTTAAGTGAGAAATGGGTTTTAAACTTTTTTTTCAACTCTTCTTATTACACAGTTAATGTAAAAATGCTTAGCACATATTGGCAAAAGACATCTTAGGGTCTTGTAAAATTAACACTTTTCATATATATTATTTATTTTGATTAAAAATTATTGAGCAGATACTGAAGTGTTAAAGATAAATTTGTTGTAAAATGATGGGTGGTGGGGGGGATTATATCAGACCTTCCAACAAAGCTAAATTGATCATTCATTTACACCTAAGGTTTATGAATGGAAAAAGTCTTTTGATGTTTTTCATTTTGGGGTTCCTCTCTTTTTTGCTCATTTACATAAATTTTCAATTAAAAAAAGATGAATATATGATAAAATATGACAACACAAAAAATGTCCTTGTATTTAAGGTGACAATGGAGTCAATTATCACTGAAAATACCTAAAATGAGATTTTTTGCCTAGTAGATTTATCCATCTTTTCTGAACACATTCGTGATTTAATTTTGGAAGCAGTTAGTCCAAAAAATGTGTTTTTAAACGATTTAAAACGGTACCTGTACCATTTTTATCTGCTATTCGCGTAACCTGTCAATTATCGATAACGCTCCGCCCCCTGTTGAGGCATCAATGAGGGAAATTGGTAGTTCCATATATGCGTGAATTACCGGTCCATACTGGTCCATACTACTCGTAATTCATGTATCATACAAATACCGAATATCCTCTACCATTTATTAAGCCTTTTTATAAAATAAAAAATTGTCGGCCAATATACGTAACATAATGTATGAAACATAAATAATTAAGTATAGCGGTTAATCGCACGACCACGGGGTTGGTTAAAATTGTAGTTGCTAAAATATCCATAATGTGTGAAAATAATTTGTCTTTTCCGTTAATCTGATAGATATTACATTGAGTTTATAGACTTTGTACGGATTCAAGGGCCTGCTTTACATTCAACCTCGTTTTCTAACAATGTCAAGTAAAACAACAACAAAAACAGACAACATTTTTTATGTGAGCGTCTTTATATGACTTGTGGTAAGGTGTCCCTGACAAATTTCTAAACCATTTTAGGTTGTCTAAGGATGATTATTTCTCTATGAATCAATAAAAAAGATAATAAAATATATTATCAGTGAATGGTTTGAATAAATTGTTCGCCAGTAAATCGAACACAGTACTAATAAACCTGGGACAAAGTATAGAATTTATTGTATATCCCAGTAGAAACTGGATCTCTATGCCGTGCTTAGATGCATAGATGATATTCATGATAATAGAAGTAAAAAAGGTCAGATCTTAATGATCGAGTGATACCTTTTATTTCTATTAAAATATGTTAAGCATTTATATCAATTTGGAGGAAAAAATATATAATATCCCGTTCTTATTTGTACATCTACCATGGACTTTAAAAGACCGTCAGAAGCTCATTTTTTTGTTATTTTAATTTATATTTTAACGGAATTTCATAAACGAATACACAGAGTGACACTGGTATAATATAATAATAATGCTGATGATATTCAAAAGTGAAACAATTATATACCCCGCTAGCGTTGCGCAAATACGTTCCATTTCCCCCCACCGAGTGCCTCAAATTTTACCGAAAGTCACGTGACATGTGCGACCGATACCAGACGCACGTTAAGATTTGAAGAAATTTCTGTTATAAACTGATATTTATCAGCAACTTTTTAATTGGTCAAGTGTCACTGGGTAATAAAATGTTGTTAGAGTATGTTACCGCAACTTGTGACCCTCTCTGGTGCGATATTTGTGTATTATGCAATTATTAAGCGTGAAACGTAGGGGTCCGAGAGAGAACAGCCGATTTATGACACTTCGTTTGATGCGGGTCGGACTAACTTTGAATCGGCATAACTTTTTTAATAATCAAGCAATTAACATGTGGTTTAAAGCACATGAAAGGGAATTCATTTACGGAGGGAACCGTGTCAGGGATTTTTGTTTGCTCAATCAGCGGCTTAATTATCTTTAATTACGTAATATGTATGGGGAAAAAAGTCGCATAAAATGTTTGACGTTACGTAATAATTTTTTGAGAAAAGATAGAAAAAATTTGAGACACGGTTCCCCAGATATTATAAGTATGTTTATTTTCCAAAAGTTTGATGACAAAAAAATAAAGAATGACTTTGATATGACGATTTAAAATTTTTGGATTTTTATTAAAAATCAATCATTTACAAAGGCATTTTTTTCAAATATGTTATTTTTTATGATGATCAACGACATTTAATGCACAAAGATTAAATAAATAACAATTATTACTAAAATAAGTTGGTTTAAATGACATTTATGTGAGTACCACGAAAAGTGTCTGTTGTCACCTTAAGACATAACAATTTCTGTATACATGGTTGGAAAAATGATATTTGCATTAAAGATGAATGCAACTTATGTTGATAAATACATATAAATTGAGAGTATTTATTTATTTCAGAGAGTTCATTCAGTTACAGACAGCTCGACAGAGGGGGAGGTCCACAAATGTGATGAGTGCTCTTGTGTCTTCAAAAAGCTTGGTAGTCTAAATGCCCATATCAGTAGATTTCATACCGAGGTAAATCTATTATCAGTCCTGACAAATTCATTTGAATGCTAGTGACTAAGTCACCAGTATAGAGACCGACCAACCTGCAATTTCATGCTGTATGTCAAGTCTCTATACTATTTGTGTCTCGGATCTTTTATACCTAACTGTGACACTTTAATACCTTACCTTACTTATTAAGAGTTCCAAATTCAGGGCCAGACAATGTATTCAAGTGTGATAAAAATATAAGCTTAAAGTACTGATATACAAATGAAGAAAAAGAATATTAGCTACAAGTTGAAATTAGAAAAAAATGGTGAAGACTTTAATACAATGTTGTAAAATATGGTTCAATGCTTGACTGCAATCTGTTGTTAAACTTTAGCACAGAAAAATAAAATCTTGCATTTTGTTCAACAAGGATTTAATTAAAAATATTGACTGGCTGAGATTTCAAAGTAATATATTTCAGTAATGAACTTTTTGAGTTGAGGATTAAGTTATGCTGACACAGTTCCAGAGACACTGCAAGCAATTGGTCCCTCACTGGTTCAAGTTTTAATCCTGCCTAGGACTTTGGATTCTTCCATGTGAGGAAGCTATCCAGCTAGCTTATAAAATGTATGTGGTTCTACTGAAATGACTGCTTCAGTTCTTGTACCTTAAATAATGTACAGAGTAGCACCTGAGGTCTTCCTCCACAAAGAAAGCTTGAAAGTTTCGATTTAATCTTACCAGTGTTGATGTGACTTTAACCTAACAAAAATATTTTGAAATAATGATGAGTTAATCTATATAAGTTCATGTATTCTCTAACAGCGGCCAGACTTTGATGATATTCATGGAAATGAAGTTAAGGATGATGATATGGACCAGGGGAAGGACACAGCCGGTGATGTTATACAACAATTGTTAGAGCTATCAGGGGCTGGGTCTGCTCAACCCCAGACACAACAGGTAGGAGTTCTATTTTAATTGTATACCAGTATGGCTTTTGTTAACACTGTTAAATACTGTGCAAATTTAGTATACAAGGGATGGTCTAAAAGTTTTGTCACTGCATTTATAACTTGTTTTGTAGGAACATTGCAACAGTGCAAGTCAGTATACAAAATTTCATTGTTTATTTATATGTAGTAAAAATAAAACAACCGTCATCAAGTTTTTATGTAATTGAGACAATGACAAAAATTTTGGATCATCCCTTATTGTACACAAATGAAAGTATGTTTATTTTTTATAACCTGAAAATTGAAGAATTTGTGAAGAATGAACTTTCTTCATATATCTTTTTATTGAAACTTTATTGAATTGATGAGTATATTAAAATTTTTGGAACAGTTATTCTAAAACCTTAAATCAAAAATGTGCGATCAGCATTATTACAATTAATTAGCATTGCATTTTTTTCTAAAAAGTAATGCTTATTCTCTTTCATAAATTTAGGTAGACTATGCTGTCATGTTTTTGTTTAATTAATAAAAAAAAGTACATCATTTTTTGTCTGACAGAAATTTTATCCATATGTATCAGAATAACTTATTAAAAGTGATTGCCAAAGACATAGATATATATGAAAAATCACACAAAAGAATCAGCATGCTGCAGCAGGATTCGAACCAGGGGTCTCTGGATTACTGGTCCAGTATACTATCCATTACACCACAGCAGCCTTAACAAAATTTTCATGCTTATTGGTATTATATATTTAAGTTACAGTCACAGTTTTCCTTATTATAAATTTTCTTTTTGCAATTTTAGAATGTACAAGGTCAAGATGATATTCTACAGCAAGCTCTACAGAACAGTGGTCTTCCAGGGTCTGCAAACAATAATGCCCCAAAAACAGGGGGAACTATGTCTGTCATGAATGTTAGAGATACTGCCACTGGTGCTATCAAGAAACATTACGTTAGAAAAGTAAGTTGGATTTTAATTTCAAACATAATGTTGTTAAATTTATGGTTGTCTATAAATTATTTTTATGCATAGCACATAATTTAAAAAAGAATTTATGCTATTTGATTTTTTTTAAAAAGTTAAGAAAGATATAGGTGAAATTACAATAAATCTAATCACCATTGCTTTATATTGAGGCAGTTAAAATGAAGGCACAAATGTTATTTTATATTGGCCAATAGTATTAAACAGACTATGCATTTAATTTATTTTCATACATATAACATAATAACTAAATAATTTAAAACAATATATGTTACATGTTAAGTTTATTTCTAGATATAAATATGAGTGTTTTGTTTTATTTTAGCTCGGCTCCACTACATGGCATCAATGTGCATTCTGTATGAAAGAATTTAAGAAACCGAGTGATCTTGTACGTCATACGAGAATTCATTCTCATGAGAAACCATATAAATGTACCCAGTGTTTTAGAGCCTTCGCTGTGAAGAGTACTCTCAACTCTCATATTAGAACACATACTGGAATAAAACAGTATAAATGTAACGTCTGTGATAAAAATTTCTCTACACATGGAAGTCTTAAAGTTCATCTTAGATTACATACAGGTATGCTTTGTCAATCTAATTGCCTTTTGTTAGTGTTTGTTAATTATACAGAATTTCTCAGAATTTCAATTGCTGTTAATTGACATTTACTTAGAGCAATGCCATTCTTGAAATTGAAATAAGTCCTTCATTGAAATGATATAAAGTCTGAAATTATTCTAACCAGTATTTACATAAACAAGTAAAATAACAAAGCCAATAATGGTAATGGAAGCAGGTCTGTTCATTTATATTAATTTATTATTGGTTTAAGCTTTGTCATAAATGATTAAAGAAAACTTAAGAAAATTATTATGAAAGATTAAAGTGACAATAATTTACAGGAGCGAAGCCATTTGAGTGTGGGTACTGTGATAAGAAGTTCCGTACAGCTGCTCATAGAAAGAATCATCTAGCAGCTCATTTTAAAGTAGACAAAGGTCCAATGAGACTGAAGTCTGATCCGGGTCTAAAGAAGCTTGGTGATTTACAAGATATACCACTACAAGAACCTATACTGATTACAGATACTGGTAAATATCTCATAATATACACCACTCCTAGATTAATTAAACTTTGTGCAATGATCAAGATATGCATAATTGTATAGTACAGGTAAAATAAAGATCATATTAAACCACTTATGTACTGTATACAATATTATTACATGATCCGCAGTTTTCTCTATTGAACATAAAAGGACCAAGTGTGTATTATTGTGCAAAAAAATCGATGATGATGTTCTATATTTAGACATGTGACATGACCATTAGACATGCAGGGCTCACACTGGCTCAAATAAAATAATAGCCAATATTTTTAACTTAAAAAAATTATAGCCAAAAGTTTCTCGGACTATTCACGATTTAGCGATTAACAACATAAGCAGTTGATTAAATAAACATTACATATAAATTTTTTTTCAGTTTTATAAGGGTTCTGAAATAAACTGATATATACATTTGTGTATATTGATAACTACCTTTTTTACATAGTAATACAACTTTAATTGTTACTATAGGACAGAATAAAAATGTTATATATAGCATACATGTGAACTCTCCCACTTTAAGCGGGAGACTCCCACTTTCTGCAGTCATATTTTCAAAGATTTTTCTTAAAATAAGGGGTATTTTCAGAAATTAAAGAAATCTCCCTCTTTTTGATATCAAAACTTTCTTCTTTGTTAATTGCAAATTCTAAAATCTCCCTCTTTTTAAAGAAAAATCTCCCACTTGATCATCGTGAAAAGTTCACATGTATGATATATAGTATAATTACTGTATAACAATATTATTAAAGATTCATTATAACTTTACATAATGCTGTTATCAGACAATTTCTTTTGTTTGTTCTAATCAAATTTTGTCAGCTATAACCACTGTCAATTCCTACATTTCACACAGAACTGGAGTAGATCTAGGTCACATTAGCCAACAGGAATAACACTTGCAATCTCATTCACAGAATGCAGCCTTTTTCTGAATAACTTACTGAAAAATGTCATCATCACCAATGTAAAACAAATTTTCTGCCATAATAGTAAAGATTTAAAACAGAAGATAGCTTATTTTCACCTTTAAATAAATATCAAAATTATCGGTGTCGCGAAAATATGTGACAATCGGATTTTTTTCTGTTTCTGAAGAAATATTCACAATTTTGGTTGTTGTGCAAATAGTTGTTTGGAAGTAAATGCTTTTTAAATATTTTATCATTGTTTTCCACTGGCGATTTAGTCAAGCAGCTTAAAAGAAAAAAAAAATCAAAATTTGCCATTACTGCAATTTACGGTAAATTTGGGTTGGTCAGTATCCAGTTTATCAATTTTAAGACAATTTTTGTAGCTTATTGACCGATTTTTTATGGCTATTACAATGCTGGACAATATCTTTTAAGTACTTATACAATTTTAAATCTTGCATGTTTTTAACACCTGCATGTATTTTTCAGGGCTCACGCTGTCGGTCGCCATAGTCGCCATTTGCGATTATTTTATAAGATTGGCGATTATTTTTTCATTTTGGCTACAAAATCTGGCGATTATTTTTTACTTCCAACAGTGTTTATAAAAGGTGTAAAAATCGATAATGAATGCAGAAGACCCAATTAACACCAGCGGGGTGCATTTAATTGAGTGTCAACTTTTTACCGGTCACGTGCTGCTAACTATAGATCTATTGCCCGAGGTGATAAAATACATGCGAGATGTATAATTGTATAAGTACTTTAAAGATATTGTCCAGCATTTATAATAGCCATCAAATATCCGTCAATTAGCCACAAAAATCGTTTTAAAATTGATAAACTGGATATTGACTTACCCAAAATTTACCGTGAATTCCAGTAATTGCAAATTTTGATTTTTTTTGTTTTAAGCTACTTGACTAAATCGCCAGTGGAAAACAATGGTAAAATATTTAAAAAGTATTAAATTCCAAACAACTATTTGCACAACAACCAAAATTGTGAATATTTCTTTAGAAAACAGGAAAAATCCGATTGTCACATATTTTCGCGACACCGATAATTTTGATATTTATTTAAAGGTGAAATAAGCTATGTTCTGTTTAAAAATCTTTACTACTATGGCAGTAAATTTGTATTACATTGGTGATGATGATATTTTTCAGTTAATTATTCAGAAAAAAGGCTGCATTCTGTGAATGAGTTTGCAAACTTGTGTTATTTCTATAGGCTAATATGACCTAGATATATATACTCCAGTTCTGTGTGAAATGTGGAAATTGACAGTGGTTATAGCTGACAAAATTTGATTAGAACAAACAAAAAAAGTTGTCTGATAACAGCATTATGTAAAGTTATAATAAATCTTTAATATTATTGTTATACAGTAATTATACTAATTATTACGTTTTTATTCTGTTCTATAATAACAATTAAAGTTGTGGTTCTATTTAAAAAAAAGGTAGTTATCAATATACACAAATGTATCAGTTTATTTGAGAATCCTTATAAAACTGAAAGATATAAATGTAATGTTTATTTAATCAACTGCTTATGTTGTTAATCGCTAATTCGTGAATAGTCAGCTGAACTTTTGGCTATTATTTTTTTAAGTTAAAATTATTGGCTATTATTTTATTTGAGCCAGTGTGAGCCCTGATTTTTATCACCTCGGGCAATAGTAAACAATGCGTGGTCGATAAAAGTTTACACCCGATTAAATCTACCCCCGCTGGTGTTGATTTGGTCTACTGCAGTCTTAATCGATTTTAACAACTTATATAATTGCTGTTGGAAGTAAAAAATAATCGCCAGATTTTGTAGCCAAAATGCAAAAATAATCGCCAATCTTATAAAATAATCGCAAATGGCGACTATGGCGACTGACAGCGTGAGCCCTGACATGTGACATAACCATAAGAAAATTAGCCATGCTGAAACAAATCAGGACAATTAAGCTTGAAATGAGGTGCGGCAGCATTTATTTGTTGATATTATGTAAAAATTAAAATAATATATCAAAATCAGTGATTTTATAGCTTGATGAATTTGGATGCGCATCATTATACATATCATTATATCAAAAATTCCTCGCATCCAAACTCGAAACAGTGATTTTATTAAGCTATATAATCACTGTTTGGGATATTTTATTTCTTAAATAACAGAGCAATGTCACAAGAATAAAGATATTACCAGTCTTAACTTCTATCAGCTTAATAATGTATTATTGTGAACCTGAAAACCCTGACATTAACAACTGAAATAACAAGTACATTAGCAAAGTCAGTTCATAACATAAATTCAGTGATGGGAAACTGCTGCAAAGATTTTTTAAGGTGTCTAAGATTCATAATTTCCAGAAAGATTTCATGAGTTTCCTGTAACGAAACATAGTAGCATGTAAACTGCAATTACGATGGTTATAATTTTCAGGTTTGATTCAGCAGCCACCTAGAAATACTGTGTTTAACCAGTACCTGGGAGGGGAAAGTGGTAGTGTTGATAGACCATATAAATGTACATTCTGTCAGAGAGGTTTTAAAAAGTCCAGTCACCTGAAACAACATATACGATCTCACACAGGTAAAATTAGAAAACATTTAAGGACACTTAGCCAAGTTTGGAGAGTGTTTAGGCCTCAGATTTTCAAATATTGAGTCTTTTGCATAACAGTTGTTTATCTGTAAAAGTTTGGTTGACTAAAATATATCTAATGCTTTTCAGTCTTTTAAATGATTTATGTGGTGAAAAATTAGCAGCAACTCCTTGGACAACAAAATTGTTGTTGATAAATTCATGAACACTAAATTCATGAACACTTGTTGAGTAAATACCTGCTAATATGTAACTCATGTACTAGTGGATTAAGACTACATAATGTTGTTTTCTCACATTTTATATCATTAGGAATCGTTTTAATTCTTTATTATTTGTAATAAGGTAATATGAAGTGATTCTATTTCTTGTAGGTGAAAAACCATACAAATGTCTGCAGTGTTCTCGGACATTTGTCTCCAATGGTGTTCTGAAGGCCCACATACGTATTCATACTGGATTGAAACAATATAAGTGTGTAATGTGTGATAACCTGTTCTCAACCAATGGCAGTTTAAAACGTCACATGTCAACACATAGTGACCTTCGACCTTTCATGTGCCCATATTGTCAAAGAACATTCAAAACAAGTGTGAACTGTAAAAAACATATGAAAACTCACAGGTGAGAAATTATTTATTCAAAATATAAATTGAAACAAATTACCTGAGGAAAAAAACAACAACACAAAAACAACATAAATTTCCATTTTGAAGTAAATTTAAAGCATGAATAAAGTGCTCTTATAATGTAAAAGGTTTTTTAGGCTATAACCATAATAAGCAAATAATCTATTATTATTCTTATTATTAAACCAAACTTTTAAAGTGCCCTTTTAATATATATTTCATGCATTATAAGAATTTTAAATATTCCAATGTTATCTTTTTTTCAACATATCTAACTTGATGCTAGTTTTAGACAAACAAATTCTTAGTCTTGTTACCATGTATTCCATTGAACCTCTTTTTTTATAGGGCTGAACTGGCAGTACAGTCCTTGACCAGTCAAACACCATTACAAAATAATGAGCAAGTATGTATATATTTTTTATGTTGATGTCTTAACTAACATCTATGTCAAATTCTTTGACAATGTATAAGATCTGAAAATTTTCTAAATTGTAGTTTTGTGAGATTCCAAGTTATGAAAATATGTTCAAATTATTTGAAGATATTAATGCAAATCATTCTTAGACTTCTGTATATGTAATGTGAGTGAGCTAACCAGCTAGCTCATAGAACTTCGGTGGTTCTACTCAAGTACCCCCTCATGCCTGATTTAATGGGAGGGGAGGGGGATGTGGGCATCTAAAGTTTTTCTCCACCAGTAAAGCTGGAAAAAATGCCATATGACCAAAAGTTAAAGCACTATTAAAACCAACCAAAAAAATGTAAACAACAATGACTGTATAATACAGGCGCAGGCAGCGAGCCACGCTGCAGAACTTGTTCAGGATACGGAACAATACGTGGAGGAAGAGCCAGTTGATAGTGATCTTACACTTGTACAACAAGATCTTAACCAAACTTCCTCTATGGGACAGACAGATCTAGGTCAACAATCTATACTCTCACAGGCAGGTCTACATGATGCTCTAGGACTGACTAATAGTACAATTGACTCGAATATCCTTAATCAACAGGTATAATGTTTAAAACATCATTGTTTAAATTTATCTGATTAACATAATTCTTGTTATTCTAATCCATACAAAACTTAATGCTGTCAGTACTCTAGGGCAAAGATATGGTGATGTCAATAGTTGTTAATGTTTTGCTTTGACTGAAATTATCTATCTATCTTTAGAAATTAAAGACTTTAGATATAGATATTTGAGCACAAATTGTTCTTATTTTTTAAAAAAAATACCATTGCTTGCTTTGCTGAAATTCTACATAATATTTATTTCATTTATTTAGTTTATTCAGATTTATTTTAGTTCGACTGTGTAGGAAGCTATAAGGTTTTAGACCCACTCATAAGGAATTCGTTCCAAGAACCAGCCAGTACTAAGAAAGGAGTATAAAGCTTCTTGTTTGAGGAAATTAGGCTTGCCCCTGACAAGGTTTGACTCGTGTGGCCAGCATCCTTTTGATTAACCATTCGGCCACACCACAACTTCTGACATTTCTTATATTTATTTGGTTATAAGATTCTCTGACTCAAGTTATTGAAGGTGACATATTTTTGTAAGAAGGTAAATTTGATGTATTTTTTCAGCCAATGTTTAACCAGCAACAGACATTTACACAGAGTTTGTTAGGATCAGGACAGCAGAACTTTGAGCAGATGAACACTCACATGGCAAATATCAGTCAACAAAATCAGTATGGCATACAGGTATGATTCCCTTATTGTTCATGTAGATTGTTATTTAGGGAGGCTGAATGTCCAGGTGCTATTGGTCAGTATAGCATACAGGTATGTGTAAGCGGCAGGATAGCTCAGTTGGCAGAGCCGCGATTGGTATTCCGAGGGTCCGAGGCTAAATAACTTGGTGCTGTCACATCTTGGTCAGTTTTTGTCTTGGTAGGGACATTAGACGGAAATTTTCATCAACTAAAAAACACACTAGATTTGTATGTTACATGTAAATAAATAATACACTATGGGGTATTGGATAAGGCTGGTAAAGATGCAAAGTTGTCTTATGATCTAAACATTTCAGCTGTGAACATAATTTGCCACTTTCCAAGGACCTCTCTCCAAAGATTGATTAGAAATGGACCCGCTTTGTACATGTTTACATATTAAATAAATCTTTTTTTTTTTCAGTTCAAAAAAACAACATTGTTGGAACATGATCTTAAAAACTTTTCTCAAGTAAAAAGAATGTTTAACAAATTTAATACTTATATAAATGTATTTTTAAAGATGTATTTTATTTAAATTAGCAGCAACAGCATATAAATCAGGTAGACTTGAATAGTTTCAACCAACAACAACAACCAGACAATGTTATTCAGATAGTTACTTCAGTAGATCAGACTGGTACAGTTCAGACCGGGGATCAGCAAGCTCATAATAATGGGAACCAGTTTGTTGCATCAGCTATGATGCCCAGTACTTCAATGGAGAATATCCTAGAAACTAGGTAAACTGTTCGAAACAATTTAAAAGTGGTTATGAATAATTTACACTGTTGATTTATTTACTTTATATTTATATGTGGAGAGAGTTATTTCCTTATATTCCCCTTGTGGCGTAGGGTTGCCTTTAATGGTTGGGGCAACAGAATTGTAGCCCCCTTTTATCCCTGCGTGATCATAAGAGACAACAAAATGGGTTTGAATTACTCGAGTCTATGAACTTTTTAGCTCCAGCAGGTGAGGTAGTTTTGACTCTGGTTGTTGCTTTAAGTTTGAAAACCATGATGGTTATTTTTAGATACATTTTAAATATTTTCTTTAATCAACCGATTTATTTAATATATCAACGATTTATGTATGACAACCTTTTGTTTAGAGGTGGTCTGTAAGCAAAAGTTGAATTATTATATATTACAGAGATAATCAGACGGGAGATGAGGCGGAGGGTGAGGCAGCTGTCCCGTCCCAGCAGTCAGAGGAAGATGGTAGGAGTAGATATAACTGTGAATTCTGCCAGAAAACATTCAAGAAATCCAGTCATCTAAAACAACATATCAGAACTCATACAGGTTTGTCATCCGTCCTTATAATTACATTAAATATGCTGATTTGGTGACAGGTCGGTTTTAATGTTTTACAAAAACCAAAAAATAAGTTCTTAATATTGATAAAGATTTATTAGTAGGAAACATTATTGCAGTTTTTTGTTTTGAGGTCTATTTTTGAAGCATCATACATTTAATATTTTTACAGCCAATTAAAGTGGAAAGTGCATGAGCCAAGCTTATTGTGATTATTTGAAATATTAACAATTTACAAAATAAGCAAGGTATTTTGACATATTTCAGTTACAAACAGTTTATCATCATCAGAGTTTTTATTTAAATTCTCTGTGGGAAAGCTATTTATTTAGTATAAGATTTGTGGTGTAAGACCTTTTAATGTGCTTTCACCCTTAATATTTTTATTTTTTGATAGGTGAAAAGCCATATAAATGTACACAATGTGAGAAGACATTTGTATCAATGGGTGTTCTACGTCAACATTTACGTACCCACACTGGTGTGAAGGAGTTTAAATGCAGTGTTTGTCATGCCTTGTTTACTACGAATGGTTCTCTAACTCGACATATGAATATCCATGTGGCCATCAAACCTTACAAGTGTCCATTCTGTCTGGAGGGATTTAGAACAGCTAGTATATGTAAAAAACATATGAAGGAGCATACAGGTGGAGGTAGGTGTCAGTGTTTTATACCATTACAGTTCACCTGTATCATATATACTTCAGAAGATTCTTTAAAAGCAGTCTACCATTAAACTGAGATCTCATTTTTAACAGAAAATGGGAGTTACAACAAACATGTGTTCATTTACTTTGTTTTATTTGGGTATAACTTTAGCATTACATACATTTGTGCAAGATAGAGTGTAGAAATTTGTGTTTCAGGGCTTTGTAAACTATTGTCTAGTCAGAGAAAATAACAAATTGGACAAAGTGATATTAATGATATAATGAATGATATAATAACAAATGATATAATAATGATACAGATAATGATGATGATGATGATGATGGTGACAATGATCAGGATAATGAAGTTACTGTACCAGCTGTTACACCAAAGAAAAGGAGAGCCCAGTTTATGGACATGCCACAGTCTGTAGTGAAACCTCCCAGCCAGGATTTAAATTTGTCTGAGAAATTACTGGTAGAATCTGCCTCTGAAAGAGATAGAATCAGTGAGGTAGGTCTTGTTTTATAGTAACGGAACTGTTTTAAACTTATAGTTGTTTGTAAAATGTCACATCATAGGCCTGGCAGTTGTGCAGGAAATAATTGATAGAGATGGTGCATAAGAAGTGTGAGGGGATATATAATGTGATCAATGTATCTTAATATCTTTTTGTGTGATAAATGATTTCAGTTGTAGTACAGAAAGTGTGGCCGAGTGGTTAAGGTCGTTGACTTCAAACCACTTGCCCCTCACCGCTGTGGGTTCGAATCACGGCAGGGACTTTGGATTCTTTCATGTGAGGAAGCTGTCCAGCTAGCTTACGGAACGTCGGTGTTTCTACTCGGGTGCTCGTTATTGCCTGAAATAATGCACGGAAGGGCACCTGAGGTCTTCCTCCACCAGTAAAGCTGGAACGTCGCGATATGACCTATACTGTGTCAATGTGACGTAAAACCCAAACAAACAAACAGAAAGTGTGTAATTTCTTGTTATATATTTATACAGTACCATCATCATGTTGTATATAGTTGTCAGTTTTTGTTAAGTTAACAACCAGATTCCTATAGTTCCAGTAGTGATCCAGTCTGATTATGATGGACTGGTAATACAACTGCATTGATTAACACCATCCTTGCATGAACTTTAAATTAGTACAGTGTAACTTCCGAATTCCGGAACTTCTGAAATCCGGAAACTTCTAAAAACCGAACATTTTTTTCGGTCCCGATTTTTTCCCTTCTAATTTCTATTAATATAATAAATTCTGAATTCCGGAACTTCTAAATTCTGAATTCCGGACGATATTTTCGTAAAATTAGAGTCAAATCAATGCAATTTTACCTCCAAAAACCGGAAATATCCAAAGGTGTGAAATACATTGTAAAACGAGAATTTTTACCCTGCAGGAAGATTTAATCTCCCTATCGATTGTTTACTGATTAGCGGTGATCGTGTAATTTGACACGCGTTAAAATCACAAACTGTGAAATGGTATGTTTGAAGTGATGCGGTTAATCAAAGTAATTAACGGTCAGTTAATTTGGAGTGTTTATTAGCGGATTAAATGACAATTAATTGGACAATGTATGCATCAAATGTCTTTAGGGATTTTATTGCATTTTATGTAATAATTAATTAACTAGCATCGGACGATATGTAAGTTTATGCAATTAACAACATTTCTACAAACTGATAGAAATTCAATTTGCAGGTAAGATAAAAATGTATTCTTTTCATGCACATCTTTATCTTGATTAAAAGACTATTAAATATGATAATACAGAAATGGACACATCTTCCTTGACATTTAGTGATATTAAGTGGCTTAGTCTTGTCCACATTATCGTAAATGATAAACCTCTGAATTCCGGAAACCTCTGAAATCCGAACTTTTTGACAAGTCCCATGGGTGTTCGGTTTTCGGAAGTTACACTGTAGTTGATGGGTCAGTGTAGTGTTACTGAAATTTCTTACACTATGCCTCACCAAAAGAAATTATTCCATTGCCAGGTTTGAACCTGCACTCAGCGTCATGAAATAGTAACTTCTTCCGCTTAATGGTTTTGTATAAAATATCTCGGTGATTTGCTATTGTTTTTCTGACATATTAAAGATGTGATATTTTCAGGTGAAGGAGTTAAATTTACATCATTCTGAGAAGCACACCCATGAGTGTCCACACTGTCCAAAAAGCTTTAAGAAGCCAAGTGATCTTGTTCGACACATTAGAATACATACTGGGGAGAAACCATTTGCCTGCGGAATCTGCCGGCGTACTTTCACTGTGAAATCCACTCTTGATAGTCACATGAAAACACATGGCGGATGTATGTATACACATATCATTTATCATTTCTTCACCAATTATGTTAGCTTTATGTAAATGTTAGACTTAATTTTTGTTTCCTACTTTCTTTAGCCAATCTAGGGAAAGAGCAATTAAACTTCTGTTTATCATGATCAGAAACTTATGTGTTGATCAGATAAGTGTATTTGTATGTGTTGTATAGATGAAATATAAATAGAAATAAAAACTTATCCATATAAATAAAACAAAATTTCATAGATTTTCATCGTATAGCCAGCAATAACTTTAACACTGTGGACATTTCTTATGGATAATTTTCATCTGTTTAATCTATAATTTATAGAGATGTTTTTGCACTAAAGAATTTTACATCATTTATAGGGATTTTTTTGCTCTTAAGAATTTCCCATCATTTATAGAGATGTTTTTGTACTAAAGATTTCATCATTTTCAGTTGAGAAGACGATTCGATGTCATGTGTGTGCTTCAATGTTCAGTACAAAGGGTAGCCTGAAAGTTCACATGCGTCTTCATACTGGAGCCAAACCATTTAAATGTCCTCATTGCACTCAGAGGTTCCGGACATCCGGGCACCGGAAATCTCACATCCTGTCTCACTACAAAGATGTTGCCTCGATGAGGAAAAAACGCAATACTCAGAATATAAATATACAGGAAGTTCCCCAGCCTAATGAACCTATGGACTATATAAATCAAGTTGATCCAAACCAATCTTTACAGCAAGTTATAGCACAAGGTCAAAATCAAGGACAAATACAAATGGGTCAGGTGATAAATATAGACCAATCAATGCTTGGTGCAAATATGGTTCCGTTTTCTCTGACAGTAGATGGGTACGGGAATCTCAATGATTCGATGCTACAGTTACAAGGTATGGAGGGAGTCCAGCTCCAGTTACCAGGTGGAAATATAGCACAAGGCATTCAAATAACTGGACTTGATCAAAGTAGTATAGGCCAAACAGTTCATATAGATGCCAATATTCTACAACAGTTACAGTCTGGGAACTTTAATATTACACTAAATCCTAACCAAGGTAATGATACTAACTTAGTTCCAAACTTGGCAAATATCCAGTTACAGCCAATGTCCATCCAGGACGGTGTAAATCCTAATATGGTAGTGCAGACACTAGGAGCTATAGGCATGGATCAGGCCACAATGCAGCAGGGAAGTCAGGCTGCTCCGATGGGTATAAGCCAGGAATTGCCTCCAGGGACATTTGTTATGGCTGCAAATCCTGGAATTATACAAGAACAGGTTAGTTAAGACAGGGTACAAACTTGTGCTTGTATTTGCAGATGAACTAATAGATCTAAAAAAAGTTACTTTTAATACTCCTACTGACCTAGAGATGAGGGTGAAATTAAACATCTTCATCTCTGGTGTTGCAAGATTGACATGGTGTTTATAGGTGTACCATTCAGTCGTAAAAATTTGGGTAGCAAACTGAGTGTTATTTTAATGAAATAAAATTAAAGCATAATAGGCATGAGAAAATAATTAAGGCCATTTTGACTGTATAAAGTTTCATAGATAATTTATAGATTTGAGCTTTGGTTTATTTTTTAGTTGGCTAAAGTACTTAAGCATTTTAAATAGGTTAAAAGTCTCTTATTTAGAAGTATTGACTTGTCAAAATTACAAAGACTTATTAAGTGAAAATAATACTAATATCTATATTGAGTTGGTCTTTCTTTGTTACAACAGATTGGGCAACCCCAGGTTGTTATGGATACACAACAGGTTCAGTCAGTGGCACAGTCTACAGAAAATGTTATACAAGTTGATACAGGGAGCCAGTCTGAAATTGGTGAAACTGATGCTGTGAAAGGTATAATAATATGTGTCTTTATGATTATTTAATGGTCAGTTGAATAAAGTTGAAGAAATTTTACTAGCAATGATAGCTTTGTAGATTTTACTCTATTTAGTTACCATCAGAAGTTTCTTGTTAGAAAAATTGTCCCCAGGTAAAAATATTAAAGAGGAATGGAAATGCATAGTGTTGCATAGACATGTTTTTACAAGAATTTGTTGCGTCTTAGCATAAAGGTTTTTCTTTATTCATTAGTTTACCTTGCAGATATGACCAACACATTGAAGAACAAGAGTTGTAGCTGAACTATAACTAGTTGTTCACTATGAAATTGATATTTATTCTGGTTTTCAGAGATGGAAATTTCTGTGCTACAGACAGATATAGACCAAGAATCTCAAGAAATGAGAGCCATAGATCCCAACATGACAACAGATCTCTCAGATACCATGATGCCTGCTAATAATCAGGTACAATCATCATCAATCTTAAGTTATATATTATATGGGGAAGTTAAAGGCTGGGTTTGCAAAGCGCAGCCAGACTTTGGTTTGCCTGGCCATAGACTACACCTGTATATTTAAAAGGAATATTCAAATAAAAAACAATTATAAAATATATAGATTTCTATACAAATCAGTAAAATTTTCAGTGTCATATCTTGTTGGGCACTGCCATTTTCAATGAAACTAAATGATAATAGGCGGGGTATTCTGATAATGGAACAATCGCAAATTTTCAGCTCAATAATAATTGTCAAGGTGTTCAAATTAAAATTGAAAGCAGTGCATAAAATACCGAATAACACTTTTAAAACGGGAAATGTTAAATAAAAAATAAACAATTATTTTAATCCACTTCCTCGTTCATAGGCTTTGCCTAATTTCATATTGCTAAATAATGAATCATAGTGGCTGGCAGCATTTAATAATGGATGTTGAATGACTGTAGATTTCATTGAATTTATTACACAAGTTAAATAAAATTATATTATGTGTGCTTCTGGCAGGCAAAATGTTATTTGATTTAACAAATTTAATTTATTAAGTTTGCTGCCACATGAATTTGTATTTTGTCCACATACCCAAAATAAGAAATGTTTACAGTTGGAAGGAATCACATTTTCATTGATGTGCTTGTAGTGTAAAGCTAACAGTTAGCATTATTTTTGTATAACTCAACTGATGTCACATCAAAATATATGCATGACCTGGCAATACAATTTTTAGGATTCACAAACTTGCTGGTTGCAACTGATTGTACCCATGTAACCAGTGCCGACCTAGATCAACAGGTTCATTCTTGTTGTGTGATCATGGTTTTCACTGTTCCCTATTCAGTCAGTGTCTATTTTGAAATTTTCCCTTAAACTTACCAATGGTTTTGTCCATATTGAAAGATATAGTCCAGTAAAGATATTTATCGTGGTTGGGATTAAAGACATATCCTGATCAGGTTATTGTATGGCAGTAATTTGTTATTTTTGTTAAAGAGAGTAAAGAGAGATAGATGATTGTGAACATGGACATGTAAACAGTCTTTTATTATATCAAGACTCAAGCTGACCTTGACCTTGAGCTTTAAATAACCTTGACCATCAAGGTCAAAGTATTGAATTTTGGTTAAGTTGTCATAATATAGTTGCAGTAAAATATATTTAGGGAGAGAGATTTTTAGAAATTTTGAAAAGAATTATTTTTACATTACTTCAGGCTGATTTGGATAATGATGATGTTGATAATATTGATGATGATAATGAAGATGATGATGATGACCTTGATAATTCTGGTGAGATGATTGAAGAGTCGACAGGTGACGATGTGAATGAGGATCACATGCATGATCCTAAACTTGCGATTCAGTTCATGCCAGTTCAACGAGACTTTGTTGCCACTAACACTCAACAGCAGGTATCAGTTGATGATGGCAGACACCACCAGTGTCATGTAAGTTTATATCAGTTCTTTCTTTGATTGTAATAAAGAAATTCTTTACAAAAAAATTCAATATTTTTTTATGATAATAGTTTATTCCATTGTCGACAAAAAGAATGTTATTGAGTAAAAACTAGAAGCATTCACATGTTTTCAGCTTTTAAATTGAGTTTTTATTAGATGTTTAATAGATTGACAAAATATATAAGTGCATTATATTCCTTGTTTGTCAGAGAGAGAACTATTAATACCTGCAATGCAACTTGTTCTATTGGTACTAGTAATGTTTATTTTCTTTTTATGAAGAAATTTTATAAAGGTTTGCATACCATTGTGCAATAATCATGACTGACTGGTGTCGTTTTTAGCTGGAATGTTCAAAGAATAAGGAAAGCTATTGTACTTGTCTGTGTTGCAGTCACATTTTGGCTAAGTTTGTGTGTGCAAGTTGGTATCCCCAAAACCATTGAAATAAATGGGTTGAAACTTCACACACTTATGTTTGAGCATAATATGAGGTTATACTCCAAGGCCCATAGTATTAACATGGATTTTGACATAAAATTGGCCCTTTTTTGAAGTTGGAAAATTCTACATTATCCAGGCTCTTGTTTTACTATACAACACATAGAATTGTTCAAGCACGCTGTCATACTGACAGCTCTTGTTAACTTAGTACTTTGGTAAAGTTGTCACAATATGCCACAAGTGTAACACTAGCATCATATCTCAATATATACAATGATATATTGCTTCATGAACTTTCATAAAGAATTATTATAAATATGACTGCATATTATTTCTGACTTTTAAGCCTTTTGATTCAACTTATTTTTAAAATGTGTAACATTTAATAATAAACACCCAATGCAGTTATTTAATAATTGATATCATTTAAGGTTGTAATATGGGATGGTATCAGACTGGAAATGCCAAGACCAGAATCTTTTGAATAAAGTAAATTGTAAATCTCTAGCCCTTAATTTAGAAGAAGCATTACATATTGCAGTATACAGTTCATTTCTAGAAAATCAGCTGGGCAGAACACATTTGAATTTTGAAATAAAACTGACTGGGATTTCACAAAATTATTTTACCTTGTAGAATGGAATTTTAATTTAGGTTTTCATATTGCCTGACATTGCTCTTTCAGCTTTTATCCCTTTGTACAGAAATTTCTTTTTCTTGGCAAGAGAACATAACTCTGTCATGAATTTTGACATAGTAATCCCCCTTAAACTTGACCTGCATGATTCCACTAACTAGCATTAGGATTGTCAAACACACTGTCCTGTTGTGTTTTTGGAAAAGGCTTGAACTGTCAACTCCATCTTTTTACAGAGAGTTTTTTACCCCCATTTAAGTTCTATTTTAATATATTTAGTTATAAAAGTATTTATTGAAAATCACATGTCAGTTTATTTATACCACTAATTTCTAAAACAATACCACACATAGCCACTGTTAGAAAGGGGGAAATAATTCAGAAATGTTGAACTGTTTAATATGATGTGATATTGATATGTTGAATTCAGAACATATCAAATAGCATTTTGATATTAAAACATTGGACCATCTGTTGCTTTAATGATCAGCCGATACATTGTTGGGAGGTCTTTTTTTTTTATAGGCATATGAAAAAGTTCAACATTGTCTGATTCGTGTAATTTAAAATGTTGTGTTTCACAAGGTTACTTAAACATGATAATAATAGTGTATTACATGTATTTTCATGACTTTTCTAGTGAACATATACTTTGCTGCATTAATGTATTTTATTTAACTATTCCTGTTTTAATTTTGAAACTGTCAGTTTTTTAGTGGTATAAATATTTTGAAAATGACCAGCCCACAGTATTGACCATGCTATATATCTTAGATGGACTTGTCTCTCATTTAATCTGGACAAAACCATTTTATCGCTTTTAAGGAATATTTTAAAATAAGTATGACTAAATAGAAAAACAGTTCAGACCACGATCAGATGGCACAGGTCTACAAAGGTCTCACTGTACATTATGTGGCTAATACCTGGTTCATGTACTCACAGTATTGGTGTATCTTGGTGCCCGTTTGTGCCTGAAATGATGCACGGAAGGGCACCTAATGTCTTCCCCCACCAGTAAAGCTGGAAAGTCGTCGTATGACCTATACTGTATTGGTGTGATGTTAAACCCAATCCAGACAAAAAACAAAATTGGTGTGTCTTTATTGACACAAGTGCCAGCTCTTGACTTTCTACAGGTGATGTGTTCCTACTTGTTAAGAAGTTGTAGCTATACCTACTAGTTAAAAAAAAAAAACATTGGAAAACAAATTATTTTAAAGGCCCCTGCTCAAGAAATGCTTTTATTTTCATTTCTAAAAAGCTTTTTCTTTGTTGTCCTGCTATAGTTTCCAAAAAGATACTCATTGACCAATTTCCAGAACCATTTGTTGTATCTTTTGCATTTTGGCAATTAGTACAATAACAGTGATTTTTTTGTATGGAAGTCAAAATACTACTATCCAGAGTTTATTAGTTATTATTTCATATTTTGACTTACTTTGTTTTTTGGAGAGAAAAAATATCAACTTTTAATTGTACAGTGCCTGTGTTCACTATAATTGATGTATTTACGGTATATCATTACAATAAAATGTGTTGACATGGGATAAATTTATAATATAATATGAACAGTTATTGGACACCAAAAACCTGTTACTAAGTATCATTTTATTGTGGTATCAGATGTGATATTGAAAAAAATAAATTTTGTTCGATATTTGATGACAAGGTGTCAAAATAAACAGACTTGTGGAAACGTCTGTTTGAAAATTTGCGAATAAATTTCCCATTATTGTCTTTAATGAAGGGTAGTTAATTTATCATTGGCAAAAAATGAAACATCAAAAGTGACTGGTTGTTATAGGCATGAAATTAAACTTGCCTGGTAGCAACTGTTCTCAAATATAAATTTTATACAATAGTTTCATGTTATAATTTTTATGAGGATAAATTTTAACTCATTAGTAATTATTAATTGACTGAAAACAAAAGATAATGCCTAACAATTTTAGCATACCCAGTTAGCTTAATAAACAGAGCTTTGGAGTACAAGTCAAACCATCTAAGACAATTAGTTTCTGTTTTTGTTTGTAGACCAGCCCTAGTAATTTTAAAAAGGTCAATCTTTAATCTGCACTGGAAACCAACTTCACTATAGTTAGGTAATGCAAGCCAAAATGTAAATGGATCTCTGTAGAGGACAGTTACTCATGAAAAATTATTTATTAGTAGTACTTGGAATAAAAAAATTGTAACCTAATTAACACTGGTACATATTTTTTTAAGGAAAAAAAACTATTAGAACTTTGAATAATATGTTCTAATGAATGTACTATAGCTAGAAATATAGATTAGCATTTATGCTGATGCCAGCAATCGAGACAATTAATTGTGAGCATAATAAAACAGGAGTATGAAATTTTAATATTTGATTATGAAGCACATTAGTCAATATAGAGCCAGCTTGTCATCTAGTGTTATAGTTAATTAAGTTGACATGTGTGTCTGTGTGTGAATCATTCAATATAGCAATCACATGCATGTACATTGTATTTACAGTTGAAGAGGTACATGTATTGTTAATTTCACAGTAGGGTATCAAATTTTCTAGAGTAGTTTGATTGAATTGCAGGGAAACAGGTTGCTACCTGATAAATGCACACAATCTAGATATGTACAAGTTGTTTAAATTAATTTCCCAGCAAGCCTGATACTGAAGTCCTGATGAAAACATAGGAAAAAAAGAAATGAGAACAAATAAACATATTTGTTGACTTTTTTTTTGGATTTTTTGGGAGCATTGAAGATACTAAAATTGTTCTTTGGTAATACATTTAAAATATATGCTTTTCACAGAGTAATGCTAAAAACTCTTTATGAAACAACATTTGGGTAATTGAAGGCAGTTGCTGTGGTTACTTAATGAATATGACTTCCATTTTAAGAACTGTTCATTATCAACTTTTGGGGTATCAAGATGATAATTTGAATTTTGCCAGCCGAACAATAATGAGCCTTATCAGACTGCATGGATGTTTGCTCTTAAAATAAATGGTTTATTGTATTGTATGGTATTTTATTGTCACAGATTTGTCAGAAAACATTCAAGAGGAACAGTCATTTAAAGGAGCACATTCAAACTCACATGAAGGGGGCAGACATGGGGAAAACTAAAGATGGATTTCATATTTGTCAGTTTTGTGACAAAAGATTTCAGAAACCTAGTCAGTTAGACAGACATGTCAGAATACATACAGGTTTGTAATTATCCCATAGCTGTAATTATAAAGCTAAATTTTATACAAATTTTTCAACTAAGGTAAAATTACGGGAACATTCAAGGCAGGCAGTCCATTACCCTTAAGTTTATGAGGATTCACAGTTGTGACCATATTAGGGCTTGAACGTTAGGTTTTTAGATTGAGAAGTAGACATATAAACTATATTGCCACTAATACACTCTGTAAAGTCATTCAAGAAAGGTTTCAAATCATGAAAAACAATTTTTATATGGCTGTTTGAAAAAAAAAAGGTCATGTTATGGGATACTCCTGGTGGGCAGCAGGCTGGTAAGTGGGAAGTTTGATGCCAGCATCCAGTTTTGTTATGAGCATATCTTCTACATGCATGGAGGAATTTGTGGCAGTAAAATTAAACAATCCTGTAAAACCCAACCTTTGTTGGAGCTTGCTGTATATTAAATGAATATAGATTATTTATTTATTGTTTCCAGAGTGTTTAGTAATATCTTAACATTAAAAACTTGAAACAAGTAATCATGAATTTATAGAAGCTATGATTTGTATATTTTGTAGGAGAAAGACCGTTTATTTGTTCACTGTGTGGTAAAGCATTTAACCAGAAGAATGCCCTACAGATACATATGAAGAAACACACCGGGGAACGTCCCCATAAATGTCAGTATTGTAACACTGCATTCACACAAAAAGGAAATCTAAAAACTCACATTAAACGTGCCCATCATGCTGATATGGTAATATCGATGAAATCCATGCTGAAACCACACAATGAAGCAACTACAAGTTCTAGTGAGGCCATTAGTGATACTGTTGAACCTAAAGATCAAGTTATTAGTCAAGATATTAATCTCGGACAAGTGGCAGAAGCATTGTTTACAAACTGAGTGTTAACTAGAAATGAGCCGCGTCACAACAAAACCAACATAATGGGTTTGCGACCAGTATGGATCCAGACCAGCCTGTGCATCCGCGCAGTCTGATCAGGATCCATCCTGTTCGCTTACCAACTCTATTACAAGTTGAGAAACTAATAGCGAACAGGATGGATCCTGATCAGACTGTACGGATGGGCAGGCTGGTCTGGATCCATGCTGGTCACAAACCCACTTTGTTGGTTTTGTCATGGCTTGGCTCAAATGTCTTTTTAGGTGAACATTTTTTTCCAGTAGGAGAAGCTAACAGAAATCCACAAAATACTTGTAACTTCAAAATGAAGGAAGTGTTTTCAATACAGTGTGAAGTTATCATTCATTGTTTTAGGGAAATAAAATTTTGGACTCGCCGGTAAACAGTAAACTTGAGAATAAACATACCTGTAGATTTGAAAGCTGCATGCCTCCAGATGAGCCAAAATATTTCATGAAAATAAAACTTAAGAAAAATGTACTAAGATTTTAAGAATAGTAAAAAAGATTCCAGATTCAAGTAATAATTTACATTTACTGTGTGATTTATGACTGAGTTTGCAGTATTTTTCACCATATTTCTACTGCCTAACTAACATAGTAATGGCTAATTTTTTACATATTTTGATCTTTTTGCATTGCTTTTTGCAGTGTGTGAATAATTTCATTGTTCACTGCATGAAATGGTATATTCAAATACATTCAAAATTTTTATGAAAATAAGCTTGAATTTTTTGGAGGCATGCTGTTTTATTAGGTGAATTAAGTTGAGACAATCATTTGTGTTCAGATATGTATGTTTTTGTGTCATTGATAGACTGAAGTAATTAATGCATGGAAATCAATCAAACACAGATGTTAATGATTTGGCACCACAAGTGTGATTCTACAATAAATATGACGTGAGT
Organism: Ruditapes philippinarum; assembly: GCF_026571515.1. Lineage (NCBI taxonomy): Eukaryota > Metazoa > Mollusca > Bivalvia > Venerida > Veneridae > Ruditapes > Ruditapes philippinarum. Next base: position 245,698 of record NW_026856414.1, read on the forward strand.
TGATTTAGTTGAAATTCTTAAAAGTTTACCAGGTTTTCAAAAATAACTGCATTAACATGATACTACAAGATTTATACTACTGGTAATAATATGAAAGATGTGTTAATACATACATTGTAGTGAGTATTGAAATTTGTTAGTAGATCACAATATTACTTTCCCATTCTCTCTATGTCCTTTAAAATATAATAAAATAATTTCTAAGTAGTAACTGTTAACTCTTTTGCACCTTGTTCAGCTTTGCACAACAAAACTATAAGTTAAAACATGAGCTTTGACATATTTATTACCCCTCCCCCCTCCCCCTATCCCAGTTAGTAAATGAAACAGAGGTCAAGGTCACAAGAACCTTTTAATAAGAAAAGAAGTTGTTGTTTTTTCTTAAATGGAAGAGCATAACTGAGTAAGGAATTCTACTGTAATAGTTGATCAGCATCAATAATTTTATGGTAGAATATGTTACACTAAAGTTTAAACCATTTGACCATTTGAACCAGATCCATAATTTTTTAAGAAATACATGTAGTTATTGTTACATATAGAATGTCTTTGTGATAGATCTATTGTTTTTTTTTCAACATAACATTTCGAAAACATAACATTTTGACATCATTTTGATGAATTTTATACATTAAGTGGAGAAAATAAAAATAAAACCTGTATTCAAACTGTTGTTACTTTTGCGGCATAGGTTTAGAGCTCTGGCTACATATGTATTGAATGTTAATTGTTTAACTGATATAACCTATTTGTTGATAAATTCAATTCTTGCCATTCTGTTTTTCATACAAATTTTTTTCTGATAATTTTATGTAATCCTTTCCTTTTTTGATTAATTTAAAATGGAACCAAAAATTAAAAAAAAAATTTAGTTTGCTCTAAGATTAAAAAAGATTTTAAAAACAGTTTTATATTTAATTTCACTTCTTGGGTTGATTTTTCCTGAAAGTCAAGAATGCAATTTATTAAGGTTCTGTAATTAGTTATAATTTAATCTTATAGTAAATTCTGTCACCACTTTGTTGCATTGATGTTGATATGTAAAACCACTTCATGGAATTTATCTTACATGTCAATGTTATGGTTAAAATGAAATATGGCCATTTCTTACATTTCAATTAATTTTGTTTAAATGCAATGAACCAATGTAGCATTCTATAATTTCTTTTATTCTTATGATTAAGGTCTTTGCTTGAAAATGTATTTTTAATAATGTTCATTCTGTTTTGTTTTATTACTGTCACATCTGTCCAGAGAGGAAATATCTTAGAGGAAATGAACAATGACTTGTTTTAAGTTATAGTGTATTTTAAACAATGTTTATTCCACATAATTAATTGCATGTTATGTGAACACTGATTTTTATTTGTGTAAATTTGTCAATTTAAAATGAAGTTAAACTTATACATAAAGGCCACCTGGGATAAAAGACCACATATTAATATTATTAGAATGGTCTTTATTATCAGGATTGATAACGGCCTTTGGCTTTAAAATGATAGTTTCAGTTTGGATCTGACAAAGTTTTTTTTATTCTGTTAACCCTACATGTTGTTGTTATTGATGGTTATTTTTCATTTGCTTGAAATGTTAACAAATGTTTCATATTGTTGGGTTGCCATGACAATTTATTTAAAATTAATTAAAATTTATGTAAAATATCTGTTGTGTCTTACTTTTCACTATATTGGTTTGTTTAATTATACTGTAAACATGTGTTGAACACCACATGTTATATAGTGATCCAAACAGAACAAGGTTGTCACACTAGTTATGTTATAAACATGGTAGTATTGTACACGACATGGTTAAGGCCTCTGTAATGGTCAAGATAGGGCATATTTTGTCATGTCAGCATGATAGCTGTTTTATTTATGATTTGAACAAAACTTGCACACAATTTGCTTCAGCAGCAGATCATATATATATATATATATATATATATATTACAAAACGGCCTGAACCTATCATGCTTTATAGACCTTTAACTTATGTTACCTGGGGCTACTTTTGCATTGTAGAAATAGTTAAAATTTGTTTTGCTCTTATTTTAAGTCACACTATCACTGTTAAGGGAATAGTACTACTACCTTTAGTTAGGGAGCTTCCACAAATAAGAGAATGTAAATGTTAGATTTGACACTTGGGGGAAATAAAATAAATGATCATTCAAATTTTGAAGCCATCTCCTTTTCATGTACATACCCCATGAATGTTTCAAGTCTGCTGCATGGGTTTAAATGGTGGTACTGGTTTTATTTATCCTGCCATGATTAATGGAATGCCTTACATACAATACTATTGCTTTCATCAAAACTGAGCTTATATACAGAAAAATAAGGCATTGCTAAAGTTAATTATGAATTATCTCAAATAATGCCCTTGAAATAAGTAAAATGGTCAAATTCAAGGGCAAATAACTCAAAAAGGTCAATGCCCCCTTTTTGTATTTGCTTAAAATGTTTCTATTAACGTTCTCTAAGATCAAAGTTTAAATAAATTCTATAATATACTTTTCATTCTGCTATTTGTGACCCTAGCATACTTCTATGTCCTTTCTAAGCCAATACTGCAAAACCACATACTGAACAAGAGCCATGTTGACATGGCCACTGTCGACTCTTTTCAAGATTATGACAGTCAACTAAGAGCCACAGTCTAACTCTTGTATGATTGTAACAGTCAACATCCAAGCTCCAGCCTTAGATTTATAGGATTGTAGGTCACAGCATTACTCTTGTATGATTGTAACAGTCAACTAGGAACCACAGCCCAAGTCTTTGCATGATTCTGACTACTGTATGATTATTACAGTCAACAAGGTGCAACATCCTTATTCTTGTGTATTTGTAATAATTATATCAACTAGGAATCTTGCATATCTGTAACAGTCAGCAAGTAACAGTTCTGTATGATTGTAACAGTCAACTAGGAGACACAGTCTTACTCTTCTATAATTGTTACAATCAACTAGGAGACACAGCCTGAGTCCTGTATAATTTCAACAGTCAGCAAGGTGCCACAGCCTGAGTCCTGTATGATTTTAACAGTCACCAAGGTGCAAACAGCCTGAGTCTTGTATGATTGTAACAGTCAACAAGGTGCCACGGCTTGAGTCCTGTATGATTGTAACAGTCAGCAAGGTGCCACAGCCCGAGTCTTGTATGATTGTAACAGTCAGCAAGGTGCCACAGCCTGAGTCTTGTATGATAGCAACAATCAGCAAGGTGCCACAGCCCGAGTCTTGTATGATTGTAACAGTCAGCAAGGTGCCACAGCCTGAGTCTTGTCTGATTGTAACAGTCAACTAGGAGCCACAGTCTTACTCTTGTATGATTGTAAGAAACAACTAGGAGCCACAGCCTGTCTCTTGTATGATTGTAACAGTCAGCAAGGTGCCACAGCCTGAGTCTTGTCTGATTGTAACAGTCAACTAGGAGCCACAGTCTTACTCTTGTATGATTGTAAGAAACAACTAGGTGCCACAGTCTTACTCTTGTATGATTGCAACAATCAGCAAGGTGCCACAGCCCAAGTCTTCTATGATTGTAACATTCAGCAAGGTGCCACAGCCTGAGTCTTGTATGATTGTAACATTCAACTAGGAGCCACAGTCTTACTGTTGTATGATTGCAACAATCAGCAAGGAGCCACAGCCTTACTCTTGTATGATTGTAACAATCAACTAGGAGCCACAGCCTGAGTCTTGTATGATTGTAACAGTCAGCAAGGTGCCACAGCTGGAGTCATGTATGTCTGTAACAGTCAACTAGGTGCCACAGCCTGAGTCTTGTATGATTGGAACAGTCAACTAGGTGCCACAGCCTTACTCTTGCATGATTGTAACAGTCAACTAGGAGCCACATCCTTACTCTTGTATGATTGAAACAGTTAACTAGGTACCACAGCCTGAGTCTTGTATGATTGTAACAGTCAACTAGGTGCCACAGCCTGAGTCCTGTATGATTGTAACAGTCAACTAGGAGCCACATCCTTACTCTTGTATGATTGTAACAGTCAACTTGGGGCCAGTCTTACTCTTGTATGATTGTAACAGTACACTAGCAGCCACAGTCTTACTCTTGTATGAATGTAACAGTCAGCAAGGGGCCACAGAGCCTGACTCTTGTATGATCAGCAGTCAGCAAGGTGCCACAGACTCAGTCGTGTATGTCTGTAACAGTAAACTAGGAGCCACAGCCTTACTCTTGTATGATTGTAACAGTCAAGATGGAGCCACTGCCTTAATTTTGCACAATTGTTATGGTATGGCACAACAGAAGCAGTGTCTCCTGCATGTAAGTTTTTAAATTCCTATAATTATAACAAATCATGTAACACCTCATGTGATTTATTTACTTTATAGTCTGAAATTATGTATTTAATCAGAAGGTACCAGTAACAACCTGTTACATAATATGACAGCATTACCAAACTGTGCACATGGGGTGCTGGATTTAAGTTATCATGTCATAATTCTTCCATTGACATCTGTTGACATCACTTGTCTAAGGTGAACATTTCCTTCAATAATCCTCCGTAGGTAGTGATATTTATATAGTATGTCACTTTGCTCTATGGAAACCTTATTTCATGCCTATGTTCTAATTCTAGGGCTTTGTATGATTTTAAATCCAGATCGTCAACTTGTTCTTACATACTACAAATATCAACATTAATATTAGGCTTCAGGAAGATCAGCAGGTTGGTCACCAAAGTCAAAGAGATGGCTGTGTTAACTGCAGTAAGTTTTCATGGAAAAGTAAAATAAAACAACTCATTCTCATTCTTTTTTTCATATTTGTTTGTATTATAGTAATAAACATATTTTCAACCATGGAAATTCACAGAACATCAAAAAGGCAAAAAGTGATGTAATACAGGTATATAATGAATTAAGGATGGTAATAAAGCCAAAAAAGGTAAGCCAAATATATAAGTATAAAGCTAACAGGTAAAATGTCAAATCTATAAAATGTAAGATATGAAATTAAAATGGTATACATGTATAATCATACATGGCATTGGGGAGATGATGAATTGTAAAAAAAAACATGTATACAGATTAATTCCTCATTAAAAAGGTAAAATATTGTTTTACAAGATTCAATGTTTTCAAGATCATAATGTAAGATTTTAAAATTTAAAGCATTTCCATTCTATGAGGTTTACCAAGAAAACTTGAAATGCAACATAAATGGGGATATGTTGTAAAATTAAGATAAAGTATGCATGCCTTTATTTCATTTCAAAAGAAGTAAAATAAAATATCAATTTACAAATATTTGTAAAAACAATTCAGAAAATTGCTATACATACAACCTATTATTTGTAGAATGTTGGTAAAATATTAAAATAAGAAAATATGTTCGTTTTGAAGCATTAGTTATTTATTTTTGTAGGGTTTTTTTTCTATCAATTTTCATTAATTAGAAAAAAAACTACATGCAACAATTTTTGTGCTGACATATTAAATGGATATTTTAAAGATAAAATTCTCTTTACTGGAATTTCAAAACAAATGGATGATAAATTTACATGAAATTTCTTAAAATGTATTTAACACAAGCAACCTTTTTAGCTTTGTAAAGTAAAATCATCTTTGGATATTTGAATTTGTTACATAGTAACTTTGGTTTTGGCTTTGAAGGAAAGTATTTATAAAAGAAAATCTTCTTCACTTATATAATTAATTATATAGTTAAGATAGACTGATTTCAATAACCTTAAGTTAAAAAGTAGACATCGTGTACAAACAAAATGAGTGGCATAGCAAATAAAACAACATCTACAGGATTTTTATGATATGGCAATTTTGAAATATTTTTGGGTATTGATGATAAAATAAACCCTGGTGTTGAAAGAAAAAACGGTATAATAATAAGGATTTCTTAGTAATAAAATAGAAACAAATAAACATCAGTTACACACAGGTTAAAAAACAAATTTAAACACCAATAAAATGTTTGTGTCAATTTTTGTTTCAGCAAATATACATTATAATAATTAAGGTATTCTGTCCAGAATTGTCTTGATTTAATTCAGACAAATTTGTCATCTGCTAGACCTTATATTTTTTCAGTCATCAGTTATAAATTAACATTTTGTTATTCCTTATCATATCCAAAGTTTAATTCATTTTAATAAAACAAGGAAAGTGGCAAAAAATGGCGTATTGTCAGAACTTATTAATGTCAATAAATATACATGTACTTTATGATATCTGCATGGATTTTTCATGCATGCAGAACACTAAATTGCACATGTTCGTTTTGTAACCAGACAAATAATTTCAAATTTCTGTACTATAAAAAAACATACAAATGCAAGTTCTTTCTTTTTCCTACCTGTTTTAGCTATTAAAATATGAATACAAATGTGTTAAATAAATCTTAATAAATTCTTAAAATGTATCATCAAAAGTAAGTCTGTAATAAATAAGTAATACAAGAAAACAACAAAGGTACACAACTGTACAAAACTGAACACAGCAGCAAAAGAAAAACAAGTGTGATATGTAATTGGATTACAATGAAAAAATATCAGGAATAAAAAATCTCTCTCTCTCTCTCCAACATAATATATACACAGGACTAATAGGTTATACTGTTTTAATTCCTACTTTGCTGTAATTGAATAATGTACTAAACTCCAACTTGCTTCTAATTAGTTTTAAGTTTTAGGGATGTCTACTAATATTTAAAAAGATAATTAAAAGCCCATGAAGCCTCAAAAATTTTCATTATAATTTTCAATATTTCAAAGGCTTTTGTTTTGGGTGTCTTGTTACCATTTCCAAATGTTACTTATTGGCCATAAAGCTGAGCCATTTTTTTTCTTGGGGGGAGGGGGGAATAAGTATACTTATAGTAATTTTGTATGGAAGTCAAAATACCACTCTATTTTCACATTTTGCTACTTATATGATAATTTTTTTTTCATTTGGTGCCATTTTTATCAAGTGATAAGTATCTAACATGCTCTTAGCCCATTATTTCAACATTATAAAACACATCTTCCCCTTTCTACAAGATGATTTTTTTTCATTTTTAACACTTATTGTGCATATAAAACTGATCAGCTTATTTGTCTATATATGCTGTCTCAATATCTATAATATAGATCTATCAGTGTTGTACCTATAACTCTTTGGGTTCAATGTTTTGATATTCTTCAATAAACCTTCATAAATGCAATAAAAATTTCCCTTAATATTTGTCCACTGCACAAAAACAGATTTTGAACACTTATGTAGAAAAAAAAAGTAAAAGCAAAGCTTAGTACATTTGTAAGTGAAGTAAACATGGAATATCTTTACTGAATGAATTAGGCCAGTTTTACTGTCTGAAAGTACAGGACTGTGAAAGTCAACTTTAGATACTGTCAGGTTTCTGCAGTAACAGGTTATCTCCTATTAAATTATATAAGGAGTTAACCCGTTACTGCACTAAGGTGATAATATTTTATTAATTTGTTATGCAGCATACATTATTTCTATCACGATTACAACTTAAGATGAATGTAACAAAAAAAACAACATAAGAGTGATAAATCTGACTGAAATTCAAAGTCTAGAATTTCATAATAAATTACTGCTATACCAAAAATGCACCATTTCATTAAAAATAATGTGAACAGTTTCAAATATCCATTTACATGACTTCTAGTCATATTTTTACTTTAACACAATGCGTTATATTCTAAAACGCAGCAATCTGTCTTTGACAAGAAAATCTGTTCATAAATTTTTATAATATACTATTTCATGCTTGTAGCCATTATAACCCGCAGAAAAATCCGTCATTTTGATGGAAAGCACGTAATTGTGACGGATTGTTGCCATTTTGTTTGTCATTCTGCAAAAACACTGCTTCCATCATACATAACTATGAATAATCACTTAATTTTCCTCCCTTATATAAAACATGAAATAAACAAATTCATCATCACATCAGCTATCTATCAACTTGGTAAAAGCTAGTCTCGACTGATCATTTTTTATGACAGTCGTGAACTAGACAGTCTGCTTGCAGGGACATTTTAAAATGCAATCTTTGTTTTTATCTTTTCTTAGAACTTGTTTCTAATCTTGCATTTGTTATTTGCGTTTTAAAATAGCCAAATAAAAAAAAAATGAAGGAAAAAAGGTATATAACCAAGTTAATTTTGAATGATCCCAATGCTCCCCTGACGACCTTGACCCTGTTTATTTGACCTTCGACCCCATGACCTTTGAGGGGGTCTTGTGGGTAGAGTGCATGAAGATACAATATCTGTGAAGTTATGGATGGAAGAATTTCTTGTTTTATGGTTTGAACTTGGAAGTCTTAATAACCTTGACCCTGTGACCTCTAAATGGGTCTGACAGGAAGACATTATGAATTTGAAACTAAAAACTTTTTCTAGCATTTTATAGGATTCCATGTTCCCACAAATTTTTCAATTTTTGCTTTATTAGTCGTCAATGGGATATCATCTATTGATATAAATAATATCCAATGTTGAGTCTAATTAATTTTCTTAAACAGATATATTTCCTTGCCAAAAAAAATTTACTTGTATGGCAGATAAACAAATCCTGCAAAAAGAAACATCAACTTTATTTTTCTAACAGGAGGAAGTATAATTATGATCTGACTGTCATTAATTTCTAAGTACAAGTAAAAGTCGAGTAAAAAACCCAGAAACATTCAGTTATGTGCTGCCATTACTTTATAGCTTTAATTTATTGATAACTTTTTATACAAGCAGCTATGGGGATCAGCACTTTCTGATTTATATGATGTTGTCCATAATAAAGTGTTAAGATTCTAAATAGCAACTGTATCACAATTTGTTTTTATAACCGCACATAAATGTGCAAAGAAATTCTTAGAAATTTATAAATTCTAAATAATGCTATATTTCCAGTAAAATTTTAATTAATGTCTAACTTATTTAAGAATTGCAAAGGGGGAAAAAGAGAGGCTGTGTATAAATCACAAAATTAAAACTGTACAATATCTCTTGTTTTCTTACAATAAGTAATATACATGTATAATATAGTAAAATAATGTAAGGAAGATAGGCTTTAAAAAAATTCTACATTGATTGTCAATGCTGTACCATTCATTTAATGAATATCTTTTAATATTTACAAAGTTTTGTTGAGGTTCACTCCCCGTAACACGTTCATAACTCACAAACAATAATATTCACTACCCTTAAAATGTCCATAACTTACAAACAATAATATTCACTACTACCCTTAACACATTCATAACTTACAAACAATAATAACAAAATTTCCAAAACTAACAACAACAGTTGCTTAACAAAACATGACACAGACAGTCACAATTCTTGCAGAAAAAACGGAATTGTATACCAAATGTTTAAAAGAATGGACAAATTTTGTCAACTGTTTTTACATAGAAAATTTTATGCCTACATGACCATGGAAAATCAAAGTAAAGTCTTAACATCTGGAATTCTTGTATATTTAAGAGATATCCAAAAAAAATGCTATTCTGAGGACATGGCTTAGAACACATACCAATAAATGCCATTAAGAATGTTAGATCAAAATAGATCAAATTTTCTAATAAAAAACAAAAATGTCTCGTGAGGTACGCAAGCCTGAGTCTCTTTCAAAAAAAGGTGTGGGGGGCTGATTAAATCTAAAATACCTCCTAATAAATTCAGAACATACAACAGTTACCATGGTATCAAAATTTACTAAGCTATTATTTAACCACCTCACTATTAAGTAAATGTAAATGCACTTTTACTTTAATAATTATTTAAGATAAGAAAATATTGTGGGAGGAATCTTTGAAAGAGTGCATGTTATTGGTCACAGTGACTTTCCTGTTTATATAAAGGCCTCTTACCAACTAAAAATTTCTTTAAAATCATGCAGTTTTCCCAAAAATCGTAACTTAAACCTGCTTTTTTACTTCCCAAATAAGCAGTTTTAGCGATAATTTTTCCCAAAATCAAAAGGCTAAGGCCTCTTCCCAATTAAGTGAAAAAATTCACTGGTTCAAATGACAGACCAATCAGCTCTTAGACCTATAAGACCTGACAAGCAGGAAAATTGAGGAAAATTGTTCTTTAAAAGTAAAAAAAAAAATGAATAAAAAAATGACAGTGTTAAGTTCAATAAGATAAAGTGTTACTTAATGAAGACAGCAGTCAGAATAAATGCAAATTAATTTCTTATAAAGCACCAAAACTTGTTGCGCAATCTAAATATACATAGACAGCATTAATAATAATGTGAAAAAAGAAAAAAACAACAACAAATAAAAGACATGAAGAAAGCTTATGACATATGACATATATAAAGCTATGTAAAATATCAATTATAAAGAATTTCATAACAAATAACAGTTCACAACCCATATAGGATACTCAAATACTTGGAATTCTTTTCTAATTCTTTTTCAACACCTGGTAAACAAGACTTCTTTATCAACAATTCATTTTTTTTTACTTACAATGATTTGTTTTTCTTCTAAATATTGTTGTTGTTTTTTTGTCTATATAAAAATTCATACAGCAAAAAAATGAATATTTCTTCTTTGCGATAATACTTTAAGTGGTTCTTGATTTTAGAAATGTATAATATATATCATATATAATTGAAGGAGTATAAATATTTGATGAATCATTCTGAAGATCATAATTCAAAAGTTTCACAAAACTTTATGAAACATTTTTTAACACTCATTTTCGTTTTCTCAATAAAATGCAAATTTCAGTTTGGAATAGAAAATATAATGTACAAATATATTTTATGTGCTCATAAATCTACTTTCAATACCTATTTTTATGCACTTAAAATGAATTAAACATACTGGTGAAAGGCAATTTGTAAACATGGAAAAAATGCCACTTTAAAGTATAGTATTCGGAAAGTTTTGAGATAACTATAATATAGAGAAATGCATCATTTTGTAGTGTGGTCATTACGACAAGAAAAAATACCGTTGTCAAGAATGTGATAACTAAGAGTATAGTATATTATATTAACAAACTGTTTACAGTACTGTGATATAAGTCAGTTTACCAGGTTATGAGATTCTCATTTAGTTCTATTTTCTTTTGCCTTATTAGCAAGTTCCTTTGCCATCTCATAATATTTTGAGAATTTGGCAGTATGATCCAATGGTAAATACACATATGGACTCATGTTAAATGCCTCCTTGATCCCGTACCGTTTCACACTTGAGAGATGACATCGACTTAGATGATACCTGTACGACCCTTTTGACGCAAACTTTCGACTACAAGCAGCACAACGATATTCCATAGGTTCGCCGTCGCTATTTGTAGGTGAATTAAGCGCTTCGTAATCTGACAGGCTATCTTCGTCTGGTCGCGATTTAGTTTCATCCTCATCGCTGTCGCCATTTTGAGATTTTACACTTAAATTTAGAGGCACGCTAAGGTCTAAACTGGATTGATGTAACGCTAAATGAGGAGGGAGGTATTTAAAACCATGGGAAGCTGCTGCCGTACCCATTAACTTTGGAATGTCTGATTTTGTGATCAGTCTTTGTAAACTATCCAATGGATGTTCACTTGTTAAGTTCTGACCATATACAAAACTACTTAGATTGTCTAATGCAGAGGATTTTTCTTTGTCTACCTTACTCTCTTCCTCATTTTCATCCATATTCAAATACTTAGTTTCTAAGTTTTCATTTTTGTCCAATTGACTAGAAGCATCAGATATACCTGACTTCACGCTACTCCTCCCATCATCTTTTTCTTCACTTCCTTCAGATTTAGGAGATCCTGATTTTTCCAACCTCTCTTTCCCTTTTTCCAACTTTGATCTTATTTCCTTCTTTACTACATCATGACTATTAACTTTTGACTTACTCCCTTCTCTTTCATTATGTCCTTGTTTAAAACCATTACCCAAGTTTAAATTGAGCGCTGCATAGAAGTTCTTATAACGACTTAAATAATCTGTTGTATCAAAACTCATTGCACTATTAATTGGTCTAGTATGAATTGTGGCATCTGAACTACTATGTGGACTTATGATTATGTTACCCTTTTTATAGTCAAACTTGTTACTGAAACTCTTTTTGATAAATGATTCCATTGCGGACAATGCTGATCCTTCACTTGCTTCCTTAGCATGATCAGGATCAATGATATCCAGTTTTTTACCAAGAGAAACTTTCTTTGAACCACTCCCTTCTGATCTCTTCTCACCCTCATTTTTAGCAACTTCAGTTTTATCTATATTTTCTATTCTCTCACGTTTAGAGCTTTTACTATCTACAAGAGTTTGGATTTCTTTAAGAATATTTTTACTATTGTCTCTGATCTCGCCTAGTTCTAATTCATCACTATCACTTTCAACTTTAATGGATTTTTCAGATTCTTTTGTGTCCCTAGATTTATCAAATTTGGATTTATCTAAACTGTCTGTGGTATCTAGCATACTTTTACTATCTTTATCATCATCTAATGATTCTACATCTACATCAGACTTTACTTCTTCATCTTCACTATCACTATTAGATTTACTCGAACCATTTTCTAATTTTCTCTTTTTCTCAGACGATCTAAAATGATCAGAGTCCTCGTCATTTGCTTTGTCAAAATTTCTCTTATCTTTACTTGCCTTTTTAGCATTTTCTTTCTCTATTCTAGCAGCATCTTCTCTTAGTTTCTGTCCTAGACATGCTCTAACATGTTCTACAAATGACTTAGTTTCAATTTTACAATTACAGTTCTCACAGTTAATTCTACTATCATCACTTTCTTCTGTTGAAAGGTCCGGACTAGCTGAGCCACCAGCTAAATGCCTTTTGTAGTCATACATAGCTGCCATGCTTGGATTTCCATATGGATTTAATGATTCATCAAAACTATAACGCTTCCTTTTCTTAAATTGAAGTTCACTGAATGACTGTGGTGGTCTGGGTGATTGTTTTTTATGATGACCAGACATGATCATGTGATTGGCTAAGCCTTCCATGTCGGAGAATGATTCCTGACATACTTTACACTTGAACACACATTCCTTGTCCTGTTCTTTGTCACAGTAAGCTGAACATTTGTGAGCTCTTCGAGCATGCTCAGAACTTACAATCTTTGTGTAGTGCTGAGTCTTCATCATATGTACTGTTAACATTGGCAGTGTTTTAAATGACTCCCCACATTGAATACAGCGAAGAATTCTACGAGTTTGTTCAGATTCCTGATTCAACCACATATCTTGACCCCTAACAAGTTTGGGATACTCTAACAAACTAACAGACTTGTTCCTGGCTGGAAGATGTCCTGTTTCCTGTAAGTGCAGGCTCAGTGAGTACAGGCCATCAAACCATTTTCCACATGTACATAGATGATTTGTGTAATTTTCACCTTGTTTTTCTTCAAGACTAGGATCACTTTCAACATCAACCTTTTCCAATTCCCTTTTGATTGATTTCTCGACTGGTGCAACATCTTCCCTCTTTATACTTTTAACACTTTCATCACTCCTACTTTTGTGGGAAGGTGATGGGGTCAAATTTCGATGTCTAGAAGGATATATCTTCTCTGGTGTTATTTTAGGTTGACCATTTGTCATTGGTAGAGCGAAATGAGGTAGTGACATAGATGCTGAATGAAGTAATGCTTGATGAAGAGCGGGAATCTCTGGTCCATACAACATGTAATTCAATGGTTTTCTTAATCCACGCAGATGAAAATCCCCGCCAAATTTCTGTTGTAAACTTTGCAAACTAGTTGACGAGAGTCCATTTTCATGTTTACGCAATTCTGATCTGGAATTTCCATTTTTCTTTGGGCTAGCTTTAGGCTCATGTGAGGTTTTAGAAGAAGGTTTTTTAGAAAGGTCTAAAGGCTGCTCTTCTTCCGCTGATGTGAAAAATGATTGACTCAACGGAAATGACCTTGAAAGGTAAGAACTGTGTGAAAATGCAGATTTAGAAAAACTTGATTGTTTCATGCTAGATGTTCTTAGGTTAGCTATTGAATGTGATAAGAGTTGTTTTGGATGGGAGGCAGTCTTTGGGGGAACACTCATACTTGTACTAGGTATGATTACTGATGCTAGTTTTGATGTAAAACCTTCTTTACTTGACAAACTTTCTTTGAACTTTTTTGGAGGAGATGGAGATGATAAACTACCTGACTTCAGGGGAGAGAAATCTTGTCTCATTAGTTTCTGAAGAGGCGGAGTCTCTGGCCTCTTGTTTGACTTTTCAAGACAACCCGACATCCATTTATAATCTTCTAAATCTAACTTGTGCTTAATTTTTGGAATTCTTATTTCAACAGCTTCTTTAAGTTCTTTCTTTATTTCTTTTTCAATATCTATTTCATCCATATTGTTTTCTTTCTTGACAAAAAGATTCTCCTTCTCAGTGATATCAGAATCAGTTTCTTCAACAATATTTTCTTTTTCATCATTTTCATGTTTCACAGATTTGGTTTTCTTGTCTTCAACAGTCATATTTTCATTTTCATCATTCTGACAGCCATTTATTTTTTCACATTTCACCACATCTTTTTCAATATTTTCACTCTCCATCTTTAAATCTGTATGATTCACTTCAATGTCATCTACCTGGTTTTCCTTCAAGTCAAGTTCATTCAATTTGTTGTCAAAGCAACTGGGTTTGGTCAAATTCTCTATCTGCATGTTTCCTGTGTTTTTATCTTTGTCATCATCATCTTCATCATCACCTGATGCTGAAAGTAGAAAGATAATAATGTTTAGAAGACATAGAACACAAACATTACAAAAATTTTCCTAACATATATCCATTAGGAGGTATTTATTACCCATAATCTTTTTTTTCAGAACTATTCAACACCATTATCATTAACATGTTACTGGCTGAAATAATCATGTATACATATGAATTATTGGAAATGGCCTGAAAACAAAATAGAATAATTATCTGGAAATTTTTTACAACCTTACAGCATTAATCAGAAGACAGTTTTATCTGTAATAAAAAAAAAATTAAATAAAGTACCTTTATTTTGATTTCTAAACAATTACCGAAAGTTCCATTATAAGCTTTAAAAATTTGGTAATACTTCTGAATAACTAGTATATTAGTTACAATTTCATCAATTAGTGAGTGCATGTGCAGCCTGTCAACACATCCTGGTTCAAGAACATATCACTGATTATTATATTTATCATCCAATTAAATCACTCAAAATTTGTTTGTTTTATACAGCCTGCACAACTTTTTTTTTTTTTTGCAAAGCCACAAGACGTCATAGAACAAACCACAATAACATTATGTTCATGGGAAACGCTTATCATCCCTTTCCATTAGCCACATCTTGTTTGAATAGACATGTCAACATTAATATATTACATCATCTTCAAATTTCTTATTTTGAGTAATTCTCATTAATTATTATAAAATATCGTTTACATCAGCTTAAATACAAAATGGTAGATATAATAGTACACTTCAATGAAGCATTATGAAATTTTGAAAGAGATGCAGTTCATATAAATGCCTGCTATTAGCTTGATAGGGAGAGCATCAGCTTTGTAATCCAGGGGTCACTTGTTAAATCCTCAGGTCAGTTGAAATATCTCCATGACAACTGACTGAAATATCTCCATGACAACTGACTGAAATTTCTCCATGACAACTGACTGATATTTCTCCATGACAACTGACTGATATTTCTCCATGACAACTGACTGAAATTTCTCCATGACAACTGACTGAAATTTTCCATGACAACTGACTGAAATTTCTCCATGACAACTGACTGATATTTCTCCATGACAACTGACTGAAATTTTTCCATGACAACTGACTGAAATTTTTCCATGACAACTTACTGAAATTTCTCCATAACCACTGATGTCAGACATTAAATCTAATGGTCATTTGTCTCTTACTGGTGATTCAGAAAATGATGTTGGATTAATAGCCGGGTGGTCGCTGAGATATTGATAATTATTGGACAGTTATCCAGGAAAGTTGGTTAGGTGGACCGGACCCGTCCACCAAGATACGAACAATAATGTATTGAAATCAGTGTAATAACCAGACAAACAAATCATATACATGTACCGGTATATACATGAAGCAATGACTATGGTTAAAGTGTTCTAAATACTAGTAGATACTGAACCAAAGATATCATACAATCAGAGACACTGAAAAAAGCAATATAATTTATGACCGAGCCACTGACAAGCTATAATATAAACACCATTTCATTTATATGAGTAACTTTATACTAGAAAGAGAAAGAACTGGAATTTTTATCCCAATCCTGAAGCAAACAATGATGTTTTACAACTTTCATTCATAGCCGACTGTCTGTCTTTATTCATAACAAAATCACAAAATAAACCTTGAACAGAAATAATAAAACTTACATCACATATAAAACACATCAAAATGCATGCAAATTCATCTGTCATAGTCTTGAAGATAATCTTTTGGATTTTTTTCCCTTGGCTCTTTCACATAAATTATTTACATTAATGAAAGAATTAATGGCCAAAAATATCCCAACAAATCCTGGTATGAATCAGAATTAATGAGCCTCCCTAGTCAACCAGTTACACTATTGAACAAACCTTTTCAGAATGATTAATGTTTTTATACCATCACAATTTATTACAGATTTCATAAAAAATATACAGTGTCATCATCATTTATCAATCAAAATGAAAATCTACCCGATATAAAACAGTCAAAGCCGAGTATTATCTACTGATATATTTCTTGACAGTGTTACACAGGGGTACTCTATTAATTTGTTAGTTGTTACACTGTGACAGCTCTAATGTAATAAATTCTTTAAATACACTGCATTTAACTGTTTAGTAGGAGAATTAAATGATAGGTCCTATATTTCTTAAATGTATTAATTATTGAAATATAGAATATGAACGACATGGAGATTATACTATCTGAAATCATAATTGTTTAACTTTTACATTTTTTGCTTTCATAGTAATTACTAATTTAAGTGCTAGTGTACCTATTACATTAATATTAGAATGAAGGATTTAAGATCAAGGAAAATTTAAACAGGATAACAAAATCAAGACATTATTATATTACTTTATTAACTTTAAAATTTATGCCATAGAGGTTAAAGAAGATGATCTCTGAATGTTAAATCATGTTTATTCTAAGACCACTGGTAACTAGTGGCAACAATGACTGTCAAATTCTACAAGTGTAGCTATTTAACCTATCCAAGCTATTATATCAGTTGATTGGTCAATTTTTAGTTTCCTGAAATTATTATCCTTTAAATGACCAATAGATATTGCCAAAATCCAGGCAGAGTAATTCTATAAGACATAATCATCTTGAATGTATGAGAAAAGTTAGAGTTATGCCCCTTGTATTCACATGTATTTCATGATGATTAACATCACCTTAATGGCATTTATATCTTGACAGCTTCCTAAACCATTCAATTAACTGAGGAAAAAAAACTCTGTTCAATAAATTGAAATTGAAAAATGGGGGGATGAAAGATTGCTTTATTAATTCTGTTCTATTTTTTAATATTCTATAACTAGTTATTACATAAAGATCTGGCTCCAGTCTTATTTTGATGATCATTCAATCCCATAATTCAAGTGTTAACTGACACTTGTCCATTCGAAAGCCATCAATTTTTATGCAATATAATATTACGAGCTTGCACGATTAATGTCACGATCATATATCCCTAATAAACTGCTGTCCCACAATAGATTTCCACGTTCAACATTCATGAATAAACAATTTATACATCCCAACTGATGAATGCTTGTCAAAAACTTAGACAAACTAATTCGTTTCAATTCTACGCATATATTTTTTCGAAAAAAAAAACCAACTAAACATATAAAAAGAACGTCCAACTATAGCTTCTGATGGAACAATAGAAATGCTGCAGTTAACGTGGGTTATATATAACGGCTTTAACGATTACATAATCAGTATTTTAATGCAACTTTAGACCTCGGAATCTTGACATTTATTTGACGATTCTTAAAGAAGGATAACTGCGTAAATCTCAAGAGAATTGCGCTCTAAAATTAAGTGGAAAAGTCGTTTAAATTAAAGCTGTTATTCACATAGCAAAGTTAAGATCTTAATGACTTTCTCAATGACATTTTTTGGCGGCACTTGCCGATACAAACATGTTGTATTTCATTTTGTTTTTATTGCTCTTTATGATTATCACCTTATTTTTTGTAGCATTTAAAGAGTTAAAATGATGCAATATAATTCAAGGTTTCAACCAAATTAAATTAGGGCTTGGTGCGAACTCTAATGACAAAAGAAGGAGTTACAACCCTTTCGCACCAAGCAGTCGCAATGTACTCTCATATTAAAACTGTATCATTCTTATTTTTTTCCCTAAACATTTCATCTAATATCTTATCTTTCTTCTTCTAATATTCCTAATTTCATAAAATTTAATACTGTATGTAAAACAATCTCTTTCATTGAAACAATAATATATGTCAGCTCTGCAAAATTTGCAACTTAAACATTTTTCGTTATTTATTCATCAATTCTACATATACATTTTCTAAGCAGGAGACATTGCATATACAAATTAAAATAACAACATAACACCATTTATAATCATATTTCACAGCATAAATATCTGCCATAAATATTAAAATCAGAAACGATCACAAATTATTAATCCTTTTTCATAAATTTTTCCGCCGTCATTAATAGTTTTCATATTTTTCATATGTAATTTTATATAGAGACATTAGGCGGAATGACGTAACCTGACACCGAAAGAGATTAGTAATTAATTTACATTTTCAATAATGATTAATCTTCCGAAACCTGGATAAATCTTGATGGGTCGGAAAGACAATGTACACAATCCTACTCTTGACTGTGACAGACAATTTGTCATGTCATACTCTTCGATCGATCTATTATTGTATTAACCAGATTATAAAATCAAATATACCTGTAAATGGGCTAATATATTAAAATTTGCATTTTTTTTGTGCTTTTCATAGTATTAAATGGTGCATGTTTCTTAACTTATTTATGTAATATATTATCATTATAAACTGCTCCTTTTGAATTTTACCAGTTAACCTGGTGGCGTCTGCTGGTGGAGACAGAGTTTACCCATGCATTGCCAGTGCAGTCCCAGATCAGCCGGCTTATCCTTGTGAAATTGTGAGATTTTCTATAAAAATGATGAATGGTTTTGTCCAGATTTTGTCCATTTGTGGATAGTAGGGAAACACATTTAAATAAAATTTCATAAATCATTATTTAATACTTTACTTTAAATGAGGCCCGCATGGAAGATCAGGAAACTGAATGTGTTAGCCTCATGAAATAAAGTAGTTACTAACTTACTTACTAATGACTATGGATTTGTGTTATTCTATTTATGAAAAACTTTTTTAAAGAATAAAATGTTGTCAAATTTACATATTTAGTGTACACAGAAATTACATACATGTATAATTTAAAAGTACGAAATTCCTCTTAAGTTTCAGTTGTTTTTTTTAAGACTTATTTTTTACAAGATTTATTTTATTCATCTTTAAAAGCAATATGTTGAAATAAAAATCTTTAATAAAATAAAAATTTTGATAATTAAAAAATTACTTATCAAATCCAAGGCCATGTGCAACTGTCATATTTAAGCATGATTGTAGTAACGTTTAATTAATCACACATAAAATGTTAATAAAGATAAATTCAAACTTATCAAATATGTAAGAATAGCTGTAATCATTTATAACATTAGAAGCAGTTGTTTATAATTATATAATTCATCATTCTTAACTATCACTCAATCTTCTGTTTACAAATGTGAGTAGAATAAATTCTTTATCTTTTTATTTATTTATTTATTTTGCAGCGTTTCAAAACCAAAATCATACAAAAAATTTAAAATTGAACATTTCAAGGAACATATTTGTGCCGCGTCACGACAAAACCAACATAGTGCGTTTGCGACCAGCATGGATCCAGACCAGCCTGCGCATCTGCATCCATGCTGTTCGCTATCAGTTTCTGTACTTGTAATAGGGTTTGTAAGCGAACAGCATGGATCCTGATCAGACTGTGCGGATGCGCAGGCTGGTCTGGATCCATGCTGGTCGCAAACCCATTATGTTGGTTTTGTCGTGACGCGACTCATTTCATTTGTTCATTCATTTCTATTAATTAAATATAACCAAGGTTTATTTAATCCCTTGATATCCCTTAAATTGATAATGGACAGTTCTAAATATGGAAGTTGGTCAGGTCCATTTAAGAATTTCGTCAGGCAAATAGATAAAACATTAAACTTGTCCCAGAGATCTTGCCAGCCAAAGACTTGGTCTAGAATTTTTTTTTCTTAAACTTGGGAGTTTGGAGGGGTAAGGTTTTTTGTGGCACCAACACTGTAAAGGTAATATCCTTCATATACTACATTTAGAATCATGTGCATTTATTTTCTTTGTATGCACCTTTCATTTTTCTGACAGAAAACAAAAAAAAAAAAAAAAACAAAAAACTTGTCTAAAACTGACAAATTTTTGTTTACTCAAACCTCCTCTTGTAAGTGTCAAACTATAATAAATGATTCAGTCAAATAACTTTCACTGACAGATAAAAAAACTTTTAAGTAGATGGAAAATTTATTGTCAATATTGCAGCTAATCTCAGCTTGATATTCTAGAACAAAACAATGACAAATTGTATGACATAAAATCACCTTGTGTTCATTTATTTGATATCAATCTTTAAGATTAAATATAGAAAATGTCAATAGTAACTTTGTATCATACTTAACTGTAAAAAAAAAAGAAAGAGGATAATTTTACGTCACTCTCAAACCTTTGAGCGCCATGCACTGATCAGTGGCTTTCACAGAAATGTTTGAATGCCAAGCCACCTTGCCTAACTAAATTATGCACCTAAATAGATGTAATGCAAAACTGTAAATGCAAATGTGGGTTTTTCCACAGGTACAAACAATTTTTTTAACTGTTATAACTTCATGGTGCACAATGGATAAATCAACCTGTTGGGCTTATTTTCAAAGCTGTAGTTGTAAAAAATTGTTTGTACCCCTGGAATAGCTGGAAAAACCCCAAAATATTCTTAATTCCAGAGTAAATCTATTAACAATGCAGTTTCAAATACAGACCAGGGGAATTCCGGTATGTGTCATTTTTAACAAACCTACCACAAAATGGTAAGGGTTTTAACTCCTTGGTACTAAACTGTCTATGCCGCATGTATATAGCCAGGCCACCCTGAAAATATTGGCAGTTTGATAAGACTCTATACAGCAAATCACAAACTTAAATCTGAGCAAGTCAATTTATCAAATTCAGTGAAGTAAGAGTTAGCCAAATTTCTACTGCAAAATCATTTCATCAAAGGCATATGTAGGCAGAAGTTGACAAATGTTTTGTTTCACCAATTGAAATGGAATCTATAATTAGAGAAAATTACTTAGCAAGCCCCACCTTAGATAAATCTGGAGTAAATGAAGGCCATACATCAATTAAGTTCAGTGATTAAAATAGATAAAAACCTTTTATATAGAAATAAGCTTTCTTTACAGGAACCTGCTTTCATCCTAATACAAATTAAATTAAAACAAACCAACTGCCTGTCTCAGAAAAACATGTATATAAACATGTATATGTATGTAAAAATAATACATTTCTCATATGTACAGCAAAATAAGGACAGTACCGGTATATTGTAATTTAGTTTTGTTTTCTTACAAAATGTATATATGTGATGTGTTGGATATTCCTTGTTGATTTGACACTGTAAAAATGCAATAATTAGCATGTCGCAATTATTTTCACTTACAATTTGCATAAAATAACACTAAGTTATATACATAATGATATTTTGTAATTATATTCTATATTTAAATAATGACATGTTGTCATACATTTATTTTTTGTTTTAGTATATCAATAAGATGATAATTTTAACAAAATAGTAAAAATTGCTTGATTAGAATTTACTTGTAATTTTGTGTTAGAAGTTAATACGTTCCAAAACTTTGACATAACTTTGATAGGACAACAATAATTGATTAAACTGCACCCACAATTTCATTCTTCTTTTTTTTTTAAACTTAAACTAAATTTAATCAGCAAATTTTTATCAAAACCATTTTTTTAAAAATTAATATTAAATTGAGTTGTGTGATATTATCTCAGACAAGAAGTTCCAGATATGGGACATGCCTGTTATATAAAAATGTTTTCTTTATATATATACAATTCAATGATAAAATTTATGTCCACTCTTAAGTCGCAACATTTGAAAAAAAACATTTCAAAGTATTGCATTTAATTAAACCAAAAAAAAAAATGACATCTAAAAAGTAATATGAAAAAAAAGAAGAAAGAATTATATTGCACAGAACTAGACACCTTTTTTAATGTCTTCTATTTTGGATCTAGCTAATATTTCTTCTATATTAATAGATCAAAATTTTAAGAATTTGATTAAAGTTAAATTTTGTTTTATTATGCCAGCAATATCTTGAAATTATAGAAAATCTTGTGATGAAGACAGCTTAGAAACCTGACATTTTAGAAATTGTTATGATGTGAAATTTATGCTCCTTTTTTGGTTGTAAATATGCCACAAAACTTCTCGCATTTTGATTAAATCAAATTTTCCGCGATTTTAATGAAGCGTTATATCAAAGTGTTGATCAGAAGCCATGTTGAAGATAGATAATTCACACCAATTAAAGTGTAGAGCTCTATAAATCATAAAACTTCTGACGTTTCCATATGAAATATGTCGAAAACGTAACACAAGATAGAAAGTATCTCATCATTCGCGACAAGATTTTTAAATCTATTCATACAATTAAACAAAACCTCTTTAAGAGATAATATCGCAGATAAAATACCGTAGATGTTTTATTTTCTCTTCTTTTTTCATTAATGATTTCATTTATATCGATTTGTCTCTCCATTGTTTTTGTGCTCAGTAAGTTTGAAATTCCTTCTATTTTCCTACTTTTTGATATTTTCTTTCTTCAAGGGTTTAAAAAATATAGCAAATATTGTAGATTTCTTTAATTCATTACAACATAGAACAGGAAGTGAAATTCTATATTTTGTTTTAAACTAAAAAAAAATTAATTGATCCTCAAATAGTTATCGATGTCACTTAAACAAGGGATGAACCAAAAAAAATAATACAAAACAATTTTGCTATTTATATATCAGTTAAATAAAAGAATAACCGGCTTAAGTGTATAAAGCTATATATTTTATGCAAAAATTATTGTTTGGATTTTAAAAAAGAATGCTTCCAAAATGCTTGTGTGAAATAAAATGGCAATAAATTGCCTTAAAATGAGTGGCGCAGGCGCAAAGTCATTGCTAAACGGATAAAACCCTACTTAAAATAGCCAAATTATATTTTGTTCCCAAAAATTTTTTCTGTTTACGTTCATTATTCATGTATGTTAAATAACAGAGACATTCTATGTTACTACTTTTTCGGGAATCAACCATATAAGAATGGAACCAATATAATTTTACTGTTGATTAATTTTATAAAAATATTTCATAAGATATAGATTTATACCTACAGTTATACAGTCTGATTAAATTTAAATATATCCTTTCTGTCAGCATAAATTTCCTGCAATATTTTTAGAGCATCAGAAATTAACAGGAGTGCCATTTCTGATTAATTTTATCTAAATTATTAGTATGACAATCATAATCTTAAACTTGTCTGCATTTCAATTAAGTTTTACATATTTTTATATTGTCAATAAAAAATCATATAATATAAAATATAATGTTAACCCTAAAACCTTCAAGCTTTACCTGTTTAAAACTTCAAGCCATTTCCACCAGTATATGAAGTCTGGCTAAATTGTATTACAGAGTAAGCCGTTCAGTTAGCTCAATAGGTAGAGCGTTGGACTGTGAATCTGGTGACCAGAGTTCAATTGCCGTACAGTGCAGGTCACATTTGTTGTGATTGATCATGAAATCTTTTCTATGGTCATTTACACTGTACCTGTGACTCAGCTCTGGCATTTACAGAATTTTAAGTTCCTTGCGAAAGTGGAGGCAACTTCTACTGGTTAACAGCTTGACAGCCTGCCCAGGACCTGTGCTCTGGTAAATACAATGTGGCTTACAAAATGTATTGCCTGTGATCTGGAGTAAAAAACTACTAACACCACCACTTACCACTTTCATGCAGTTTAAACAACTTGACTCTATACTGTAGGTCAGCTTAAATATTTTTCTTTAAATCACTTTAACTTAGAATTGTCTTCCCCATATACAAAGCTTTAATAGTTTATCCATAACACAAATTCTAATAAGTAAGTTAAGATGGTTAACATTACTTAGATGTTACTTAATTCTTACACATGCGGTGCTTAACGGTTGTCTGTAAAAATTCTTAATTGAAAAGAGGCACAACTCCAAAAATATTGCTTCCTTGTCTAACAACTGCACCTTGATATGATATGCAAATATTCCAAGTTTCAATGTTGGTAACTTTTAAAACATTTGAATAATTAGGCTGCATTAAAGTTTTTGCATGGCGAAAACAAGGACATCACCGCAGCAATAAGTTGACTTTTTCTTCAAGAACAGATGAGCTAAAAATCTTGTCTTCCATTCATGTAAAAAGAGATGCACAAAATTTGTTTTATTTACATCAACTGTAAAACTTTGATGGCATTTTAATTTCCCTGTTTGAACATTATCTTAATGTTAGTATAATGTACTTTAAACATACCTTAAGTGACAACATTAACTTTCTAAAGATAAAATTTACACTCCTACTCAGTAATGCAACATGTATAATATGTCAGTACTTTAACATTGAAACATTTATGTGCTTTCACATTTCTATCATAGTTACAGACTGTCATAGACTGAGCATCAACATAGTGTAGGTGTTGGTAATTAAACCCTCTTGTTCATGGCAGTAAGCAATTTTGAATTCACAAGAGCACAGTTCAACCAGTACTTAGTTGCCTGAACTTTTCACAAGGAACTGATAACTTCTGTACATGTCACAGCAGAGGTACAGTGCCAATGACCATAGAAAGGATTTCAAGATCAATCACAATGAAAATAACCTTCACTGTCCAGGAATCTAACCAAGGTTGCCTCACAGTCCAACACTACCTACTGAGCTACCTGGACAGTTATTTAAAGCACCTACATGTGTAAAGTTATAGCAGTCATTTTAACAGGTAGTTTTTAATACCAGGCAGTTTTTAATTACAGGTAGTTTTTAGGAATAGTCTTTTTTTAATGTAAATATAATTAAAAAATGATTTAAAACATGAACTATTCAAAATGTCTTTTTTGTCACGCCACAAGCACAAATTTGCTCACAATTGTCCTGACTGTAAACAAACAATTGAAGTCCCTTTTTCATTTGGCCTTAGCTTAATTATTTTCCCCATTTGCTTCACATACTACTTTTCATTGTGTTAAGGCATATTTCAGGTTGTAAATTTCAGAGTAGGTAAACAGCTTATCTAATTAAAACCAATTATAAATATCGGTCATCAATATAGTGTACAATGCCACCGTAACACGCGTATTTGTTTGGTATTAGAATTAATATTAGAAATGTCCGAAAAACAATAAAGTTCAATCACAATACCTCAAGGATGATTAGCTGAATGATTGAATGTTATTAAATGAATAAAATCATTAAAACCCGTTCTTTGTCGGACTAAAAAAACCAAAAACAATTAAACCCATGTTGGCCGATCACAATCTATCGGTCATAATTAATTACTTCACTATTTGGAAATACGTTATTTGATACCAATATTACTGAGTTATCAATCACTATTGTGATTTTGACAGAATATTAAATGATAAAAGGACTAATTTGTTCAAAACCACACATAACCTTGAAATACCTTTTGATCTACTTTAATAATTAGTTTACTAAAATAATTAAGGTAGATCTACACGTACGTAATTTTAAATTTTTATGAAAAATGCTACCTTTTTTTCAAGCTTATTTTATATAGTATTAAATCATAAGCTGTGTATTATACTTGTTAGATAAAAGAAATTTTGCTAGTAATGCCAAAATTTTTTTTCCAACTTGTAACCTTTCAAAAGATGCATAAAACCTTATCTTTGGGAGTTTGAAATTTTATGTTTCCTGAAAAGTCAATGATTTTACCTAGATATTTAAGACAATTAATTAATTAAGGTCCTCCACTAATACATCTAGCCTGAGTAACCTCTCTGAGAGTGATGAAATAAACATGAACATCATCAAAATAGCATCCACTTCAGAAAATTTCAAACTTCAATATAAACAGAATAAATGAAATAATTTGCTGTAATAAAGAAATCATTTATTTATGTAAAACACTTGTTAAGTCTATAAAATATAAAGATAACTTCCCTCACTGGGGTTTAATCCACATTTTACATCTTTTTTTTTCTATATAAATCTGACAAAACAAATCTGTTACTTAATTAGATCATAAATCTACATCACTGATCTGATTATAAACTTTAATATCTTTATCGGTATCTGTTGGAAGTTTTAGGTTGTCTGAAATTTTTCATTGGTTTTTTTATATGATTATATAATTATTTTATTTTAAAAAACTACTTGAAGAATGAAAATGAAAATATTTAAAAATAATCTGTTAATTGTGACACTGCAGAATACAAAAGTGATAAAATATTAAGTTTAAAGTAAAATCGTATCTTAAAGGTACGCACATGAACTAAGAACTGTAGAAGTTCTGGTGTTTAAAACCAAATTGTACATGAATCATTATGGACAAAACGTACTTCACAAATTCACTACGAAAAATATTCATTTCTGAAAAATGGGAATAATAAATGGAAGTAAAAATATAGATATATAGAGAATATAATATTAAGATAATGATTAAGAAAGGAGTAATGTAATGTTATGTAATGTAATGTAATGTAACAGAACATTATAAAATGTAATGTAATGTAATGAAATGTAATAAAATGTAATGCAATGCAATGTAATGTAACATAATGCAATGTAATGTAACGTAGCATAACGTAATGAAATGAAATGTAACGTAATCAGAAACAAACCTTTTAATTAATCATATTCTACATGTTTTCAACTTCCAGTAAGATGAGGGCGATATATTTACTGATCTGCCAAAAATCAATTTTTCTTTTAAAATCCAAAAGATTTCTTTTAAAAAAACAGTTAAGTTTTCATAGCTAGTAATATCCAGTGAGTGATATTTATATCAATAGTATTTCACTGAAATATAATATAAAACAAGAATTTAAAAAAAAACATCATGAATATTACATGACTCAAGAAGATCTTTACATGCTTGTTTGTTTCACTTAAAAGCATTTTGCTTAGAGAAAAATATAAACAATAATAATTCTGACAGTTATATGTTAAAAAATTATTTCAAATCTGAAAATAAAGATTTACTCACAAAAGATGTTTCCATGTTTCCAAGATAATATTTTAAAAAAAAAAATTCACTTGAAAAGTAAATCAAGAGGAACGATGTGAGATGATCTGTATCAAATTTAATGAGCACATTTTAAATCAACCGTCCATAATAAACAACTGTTGCTCATACAAATATCATTAAATTTTCATCAGGATTCAATTTACTAAAACATGCATGTCAAAGTTTCATTCATCACCTATCACTTAATTAAACCTACATGCTAATTAGTCAGTTGTATTCAAATTTTCAAAACTATTAAAAATTTAAACAATTAAAAAAAAACATAATTTAAATACAGCAATTTGTTTAATATCTTTAATACTCACTGTGCACAGAACAGAATTTTTCTTAAAATTCCAATAATCTTTATTGAAAAGTGTAAACGATAAACACCGTTTTTGTCACATTTTATTATGAAATCCCTTTGCGTATGGCTGATATACGACAGTCACCAATCGCGAGCATTAACAGTCTGTCGTGACACCTCTTAAGGAAGAGCGAATATGATGATGATCCTACAATAATGCTGGTAAACATTGTCAATTTAATCGCCAATACCAATATGATACCACTGGTTTAAAACTCTACCATATTTACTCTAACAAATGCTCCAGTATGATACCACCGGTTTAAAACTCTACCATATTTACTCTAACAAATGCTCCAATATGATATCACACATTGAAACTGTACCGTATTTACCCTAATAAAAACACCCTATTTTCTTGGTAACTATAATGTCATAACAATAATGATTTAAATTTTAAAGAATAAAATGTAACAAATACACCCAGCATAGTTATCAATAGTTTAAAAAGTTACCATCTTTGATATAAGGAATGCACTCAGTGGATTTATTGATGAATGTTTAAAACATTTATTTACCAATCAAAATACATCAGTTTAAAACTCTATCATACTAAACATATAATATCATAATGATTTACAGTACCTGTAATTTAATCAATAATGTAATTTTTCTTAAGGACAATATTTTACAATATCAAAAATTTACAACATTTAGATTTACAATATTTGATATTATCATAGATTGTGTAAAACATTACAAAAACTTAATCTTATATTCAAGTAAATTACACTCTTGCCCAATCTTTGGAGAAAGACCTAGATGTCCCTCTGTGCAATTATTCCACCTAAGATTACTTATCAAACCTCAGATACCCCTATGTGCATTTATTTAACCTCAGATGTCCGACCCTCTGTGCACTTATTCCACCTTATATTACTTATTAAACCTTAGAAACCCCTATGTGCAATTATTCAACCGCAAATGTCCCTTTGTGCATCATTTCAACCTCAGATGTCCCTCTGTGCACTTATAAAATCTCAGATAACCTAATGCTCACTAATTCAATCTCAGATGCCCAACTTGGCTT
Source organism: Ruditapes philippinarum (assembly GCF_026571515.1). NCBI lineage: Eukaryota > Metazoa > Mollusca > Bivalvia > Venerida > Veneridae > Ruditapes > Ruditapes philippinarum. The sequence continues at coordinate 274,563 of NW_026856414.1, forward strand.
ATTCAACCTCAGATGCATTTATTTTATGTCCAGCGCACATCTATGTACTTATTCAACCTTATGCGCCCATCTCCTTATTAAGGCAAAAGTCAGGGCACTCTTGTAGAACCATCAACATTCTGTAATCTGGCATAATTGTTTTCTAAAATGAAAGATTCGAAAACTTCCTCAAAAGTGGTAGGGAGACAATTCATTCAGAGTCAGTGACACATAACACCTGGAGGCACGCCATGCTATAAATAGAGTTTTATTAAGAACAAGGGCTGTAACTGTGTTTGCAAAAGAAATAAAAAATCAAGGAAGCATTACTGCAAAGAGCAAGAGGATGCGAGGTTGTCAATTGTTCAATTTCATGCTCCAGCTTTTAAAACCTCAAGATGATAGCATTAATAATATAAGAATGTTCAGCTTAAGTACTATACTACAATTATTTAATTTTGTCATAATCAAATTTCAATGAATAACAGAAAATTTGGACCTCAATTTAAAAGACGCTAGAATAAAACATAGAGCTAGCAGCACTATGATAATCTTAAATAATTTGTTCAAATTTTAAAAGCGTTAAACTTTGTCTCCACATTTCATGTTTTACTCGGAAACTTTGGAATTCTGGAATCGAAAAATCAAGATGTAGTGTCACTATGGGGAGACTGACAGTTAACAAAATGAAGACAAATTATCGTGCATGAGAGATTACCGCAGAAATAATGGATGTGTTCATTGGATGGGGACAATACGCCATTTATCATGTATCAAATAAATCAAACAATAATCATCATCAATTCTGCACTAATTTGTGCGAGATTTTCCCCTCTTCAGACATAAAGCATCATTCAGTTATCATAACATTGTCATATAGCCTGCATTAAATGCACAGTTTTTGCAGAACGCTAAATGGATTTTACATTCCACTCAAGATGCTGGGATGGTTAAAATGGTTACTTTCAACATAAAATAGCATGTAGGAATTACACAACATTTACTTACAACAAACTGACACGATAAATAGATGATGTAATAAAGTAACAAAAACTCATGAATTACGCCCCAGCACTTCCGCAATTATTTTTATGTTTGTAGATGCACTAACAGCACGCTTCAAAGTCTTTTAAGATACAAAAACAATCTGCATTTCCATTCATTGTAAGATGTCAACAGTAAATTACTGACTTACTCTGTAATCCGAGTTTCAGATTTAAATCAGAAACCATTTCGGTCTTCAAACAAAGTCCAGGAGCTAGGCATCTCAAGACAAAGTTCAATCTTGAAAACAATTTAAGTTTGTAACAGAAAAGATGAAAATGCATCAGAAATGGTCTCCCTCATAGCTGATATATAAACTTGCGATCTCCCACTTACAAGAAAAGTTACAACACTATAGACTACTGAGTCAGAGTGAAAAATTAACAAAGGTGATATATATTCAACATTAGGCCATTGTAACTACTATATTCAACACTAATACAAGTAATACAACAGAAGGTGTCTAAATTCATCATGTAGTAAGATACCAACAACAAACAAAATAATATGTCACATTTTTTATCTAACATTTGGTGTGTGTAACAAGTTTAAGGAACATTAAAATAAGCAACAACAAAAAAAAATTGCCTAAATAATCAACATCAACATTATTTAAACATTTGTGTAGTTAAATGATTTACGACAATGTTTACCACTTCTCCTACCTAATGAATTTCCCCCCCCCCTTCTTTTTTTATATTAAAAATCTGTATGTCAACATTGTTTTCTCCCACATATTTAATGTACCAGGGAGTGATAACATCTTGAGTGATATCTCTCAAAACAAGTAATGAAAACCTTATTTTGACTTATTACCCTGTATATTGGATGTTTCAGTCATTTCAATCTCTCCGAAACCGCTATAAATCAGTGCCTATAATGGACAAAAGCCATACAAATCAAAGTATCAATGTGTCCACATATATTTTATGACTCCGACATTACCACATACTTTGATGCCATCAATTCTTATGAGATTTGATTATTAGACAATTGGAAGACCCGGTAATCAATACAACTTTTATATACAAAGACAGACAGATATTTATATATATAAAAAAGACATTATAGTAATTTAAACAAACAAAAAACACCATGTTAAAGAAACATAAAAATATATATGGCTTTAATAAAATTGAGAGACCTTTAACATTTAAGTTAAAATGTGTGTGGGATTCTTTAAAAAAAAAAAGGGTATCATGTTTTCAGTTAAAATATCTTACAATCTTTTTCATAAGAGGAAACTATCCTCCAAGTACATGCCAAATCATGGTTGGAACAATACACAGAATGCTGGGTCATGGTTGGAACAATTCACAAAATGCTCGTTCATGGTTGGAACAATACATAGAATGCTGGGTCATGGTTGGAACAATACACAGAATGCTCGTTCATGGTTGGAACAATACACAGAATGCTGGGTCATGGTTGGAACAATACACAGAATGCTCGTTCATGGTTGGAACAATACACAGAATGCTGGGTCATGGTTGGAACAATACACAGAATGCTCGTTCATGGTTGGAACAATACATAGAATGCTCGTTCATGGTTGGAACAATACACAGAATGCTCGTTCAGGGTTGAAACAATACACAAAATGCTCGTTCATGGTTGAAACAATACACAAAATGCTGGTTCATGGTTAGAATAATACACAGAATGCTCGTTCATGGTTGGAACAATACACAAAATGCTGGTTCATGGTTAGAATAATACACAAAATGCTCGTTCATGGTTGAAACAATACACAAAATGCTCGTTCATGGTTGGAACAATGCACAGAATGCTCGTTCATGGTTGGAACAATACACAGAATGCTTGTTCATGGTTGAAACAATACACAGAATGCTGGGTTATGGTTGGAACAATACACAGAATGCTGGGTCATGGTTGGAACAATACACAGAATGCTGGGTCATGGTTAGAATAATATACAGAATGCTGGGTCATGGTTGGAACAATATACAGTAGCTGGGTCATGGTTGGAACAATATACAGAATGCTGGGTCATGGTTAGAACAATACATAGAATGCCCAATGGTCATGGTTGGAACAATGCACAGAATGCTCATTCATGGTTGGAACAATACACAGAATGCTCGTTCATGGTTGGAACAATACACAGAATGCTCGTTCATGGTTAGAACAATACACAGAATGCTCATTCATGGTTGGAACAATACACAGAATGCTCGTTCATGGTTGGAACAACACACAGAATGCTCGTTCTTAGTTGGAACAATACACAGAATGCTGGGTCATGGTTGGAATAACACACAGAATGCTCGTTCATGGTTGGAACAAAACACAGAATGCTCGTTCATGGTTGGAAAAAATACAAAGAATGCTGGGTCATGGTTGGAACAACACACAGAATGCTCGTTCATGGTTGGAACAACACACAGAATGCTCGTTCATGGATGGAACAACACACAGAATGCTCGTTCATGGTTGTAACAATACATAGAATGCACTGTAATGGTCGGAACAATACATAGAATGCTCTTTCATGGTTGGAACAACACACAGAATGCTCGTTCATGATTGGAACAACACACAGAATGCTCGTTCATGGATGGAACAACACACAGAATGCTCGTTCATGGTTGGAACAATACAAAGAATGCTCATTCAAGGTTGGAACAATACAAAGAATGCTCGTTCATGATTGGAACAATACACAGAATGCTCGTTCATGGTTGGAACAATACACAGAATGCTTGGTCATAGTTGGAACAATACACATAATGCTCGTTCATGGTTGTAACAATACACAGAATGCTTGTTCATGGTTGAAACAATACACAGAATGCTGGGTTATGGTTGGAACAATACACAGAATGCTGGGTCATGGTTGGAACAATACACAGAATGCTGGGTCATGGTTAGAATAATATACAGAATGCTGGGTCATGGTTGGAACAATATACAGTAGCTGGGTCATGGTTGGAACAATATACAGAATGCTGGGTCATGGTTAGAACAATACATAGAATGCCCAATGGTCATGGTTGGAACAATGCACAGAATGCTCATTCATGGTTGGAACAATACACAGAATGCTCGTTCATGGTTGGAACAATACACAGAATGCTCGTTCATGGTTAGAACAATACACAGAATGCTCATTCATGGTTGGAACAAATACACAGAATGCTCGTTCATGGTTGGAACAACACACAGAATGCTCGTTCTTAGTTGGAACAATACACAGAATGCTGGGTCATGGTTGGAATAACACACAGAATGCTCGTTCATGGTTGGAACAAAACACAGAATGCTCGTTCATGGTTGGAAAAATACAAAGAATGCTGGGTCATGGTTGGAACAACACACAGAATGCTCGTTCATGGTTGGAACAACACACAGAATGCTCGTTCATGGATGGAACAACACACAGAATGCTCGTTCATGGTTGTAACAATACATAGAATGCACTGTAATGGTCGGAACAATACATAGAATGCTCTTTCATGGTTGGAACAACACACAGAATGCTCGTTCATGATTGGAACAACACACAGAATGCTCGTTCATGGATGGAACAACACACAGAATGCTCGTTCATGGTTGGAACAATACAAAGAATGCTCATTCAAGGTTGGAACAATACAAAGAATGCTCGTTCATGATTGGAACAATACACAGAATGCTCGTTCATGGTTGGAACAATACACAGAATGCTTGGTCATAGTTGGAACAATACACATAATGCTCGTTCATGGTTGTAACAATACATAGAATGCACTGTAATGGTCGGAACAATACATAGAATGCTCTTTCATGGTTGGAACAACACACAGAATGCTCGTTCATGATTGGAACAACACACAGAATGCTCGTTCATGGATGGAACAACACACAGAATGCTCGTTCATGGTTGGAACAATACAAAGAATGCTCATTCAAGGTTGGAACAATACAAAGAATGCTCGTTCATGATTGGAACAATACACAGAATGCTCGTTCATGGTTGGAACAATACATAGAATGCTGGGTCATGGTTGGAACAATACACAGAATGCTTGGTCATAGTTGGAACAATACACATAATGCTCGTTCATGGTTGGAACAATACACAGAATGCACTGTTATGGTCAGAACAATGCACAGAATGCTCGTTCATGGTTGGAACAACACACAGAATGCTCGTTCATGGTTGGAACAACACATAGAATGCTGGGTCATGGTTGTAACAATACATAGAATGCACTGTAATGGTCGGAACAATACAATTGTCAAAAGGACAGCATGCTGAAATATACTCGTCCTTAAAACAAGAGCCTGTTATAAGTTCAAAAAGGTCCATTTATCTGTTAAGATTCAAATTAAAGTTATGCATCTTCAACAGTAACCTCCGATTATGCTATCAAAATATTGAGTAAAATTGTGACGCCAATGCTGGCTCTCCTTAATTATTCTTCAAATAGTCAAGCGAAAAAATATTTCTTTAAAATCTCAATTTCATTGTTTCTTCTACCACTTACAATAGTAGACAAGACATAATTATAGAAACATTGAAAATGAAACTCTCCTTTGTGATCAATACAATTAAACAGCGATTTATCATCATGCCCTCGTAACCGGAGCCGTTGGAGACAGTTTAAACCTGCCATTAATACATATCTAAATATCACCATTTATTATTCATTTTTATTGTAATTTCTTTGTCTTTCTTGAAAAATTGGTAACAATTGCTAATTACCGGTACTGGAAAATTTTCGATTTCATTTCTTGCTTTAAACCTCGTCTCCAGTCAGGGTAATGGTAAATAGGTACATTGTATTTAATCGTAAGGTTAAGTTATTCGGAATATCCCTTGGTGGCCTGTTAAACATGGTAAAACATACAGAATGAAATAAAATACAATTCTGTATAAAATTTATAAAACAAGTTTTTTTTAATCAATTATAAATAATGAAAGTATTCATGATTTATATAATTTACTAAGGTGTCATATTAACATTCTTTAATAATAAGCATGTCGATTAGTCTCACATATAACAAAAAGTTTTTCATGGAATTAATATGCTAGCTCATAAAACAAAAACATGTTGAACAAATATTTAAAATACATAAAATGATAATCATGGAAGTGATACAGAAAAAGAGACACTATATTATACCGAGACATTTGATACAGATCCAATCGCAACTCTGTGTTCCATAATGAAAATATCTACACCACCTGTAAAGTGATCGTTAGGAAGCCTGCCTGAATATTAATGAGGAAACATGCCTTAATGTTAATGAGGAGGCCTAATTGAATATTAATTAGGAGGCCTGCCTGAATATTAATTAGGAGGCCTGCCTGAATATTAATTAGGCGGCTTGCCTAAATATTATTGAGGAAGCCTGCCTGAATATTAATAAGGAGGCCTGTCTGAATATTAATGAGATGGCCTGTCTGAATAATAATAAGGAAGCCTGCCTGAATATTAATGAAGAGGCATGCTCGAATATAAATGAGGAGGCCTGCCTGAATATTAATGAGGAAACCTGCCTGAATATTAATGAGGAAGCCTGCCTGAATATTAATGAGGAAACCTGCCTGAATATTAATGAGGAAACCTGCCTGAATATTAATGAGGAAGCCTGCCTGAATATTAATGAGGAAACCTATCTGAACATTATGACCGGAATCCGTAACATTGCTGGCCCCTTTATTTTCTTATTCTTTCAAAATACAAAGCTTGAGGACAGACCTAACGCTATAACACAAAGTTTCAAAGATTGCACATTTTGATTACAATAATGACAATGATGTTATATTATAAAAAAAAATGTGCCAAAAAATCCATTGAAGTAATTCAGATGAAAAAGGTTTTGACAAATTATCAGGCAATTTGCATGAAAAATAAATTTCATTTTAATATGTCTGATCATTATTTTTGATGCAAATAAATCAAAACACACACAAACAAAATCAAATTATTTTTGAATATATTGTACACTTGCAGTGTATCACATTTCAGAATTTATTTAAGAATGTTATTTAATGTACCACGGTTGGTGGATTGCTGTCAAAGTGACTTTATTAATCAAAACGACAACTAACTACTGCATAACAATTTAACAATTTCATACCAGAAATTCTTCATACACTATGGACTCTACAGGTCAACATCAAAGAAAAGTAAATATTTTAATAGCATATCATTTTTTGTGGGTATTTCAAAACATAACATGATTAGAAAATAATTATGATCCAAACTTTCATATCAACTGCCATTGTACGATTGTCAAAGAAAAACAGAAGTTTATACAATAACTTAATCACTAAACGCTCAACATGACACTTCAAGATTTAAACATGTTCTTCCCTAAAATACTGAGTCATCAAATAGAAGGAATAATTGTTAAGAAATAAAAAAAATATTAATAAAATTATTACAAGTTAGAAATTGCCTTATATAACACTACTTAAAATAAGTATACTTCTTACTGTGTAAACTTTGTATGTTACCTTCTATAAATAAAAATTTATAATTATTATTATTATTATTACTACTGAAAACTTAGCAAAGTGCTTAACGTTTTACCATGTGTATACATGTTCTAGCACATGTGCGTCCAGTGCAGATCAAGATCAGCCTGTAGTCACCTCTGTGCAGTCTGATCTGGATCCCCACTGTTCGCTTTTCAGTCAGAACTTATTTTATGAAGTTAAAAGAGAACAGTAGAGATCCTGATCAGACTGTATGATCTGCATCTGCACTGATCGCACATACGTTTAAACATGTGTCCATGAATTGTGGTAAATAGAGGTGTAACGATTCATCAATGCATCGATACATCGCGATCTGCCCTGTCCTCGATGTATGCATTGTAATGAATTTATAAATTCCAATATATCAGGATGCAATACATATTTCACCACCCGATGCATCGATATAGCGGGAAAGTATCGCAATACACTAATAGTTATGGTATAATGAAAAATGCCTTTAATCCTTAAGTAAAAAGTAAAAATCCTTAAGTAATAAGTAATGTAAATTGTTGAAAGATCAAAACTTGAAAATAAGTTATAATAACAAGTTGAAGTGTTTATTGTTTTGTTATTGTAATAGTTTTATATTACATTCGTAATTATGTTGTGAACAAATGACCAAGTTTTTTATATAGATAAAGTCTGAAAGTCAGTATTGTGATACATATTGCATTGAAACATAAGAATTGCAATATGCATTGCATTTTATCAAAGTATGCAATACATATTGTGAATCGCATTGTTTGGAATTGCAAGTATTGAGATATGTATCGTGACAGAAAAAATGGCAATGCACAGCCCTAGTGGTAAAGGGTTAAAACACTGACCAGATAAAAAAGAATCAGAAAATCTATGACACAGATGCTCTTTAAACATGTTTCACCACATAGACTTATAAGAAAACTGCTTTAAAATTGTCTACATTTCAACTGATCATCTGTGAAGTAAACAGACGTAATTCTTCAAATCTATTCTTTCCCATCTCCCCCTTCCTCCTTTCCTCCTCTCTAAAGACTTTATACAGAGTTACTTATTGTTTTTATGGCTGACTCTTGTAGTTGTAATAATAATTATGATGACTTGAAAACCGTAACATATCTATATTTCTTAGTTCTGCCATTTCCGTAAAAATTTGGGCACTAATCTTTGTCTATTTGTCTGCTTGTTTACATTCATCACAATTATAAACGATGATATATGACGGTGTAGTAATGCTCTCAGTATAAAAAAACTCTCCATATCTCATATATCTTCATTTAAGTGCTACATATTTCAAAATTACTAGTCTCAATTTTCAACTGACAAAATAAGACCCCCCTTAAAAAAAAATTCCTAGGCAAAAACCATTTAAATTAGTTCATTTTCTAAAAGCTAATATTTACAAGAAAAAACTGGGAAAAACTTAAGGTTGAATTGCTTGTAATGTCTTTTTTTTATAAGAATTAAACCATTAGTTTATCTAACAATCAATTGTAATTTAAACATAGAAATTTAGGAAGTATATAGGAAAGTAAAATATAGATGTAACGAAATCCAATTCTTTCTATTGTACAACTTCAGAGGGATTCAAACACGATTAATATGAAAACAATGCTGATGATAAAAAAACACCTTTTATAAATTGATACAAAGTCAAATTGAACAATCAGCAAAGAAGTATTTGATTTTATTTCTAATATACCTTTAATCCTTAAAATCCTATAACAGCAAGAGAATATACCCATGCTTTCAGTGCCATATGATCACCGTCCCCACTGTTTGCTATTCAGTCAGAACTTATTTGGACATTTTGCCTAAAAATCATGAATGGTTTTATAAGGATCTTGAAGGGTTTATTCAGGATTGAAAAATGGACAAGTCCATTTAAGACATCTCCGAAGCTTTAATGATGATGGCTAAAACAACCAACAGTTATAACCAACAGTTCCAAGGCTTCGTCTGCACCCACCAGATAGTCCAATTATACTATAATATTAATATACACCGTTATCTTAATATTCTTGAAAAATACAAGGGACAATCTTTCAAGTTCAACATAGGACAATTCCATTCAATAACCTCACCAGGAAGATAATGGAGTTATAATTATTATATCTTGTGAATTATGTATATCATTTGTATTTCGATTGTTTTGCACCAATTGGTAGGGTGATAAATATATTTATTGTATTATTGGAATGAATTACTAGCAGACAATATAACAATATCTAGACATATTAACCTGCAACATTATATCTTCAGTTATACCATCACTGAGACATATATTCTGCTATTTGATTAATTTGTAGACAACATAGACACATATCAAATAAATAAAGTTTCAATCCATTCCCAAAAGTCACCATTCCCCACCCACCACCCCAGCCCTCACAAAACCATCCCAGCCCTCACACTTTCTAAAATCACCTTTCAAACCATTCTACATGTACGACAATATTTTCCAGCAAGGCTCTTTGCAATTATTTCATTTGTTCTTTTCCCAAATGCTATATCACAATGTTACACTTTCTACAAACATTAGGTTATGAGAAAGTTTGATAATGAGAAAGTTTAATAATATGCGAGATGACCTTTTAGACTCTTACACGACCTTTTAGACTCTTCACAACAACGTAACCAGGTGCCTGTTTAAAAATAAAACAATATTTCCAGTAGTAGCAGCAGCAGCAGCTGTCACTCATTGCCTGCTAAAATTGTCAAAATACGTTACAATATAAACTGTCAACACACTGGTGTCAATTCATTTTTTATTCTTCAAATTTTGGAAAGATTTCAAATTGAAAGTTTCTCCCAAAACAAAACAAAACAATTCTAACACTCTGATGAGAGAAAAGCCCCTGCCAATACATTGTAATTACTGGGTTTGGAAAAAAGTGACGAAAAAATTTGACGAAAAGATTTTGTAAAGATTTGATGGTTTCTTGTTGAAATTATCCTTTAAAATGTTAATGACAATAAAAAGACCAGCACTAGAATTATTTTAATAGTCCCCTCAGCTGCTGCTGGAGTTTTTATTTATTGTAATTTATCTAAAATGTCATCAAATGAAAACATTAGAGATTAAAAATGGCCCATTATCATCTAAATAAAAATATATTGTTATCAATTTCGGGGTGAAAAAAATAGTGTTTGGGTGCAGTGAAAACATTTTATATAGTATAATTTATAGATATATCATCTTTAAAGACATAATTATAAAGTCACAATTATTTGACTCTATTTTTTGTCATAAATAGTATCAATAAATTTCAAACATTTCATTAAATCATTTTACAAAACTGCATTTTACCACAGCACATTATTATATACCAGTTCGCACAGCTGTCCTGAAGTTTTCTGGTGTGTGTGTGTTGGTTTTTTTTTTAAAGAAAGAAAAAAAAAGACATGCAAATGAATGTATTGATTATGTTCAGCAAGTTTTCATGACTTTGGGCCATTACAGTTCTCGTCCTTCAAATCAACAAACAGCTGACATTTGCAATGACATTAGCTCAGTTAAAGACAATAAAACATTATCTCACGGCACCTAAATACCTATTGTATGCAAAATAATTGTCTACCACTCTACGGAGACTTACAATTACCTTGTTTCATATGTAAATCAACGAAGCTTCTTGATTCGAAAATAAAACAGCCGCAACAATTGTCTATCATTTTTGCACGTTAAAACGGTTTGTTTACGATGAGCCTCTATGAAAGATGGAGGTAAACTGCCATAAAATGACCAGTCTCTCTATTTTAATCAAATATGGGCGGTTTTAGTCACTCATCTGCGAAAGTATATAATTATGAGGATTTAAAAGTGTCCACTCGATGGCTGGAACAGATGAATATTAGATTTAATTATGTACCATTTACCAAGTAATAAATATCCAGATGAGACCCCCGCAACACTAAAAATATCTCAACGATAAATGACCATCAGTTGTTTCCCTTTGATTTATTTATATACAAGTATATATATTTAATATTTTCGTGCAGTTTATTACAATAATGCCACGGCTTGCGTCATATCAGTGATGCAACTTAACTTTAAATTAGGAGAATTTACAAGTCAGTGCCTTAAAGGTTGGTATGTATCCAATTTAACAATCAACTTTGAAAGTTTCTTTACGTATTATAAGACTAGTTTAGAAATAAATTCTCAGCCAAATTTAAAATCAGCTTTTGTGAATTTGGTGCCATAACATTTTTTACTAAAGGAACCCAAAATGGAAAATGCCTGGTCTTTACTTATTCAACTCTTGGATCAAACATCTGAAAATCATGAACCAATAAACTTGAACCAACACATCCTGTGTCCATATGAAGATTTTTGGGGGGTTGGGTTTTATGTTGCACCAACTTCATTTAATTGAACATAAAGCACAAAATAGCAATAGAGTAATGCCCTATTGTTTATTAAGAAATCGGGCAAATGTCACCAAAAAAAACCCACAAAAAACTTAAAATATCTTTAATATCAATCTTTGTCAAAAAATATTAATCTGCCAGTATGTCTAGGACAACATTTTTAATTTAGACATATTTTTCTCTATTAGTGCATCATTAAAGGGCAATACTGTCATAACACAATCATTATACACAACAATATACATCAGTATTACACATGCTGAACTGTCACTTTACTAATATAGTCATTATCTGTGATAGAAAAAATTACACAAAAAAATTAACATTGTATTTGTCATGTAATTATCATTTAAACCATTAAAACAATGGGTCAAACACTTTCAGGTGAGTACATATTATGACAGGCTCACTTATTTGACAGATGTGTTACTATGTTACAATTCATAATATACTGACACTTAATGTGCTGTGAGCGTCCGTCAGAATTATTATCATATCTTGATGAGGGACCGTAAGTGGAAACAACACTTGGACATGTGGAAACAACTGTTGTGTTGTAACTAAGTACTTGCGTTAGTGCAGTCCAGATATAACACTGTTGTGTGGTAACTAAGTTCTTGCGTCCAGGTATAACAACTAGTTCTTGTGTTAGTTTAGTCCAGTTATACAAACTAGTTCTTGTGTTAGTTTAGTCCAGGTATACCAACTAGTTTTTGTGTTAGTTTAGTCCAGGTATACCAACTAGTTCTTGTGTTAGTGCAGTCCAGGTATACCAACTAGTTTTTGTGTTAGTTTAGTCCAGGTATACCAACTAGTTCTTGTGTTAGTTTAGTCCAGGTATACCAACTAGTTCTTGTGTTAGTTTAGTCCAGTTATACAAACTAGTTCTTGTGTTAGTTTAGTCCAGGTATACCAACTAGTTTTTGTGTTAGTTTAGTCCAGGTATACCAACTAGTTCTTGTGTTAGTGCAGTCCAGGTATACCAACTAACACTATCACCACGATCATCTCTATTGACAGCTGTAAATCTGTCATTCCCTGATTAACACACCCCTCCATCTTATAACAGCTCCCTGGCCAGAAAACCATTATTATAATATAAAAGTTTGTAAATCAGAGTAATAATTAATGCATCTTTTACGATAATCAGGCAATCAATGTTCATCAACATTCATTTAAATGCTGAGGGGTGTTGTTATGAATTGATTTCAGTATAAATAGTATCCCAGGGCTTGTCAGTTGTCACCAAGTACGCCTGCAATGCAGGGTTCGTAAAATGTGCAAGTGATTGTTTGTGTCAACACAGCATGATTTACCATTGTTGTTTATTACCGGCTTCATGAAATAAATGCTTTAAATGCAGATAAATATGGGTTATCATTGGGAACCAGCTACAAACACAATAGTTTACGAGCTCAATTTTGTAAATTAAGCTGTTTGCATACTGATCAAAATGAACAATTGAGGACATATGTTACTCCCATATATCTTCTTCTGCGGATTTCCTCACGGTCTCCTTAATTATTAAAGGCCATATTTTTCCTATATACATTTATAAGTAATAGCAAAACTTTAAGCAGGCAATGGAAATAAATCAGTCACATCCTGATAGAATTAGTCTCTCTACGTGCTCATTACAGTTATTATTTCTATTATAAATATCACTTAATTAATTAAAAAAAATTAAATTACAACAGTTCTGTAAGGTTTAAGAACATGATTTATGATGGTTTGATGATATATTATATATCATGCACTAATTAAAGACTGTTTTAAAACATTAACAAGGAGAAGTGACAATATTCACAAAGTTTTAATCTGAGTGAGAAAAAAAAAGTTATGTCATAAAAAACATTATACCACCCACAGAGAACAGTTAAATTAGGATAGGATCTTTAATAATGATAAAATGAGGAATAAAGAAGTAAATTGCAATATTTTCTGACGAAAAATAATGTAAATTGATATGAAAAGGACACTGATATACAAATAGAATATATAAATATAAGTATATTGTAATGAAAATTCTTTGTTTTACTTTTTTATCAACAGTGACAGTTCTGTTGACAGCAATTATTCTTTTAAACACCATTTTATGAATAGTGAGTTGTCTGTGAAAAGTGAGTATACATTAAAAGTGAGAAATCTATTAACTGTGAGTATTTTAAATTAATAGTGATTATTCTATTAATAGTGAGTATTCTATAAAATAGTGAGTATTCCTTAAAAAGCGAGTATTCTATTAATAGTGAGTATTCCCTCAAAAGTGAGTATTTTATTAATAGTGAGTATTCCCTCAAAAGTGAGTATTCTATTTATAGTGAGTATTCTATTTATAGTGAGTATTTTATTAATAGTGAGTATTCCCTCAAAAGTGAGTATTCTATTAATTGTGAGTATTCCCTCAAAAGTGAGTATTTTATTAATAGTGAGTATTCCCTCAAAAGTGAGTATTCTATTAATAGTGAGTATTCTATTCATAGTGAGTATTTCCTCAAAAGTGAGTATTCTTTTAATAGTGAGTATTCTATTTATAGTGAGTATTCCCTCAAAAGTGAGTATTCTATTAATACAGTGTAACTTCCGAAAACCGAACACCCATGGGACTTGTCAAAAAGTTCGGATTTCAGAGGTTTCCGGAATTCAGAGGTTTATGATAATGTGGACAAGACTACGCCACTTAATATCACTAAATGTTAGATGTCAAGGAAGATGTGGCCATTACTGTAATATCATATATAATAGTTGTTAAATCAAGATAAAGATGTAAATGAAAATAATACATTTTTATCTTACCTGCAAAATCAGTTTGTAGAAATGTTGTTAATTGCATAAACTTACATATTGTCCGATGCTAGTTAATTAATTATTACATCAAATGCGATAAAATCCCTAAAGACGTTTGATGCATACATTGTCCAATTAATTGTCATTTAATCCGCTAATAAACACTTCAAATTAACTGACAGCCGTAAATTACTTTGATTAACCGCATCACTTCAAACATACCATTTCACAGTTTGTGATTTTAAAGTGTGTCAAATTACACGATCACCGCTAATTAGTAAACAATCGATAGGGAGTTTAAATCTTCCTGCAGGGTAAACATTCTCAATTTACAATGTATTTCACACCTTTGGATATTTCCGGTTTTTGGAGGTAAAATTGCATTGATTTGACTCTAATTTTACGAAAATATCGTCCGGAATTCAGAATTTAGAAGTTCCGGAATACAGACGTATTATATTAATAGAAAATAGAAGGGAAAAAATCGGGACCGAAAAAATTGTTCGGTTTTTAGAAGTTTCCGGATTTCAGAAGTTCCGGAATTCGGAAGTTACACTGTAGTGAGTATTCCCTCAAAAGTGAGTATAATCTATTTATAGTGAGTATTCCAGCAAAAGTGAGTACTCTATTAAAAGTGAGTATTCCCTCAAAAGTGAGTGTTCCAATAATAGTGAGTATTCCCTCCAAAGTGAGTATTCTATTAATAGTGAGTATTCCCTCCAAAGTGAGTATTCTATTAATAGTGAGTATTCCCTCAGAAGTAAGTATTCTATTAAAAGTGAGTATTCCCTCAGAAGTAAGTATTGTATCAAAAGTGAGTGTTCCAATAATAGTGAGTATTCCCTCAAAAGTGAGTATTCTATTAATAGTGAGTATTCCCTCAAAAGTGAGTATTCTATTTATAGTGAGTATTCCCCCAGAAGTAAGTATTCTATTAATAGTGAGTATTTCCTCAGAAGTAAGTATTGTATCAAAAGTGAGTGTTCTATTAATAGTGAGTATTCCCTCAAAAGTGAGCATTTTATCAAAAGTGAGTATTCTATTTTCATAGTAATTCTTCAAAAGTGCGCATTTTATCAAAAGTGAGTATTCTTTTAATAGTGAGAATTCCCTTAAAAGTGAGCATTTTATTGTGAGTGTTCTATTAAATAGTGAGTATTCTATCAAAAGTGAGTATTCCATCAAAAGTGAGTATTCCATCAAAAGTGAGTATTCCATCAAAAGTGAGTATTATATTAAATAGTGAGTATTCTGTTAAAAGGGAGAAAATGATAACAATTATAGTGAGCATTTTATTCTAAGTGAGTATTCTATCAAAAGTCAAAAGTGAGTTTTTCTATTACTAGTGAGTATCTATGAAAAGTGAGTACTTTTTTTAAAGTGAATTTTCTGTAAATTGTGAGTATTCTATAAGATGCGAGTATTTAATCGATATTATTACTACATCAAAAGGGGAGCATGTTGTGCATTTGTCAGGAAATGCATTGGGCATTCTGTACACAAACTTTTTCTGTTGAAGTTTTGTAAGCACATTATACATTTCAAAGCTGAGCAAAAGATGCATATACAAAGCTAATCTAGAGTCAAAGGCTCTCAAAGCCTTAAATAATTTCCAGTTAAAGCATATTGTTGACACAGTCTCAGTTTCAAAGATTCAAAGACTAATGAATTGAAATAAAAGAATCACTATGAAATATATTTACCTGATATTCCACACAAATACACTAAACAATCCAATTAAGCTTCATTGTACTGCTAAATATAATCCTGCATGGAGAAAAAAAAGAAGAGAGACTGATTGATGTCCAATTTCAGATTATCTTTTTTTTTTAATATTGGTGAAGATAAAAGGCCTGGCAACAAGTTCTGATAGCTGCCATATTGGCCATCACATTGATGAGATTTATGACAATAATTGCGACATTAAATCAAACAAGTTGTCCCGAGTTGGCTTAATTGATTTTGACTACACTGTCATATTATCAAGACTCAATGTCAGATATGGAATGAGTGTTTTTATCTAATTCTTTGGGGTGTTGTTGTTGTTGTTTTTGTTTTTTTCCTGAACTGTTTCTAGGATATGTTTATGTCCTTTTGGGCATGTGGTGTTTTCTAAAACAACCCTAACTCTAATCAACAGGATTTTATGATTTGGATATTATCCGTCACAAATTAATCCTTACGCAACTGAATTTCTAAAATGGACTTGTTAAACTTCGAATTATAAAAAGTCCTATCAAATTTTTAGAGATTTTCAAAAATACAAGTTATGCTATCAACAGTATCAAGAAATGGACAGACTGCACAGATTTGCATGTTGGCCTGGCTCTATACTGGTGGCAAAGGCAAATAACCTTTAGTTACAACAGGTTAAAAGTTAATGACAAATTAGGAAATAATTAGGAAATAATTGAGTATGTCTCATTATAGGGAATTAGTAAAAAACAAAACAAAACAGGTTGTGTGTTTAACTGTGCGTCTGTCCATATGTCTGTCTGTCCTGCATGTCCTTCCCTTGTAGTTTGAAACAGTTGTTACACTGCTGAAGAAAACAAGTCTTATTAAACATTAAAATCAATCAAAATTTGATTCTAATTCATGTTTGTTATGCTATCATATCATTTGTGATTTGCTGGTTAAGTCACAGTACAAGAAGACTGGTTATGTTGGTATATTTCTACACATTAACATGTGGTGTACCAGACTGATGAACATTTTATTGAATCTTTCAATTTTAAGATTGAAATATTGAACTTTCAATGGTTGCAACAGTAAAATTAGAAAAACATTAGCCTTGACAGGAATGGTGAGGAGTCTTGCAGTAATTTGTAACCAGTGTGTGACAGACAGGCCTTTTATTGATGAACCCTATAACAGAACTGACAACATAAGACTGAGAGGGTTTGAGCAGCAAAACCTACGTAACTCACTAAATATTCCAGGATGATTTAGAACAGTTTTACACTGGTAAATTTGGTAAAGGCTACAGATGCCCGAACAAAAGCTACCCTAGAGAGACTTAATGCAAAATCTTGCAGTATTACTTCAAACTTTCTTATCATTACATAGACTGACATGATCTTATATTCCGCACATTTGGGGAAATGTTTTCTCCATTTACAGACCTTGTTTCTTGATTGACTGATTGAACTGATATTGTAGATGAGTGACTGAATAAATGAAAGAATAACTGCCCTCCTTAATTTACATAATAAACACTGGACTATTTCATCTGTTATATTTCACTACATCATAATAACATGGGCTATCCCTTAAAAAGGTAGAAAATATAGTCCAAATATCAGTTGCCCTTACTTAATTAAGAATACACCTTTAATGATGAAAGTTATATGAGATGTAAGAAATAAGAAATTATAACATAAATATAAATCAAAAACTTGATATATATATTCTATAAGAGAAAAAGGGGAACAATTATATTTAAATATAACTTAAGAGTTATCAAATTTGACATACAGAGGTGCATTTTACATATATGCATTTTACATATATGCAAATATTGGCTTTTCCAAGCTAATCCCCCTCATTACAAGCAATCTTTTACTGCTGCACCTTCAGGGTGTTCTACCGTACAGAATAGATTAGTCAACCTGTAATGCGCCAGTAAAAGTTTGTTTGTACCCCTGGTAAGTTTTCCTAATAACAATATTATTTTAATGTTTTCAATGGTAAAGACTCTCTATTTGTTGGTTTAATAAGATATTTGCATTTTGCAGCAAAAGGTTTGCTTGTGACCAATATGATGAAGGAGCCGTATAATAAAATTTTGAGCCGCGTCAAGACAAAACCAACATAGTGCGTTTGCGACCAGCATTGATCTTGACCAGCCTGCATATCCGCGCAGTCTGATCAGGATCCATGCTGTTCGCTATCAGTTTCTCTACCTCGAGTAGGGTTGGTAAGCGAACAGCATGGATCCTGATCAGACTGCACAGAATGTTGGTTTTGTCATGACGCGTCTCAAATATGTATGATAAACATGCATAGTAATGATGTTTAACATGGCTGTACATATCTTATAGTTCGATATCCGGCATGTTTCACCAACTGCTCAGATTAAAATTTACAGTTGTAATTATCAAAGACATTAGTTATTGTGTGTCTGTTTGATTTAAATGCAATCAGAGAAGAATTCGCACATTTTGTTCACAAATCAAGGTTGTTGCCAAGCTTATTGTCTAATAATCATGGTGTTGTAATTTGTCAATGCACTTTTTCACCTGTCCGTATGCACTAATTGAGTGATTAACCGTCTGCTTTGTGATTTTCAAACCTCTGCTGGTGGCAGACATTAATATATTAGTCAAGATAAACAAAGGATTTTAGTATAATAAAAGAAATTTTGGGATTGAAATTTTACTTTGAAATACTGAATAAGCCAAGGTTAAAAAGTTGAGTTTACATACATGTATAAATATGGAAGGGAGGTAATCAGGACTTAAAGATGGCGAAAAATCGATAAGCGATTTCCAGATAATGATTGTAACGCCTGTACATAATTTACAGTTCAAACTCCAATTTCTTTTCAAAAAAAAACAAAAACTACGAGTACATGAGATTTAAAAAGAAATTCTTGTTAAAATATGACTACACAATATTCATAAAAAAAATTTTTATCACAAAAAAAATTCTATTTGTTTAGTTCACTTAGACATGTCACTCAAGAAAAGTTAAACATTGTCTCAGTCAATATATTTAACTTAGTGAGATTAAGTATTAAATAATATACACTACTTTGAAACAGGAACTTAACGTGAAAAACTGACTTCTCTCAAAAGGAATTAAATCAAGTCTGCGAAAATACACCTGCGTTAAATTAAAACAAATTTCATAATATATAGGAGGCCATCTGATGGTTGCCACACTTCAAGTGATCTGATTGAAACTGAATGACTCTTGTTTTGTAGTTTATATTGTAAACTGTCAATTTTGAAATAATTTATCTCCAGATTGGCAAAAACTGATATGAGCATTAAATTCTTCTCTTAAAACCTAGACATTCATTGGAATTGATACAAGGAAAGTTTTAAGGCTACAAGTCTAAAATTGCCTTTTCTGAATGGAAAGATTTAATGTTGTCTGTAAGCTTATATATAATATAGGTTGTTTTTTTCAAATCACTTCTGAAGCATTACAGTTTGATTAAACAAAAAGCACTTTGGATTTTTTTTATCCTCAACAAATTCATGTTAAGAAGTTGTATAGTTGGTATTTAAAGGAATATTGCAACCCGAGTACATGTAATACTCAGATTTAAAAGCTACAAAGGGATGTAACTCTACCACCTTTAACCTGCTTGAACTGAAAGTGACCAGCCTTTGCTACTCCCAAGGGGCTTATTTAAAATACAAATTCTGAAATGTTTAAACATGTTCATAATTATATTAACTAGTATTATTTATATAGCAAAACAATTTTACAATAGTTTCATAAATGTTCAAATTTTAAAACAGAAACTTTCAATAATTTTTTTTGTAAATCAGTTTCAGATTAAACAATGTCATATTTCAATGTCTTATTTATAACAAACATAAGGCTTTTTTTAAGACCCTTAAACATAAATTATGGATTTTTTTCCATGTTTATTACCTGTTAAAACTTAGCTTTACAAATGATGAATCCTTAAGGCAACACAACTATTACATAAGAAAATGCACTATTGTTTATAAAGTGCATCTGTTTAACTTCAAAAAGCAGTTAAAACAAACATAAATATCATTCTATCAAAGCAAACAGAAGGAGGAAAAAATATACTCAGAACAAAAAAAAACACACTCACAACATACACACATGAAAATCTATTAGCACCATCTGCCCCTATATTTACATTATTTGTCACTTTTCTCCTATGACAGATTTATTCACCTCCATTTATTTTCATGTCAAATCTTCGTAGTTTGACAAAGTGATTTTAAAATATTATTAAAGCAGAGGGGAGTGTGGTGTAAAGCACTTCTAATACAGGCTGATATTTCTTGATGGTCGTAAATCAATCAACGCCTGACAGGTGATTATTGAGTTAAAATAAAGGTAGGGGAAGGCTGTCCATGTTGACTGAGTACAATAATCCATGCAAAAATGATCTAACTTGTTTTATCATATTTTATTATATTGTGGTTCTATATAAAATCACTCACTTGTTAAAAGTTATGCAATTTAGCCACATAAAGTCTCTCTCTGTGAATAACATATTTCAGCAGCCATTTTCAAATTCAGCCATGAATTATTTAAACATCATATGAGGAAGTTAAAACAAATCATTATGTGTAAATGTTGTAAAATTTCTTTATTAAATCATTGTTGAGTTTAGCTGTCAATTTTCTATTTTCAATATTATAATCCTAAATTCTGACAATAAAATTTGTATAAATTCTAAAGAATATTTGAATAAACCTATCTTTATGCTTTTAACCTTACCTGGCATAAGTACTTTTTTTGATATTTTCTATATCAATTTCTATCAATTTCTTCCTTACATTTCTGTTGTACTTTTTTTCACTAAACTGACAGCACCTGACAGCTTGTGACCTTCATAAAAACCTACAGAAGCAGTCTTCTTGAACACATTGATCAATCAACAACAATAAATTTCCTCTCTCACAAGAACAATCAAGCTCCTGAAGCACACAGATTTTTTTTTCACAAAACAAGTCAATGAATTGATGAACATGAGCTGACAGGGGAACACTTGAGCCCCACACACTGAAAGCAGTATTAGTACATAATCATTGCAGACGTCAAATACAAATCACCTTCAATTATATCTGTCAGTCACTCCTGTCTTAACTAATTTAATTACATCGCTTTTATTTCCAAATCAAATGTGACAAAAACTGTCACTCATTGTCAACATCTTGCATTCCTGCCTCCTGATCAAGTTTCGTGCTTCTAGTGAAACTTGCAAAAATCTTACACCACTGGTATTATAATTATTTACTAATTTGCAAAACATTGTCAAGGATTCTACAATTCAGTATCTACAGTAATAGTTCCGTTAAAATACCCTTCAGTGTAATGACTTTTGTACAGAATATTTTTAATCTTTGCTAAGAATTAACTGACAAAAAATGTCAAAATGTCAAAAAAATAGGAGTGGTGATTTCAAGTGGTTAAGGTGTCTGCCTCTCAACCCAGGAGTTGTGTGTTTGAGTCTTACTTGGGTCACAACCACAATTCCTCTGAACTGAGTTGTTCAAGCAGGCTCATTTACAATCATTAAGTTGCTATAATGATACATGATCAAGCTGAAAAAAAAATGACAACATTTTTTTGTATAGGTTAGTGTTTGTAAGCATTAATGGAAATAAATCTGCATGGCGGAACCAAGCAGCACAACAAATTTTATGAAATTTATGATGACTTAACAAACACTTACCTACTTAGTGGTTTAAATCATGTTTTTAATTTTTTACATAGTTCAGTATGATATGCTGATTTAGCGGGGCAGGGGTGCTAGGGGCAGTATTTAACGAGGAGCTGTTGTCAATCAAATAAATTATTTAAACCAAAAAATCACAAAAAAATATATGATCTCATCTGATCCATCTAACAATATATTAATTTCAACAAATTTTCATGAAATTCTATAATAAGAGTTTTACTGTTTTATTAATAAAAATTACCTGCTTAATTAACTATAAAGTAAAAATGTCAATATTAAATACAGTAGGTAACTAATGTATAAATATACTGTTTAATTTAAATATCTGTTAAAAATGCCATGTCATATATATTTTTTTTCATAAACAACATCAACATATTTCATTCAAATCTACAGGTAGACTTTTATAGGATTTTTTTTACATCTTGTTTTTCTAATTTATAATTTAATTAATACCCAAATAATAAAATAAGTACATCATTTAACAATATAAAAAACATATCTCTAATTTAAAAATAAAACAATTTAACAAAAACTCATTAAGTTTTTTCATAACATTATATTAACAACACCTTTCAAGCATTAAATATAAATTTATATATCATCATAAAATTATATATCGAAAAACTCATCACACTCTACATTCAAATTCAAGATCATTTTATCAACAGCTTTATCAACAATTCCTTTGTTTTAAAATTTAATTTAAACTCACCTGATAACCATTAAAACTTCCAGATGTGAAAACAGATTTCACTTGTATGTTATATAAAATTTCCTCAATCTCACTTTTGCTCACCAACAGTAAAAATATCTTGAATTTCATCGACTTTTTTATTTCCTCGATTTTAATTCCCCTGTTAACAGTTTTAATTGTGTGTCTCTGTAAATACTGTACTTTATTTTAAATGACTCAATGGTAATATCCTTCCACCTCTGTACTGTTCACCATTTTGTTTACACGGCTCAATGTTATGTCAAATTATAAAGTTGTCAAACTAGGAGCTCTGTTTTTCACTCCATGTTGATTTCACCTGGACTCAATCTGTCAATCAAACGCACTGTTATCACAATGGGGGCACCTGTTTAGTTACAAAGGTAGGAACAATTTTGACATAACGTAACATAACAGCTGAGTTCAGTCACAAATGTCTGGTGAATTACACAAATTATTAATCAAAGATCTATCGGAAGGCCTCGGCAAAATTGGGAACGACAAGCATCAGTCTCCTATCATTCATTTATGTCGAATAACAAAGGGAGATATACCGATTTTGTCTCAGTTTTTGACAAAACAGATAGAGTTTTATCAGCTATTTGTCCCTAATTTACAATATCAACATTTTTATATTCGTATAAGAATGATTTTATGCAATAATACAAACAGGAAGCCATAAAATGCATTATGGGGAATAATTTGCAGTTGCACTGAGCATTTTGTCTACTTAAAAAGAGAATTATGGCACTCTTATTATGCCCATTTTATAACAATTTATTGCTTGATTTAATTTACTTAATGGATGTGTATATATCATTTTATCTTTTATTTACCTAAGATTGGCAGCTGACCATGTGCCACGTAGACAATCTATTGTCATATTGTCACCAACAAAATAGGATAATACAGTGCAAGAAAATTCCAAGGAAAATGTCTTAAAAATTTCTCTTTTATAAAATCATTGTCAAAAACCCATTGTTAAGGATAATGATTCACAAAATTGATTTATGAATAGCAGTGTCCTCTTTTAGTACATTATCACAAGTATATTCTTCCTTACAAATATATTTCACAATATGAAATTTTTGCTTGGTATAATATCACAAAATATATTTTTTTTCTACATATATTTTTTCTTTGGTATAATGTAATAAAATATGCGTATTTTTAAAGCCGCCGCCTTCAGCTTTTCAAAAGGTATCATCTATTATTTTTATATGAATCGTTTCATATAATTGTTAAACCAAAAGAATTAATGTGGAAAATGAAATTTGCCGATGATAAAATACATAAACAGTAAGGAAACCCTTTGATACCTCTAATTTACCAGTCGGTTCTTTTAATATATTCAAATAAGTAAAGCAGCGACTTGTTTCCCGATCTTCTATTTTTAGAAACAAACATCACTGAAGTGATATAAATAGCTCTTGGGACGCTGTTTTAACAGTGATATGACAGAATACACAGAATTGTTTTTCCAACAGAAAATAATAGCTGAAGTATAATGTCAAAAATAAACTCTTCTTCATAAAATATATTCTATAATCAGGACATTATGTTATTTTGCTTACAACATCTTTGTCACATTAATAAGACTATATCATAATTATAAATGTGGTATTTTTTTTTTAAATCAAAAAGTAAATAAAATGAAAATTAAAGCTGTTAAACCTATTAAACTATTGTGAGTTATAACTGTCACAAATTATAATATATAATAGTAGTGAACAGATGGTTATTGAAGTGGTGGATCAAAGCAAGAATGTCCAATGACAATATGCCCAAGTTTATTGTCCTGTTTTCATCTACAGGGTATGCTCGTAATTTTTCCAGATAATCATCAAAAGTTTGTATTGGAATATTGACAGGTTCATAAATGAACCGACTGATAACCGGATGATTGATGGACCATTACAAAACAAATTTACTTCCAAACTTAACATGTGTACAATGTCATTACACTTGTATGGTAGGCTGCCAGAGCCTGAAGGGATGAACGGTTTATATTTCCTTTTATATTACCAGTAACAAAGTATATAAAAATTAAAATGCTTCAAAATCATCAAAGTTCCTTAGAATTTACAAAAATATATATCAAAATAGTTATCACTAATTAAATATACTTACTAAATATTGACAAAAGTTAATTATTTATACATATTATGTATTATCTTTAGACGCAGAATCTAAGGCAACATAAAGTAAAAGTGTTCAATAAATGGACAGAGCATTTTAATTATTTTCAATTACATGTTTTGTAGTTTAAAGAAAATTTGTGACAATTTTTTATAACATCTGCATGAAATATCACTGACACTCACTAAGGACTGTAATTCTTAATAATTTGTTGAAACAGACAGATAGTGACACAAGTTACAGATATTTTATATTACAAACTTTTATAAAAATAGTCATCCTCCCTGTAACACATTTGATGATTCCCTCTTTTTTATTACCTCCCTTTAAGGGTGTTGACTAAATCGGAGAAGTGTTCAGGTGAAGCAAAAAGTACATTTTTTTCTGAAACAATTAAATTCTACTAATTAATAAATATATAATTAGATTTACATACATAGTACCTGCAACATTTTCCTGTGTTTCTTTTTAATTGAACATGTAACATTTCAGTCTGTCGAAATAAATTGCTGTCAAAGTGCCAAATGCTACCAATGTATACATAAAATGAACCTCAAATTAATGACAGCATAACACATGTGTACATTTTTTTTCTATGAATTAATTAATTTATCTCAGTATAAATCAAGCACCCTAAAGGCTATATAAATGGTAATGAAATATTTTTCCCAATTAAAACATAAAAATATTTTCTGCTGACAGATGGACACTTTTCTAATAGTAACAAATGATTTAATTAATAGATGGACATGATAAAAAAATAGAGAAATATTTTATATTAATTGATAAGAGGGTGTTGTCAATCAGAACAGGACATAGGCGATTAACATTATGACAACAATAAATCAGAATTTATCAACAGTACATCTGTTTTATTAATACTCTTCAACAGATAAAAATATACACAAATTGCCTTTTTTCCTCCTATTCAATGCTTAAACCTCGTTAACTTTCATATCTCTTCATTATAAGGATAAATAATATATAAGTTGTTCATCAGTAGAAATTTATATTTTATGTAAGTTTGACCTTTCAGCCTGCTGGCTACAACTGGGGCAACTGATTTCAAACAAGCCTCTAGTGCAGACCAAGATCAGTCAGCACATCTATGCCAAATGATCCTGACGTCTGCACTTTTGGATATTCAATCAGTAACATACACACTACAGCTATGATTGGCGTATATATAGTCAAAGTTGAGATGATCTTTGTCTATCACTAAATTCGGATTTTGATTATTAAAACCCATTGATAATTCAAAGTAAATTTTCAGTTCCCGGCACTTAAAATAATAGAGGTTGAACTTTATTTTAAAATTCTTCCATATAAATTATGAATGGTTTTGTCCAGATTGAAAGATGGACAAGTCCAATATACCTAACATGGAAATGGCCAAATATATGCCTTTTGTAAGTCAACATTGGAGTGGCGATGTACTTTAATTTTGCATACCTTTGTTCTCGGAATATTTTAATGTTTGTACAATCATAAATGAGATTGAAATAAAAATTGGAATCATCACTTTCAGTTTTTATTTAATTCATATCAAGATTACCAAAATTATCTGATTTATTAACAGTTAACCAATCATCAATAGAGTAAAAACAAGAAATGATAGAATTTAGAACATGTTTGTAAAACAAACAGAAGCAATTTTCTGCTAATCACTCCATATAAGGAAACAAATTGTTTTAACAAAACAAACAAGTCATTTGTATAACTTTTTTAGAATCACGACTGTGGAAGAAAAAAAATTGTCAAGGTGATTTTACAAAACTTCAGTTGATCAAAAACTTTTTTCTAATTGCAACAGTGACTCTGAGGAATAATTTCAATGGATAAAGAAAATAATGGCTGAACAAAAACGGTAAAAGAGAAATTAACATCATTTTTTTAATTTCTCCTGAATATCATAATAAATTCAAATTTTAGACAAGAAGTCCTTTGTTTAATTTCATATTTGCCATCACTGATTCGATGAGTGAAATTGTTCCAAAATGTTGCTATTCTCAAATCAATTTGGAATGTATTGTTTTGTATTGTTTTTGCTCATCAGCTAATAATTGAAATTGCAAACAATTTTTCAACAGATTAAGGATTATTCCCAACTAAATGTTCAAGGCTGGGTTTTAAGAAATATACTTACAATGTTAATCATGACAGGCCAGATTGTCACTGATGGGAAGAAAAAAGATATCCTTGCATGTATAATTATTATTATTCATGTATAATTATTATTATTCATGTATAATTATCAAAATGTAATTTATTATTTCAGGCACCTGCATAGATTGGTGATACATTCACTTCCTGTAAGCTATATGGGGAACTTACAGACATTAACATTGATGTCAACAGTCATTACCATACAAGGAATGGCTTAAGAGAATATCATAAGAATGACTGCTAGAATGACTGCTGTATAAGTGTCTCCTGCATACATATCTTTGCTTCCATTCCATAGCACAACTTTGCAAAAAAATAAAGCATTTTGCCAGGAAAGGTCACATGACATGCATCTGTTAAGAAAAGTGTGTTCAAAGCATATCTCAAATATTCATTATGATATAAACATAGATACTATAACATTCTTATTTATTTATAGCTTCAAATAAACAAGGAAATAAATAGCATCCTTAAAACATTATTTTTCCTGCTTTGATATTTCTCAATTTATAATTCGCAACAAGATCCAAAATATATGTCTGAAAATACTGAAAGGTCATCAAAACATATAAATTCAAATTGTGATAGTATACATATGTTAAGTATTTCTCTGAAAAAGAACAAGGATTTTGATGCAGGACTTATTATGTCATAATATGTTCCAATGGTAAACCAACAATATACATATAAATTTTTATACATAACAGGATAAGGATTTCATCTACAAATACCCTATGTGTGATTTACTGTAGCAATTTGTTGCAAAATCCAAACTAACCACAGCCAGTATATTACCTATACGGTAACATAAAAAAAGTCCATATAAAATATTTGTATGACCATGTTTACAGGAGATATTATGGTATCCACTTTTCTGGGGACAATTTGGTGCAATTAAAATTGAAATTCTCATTTGAAATCACAGTTGCAATTTTTTTTTTTTGTCATCCTGGCATCGAATTATAAATGTTCAGTATCTTGATTAGTTAAATACAAAAACATGGCTTGATTTTCATGACAGATTGAAATATGCCTCAAGGGGTCTTTGAGAAGCAATGCTTTTGCCCTATTTCCATTAAGCCATCTTTCTTATGAGGTAAAAAAATCAAGTGCCATCAATTCTGCAAGTAAAATTTACACTTGAGAACAGCACAGGGATGATGGTTTTTTGTCAGGTAATATTCTAGGGATAAAATAGACAAAGTAATGCATATAAAATGAAAATGGATCAACTTTTAGACCTTGTGTAAACTTAAATGTTTAAAGATTATTCTTGAAAATAGATTTTTTTCTCTCATTAATTGGCATTGAGGTATCCAATATAAATATTAAAATATATAATTTGCAGGATAAAAAAAACTGCATTATATGACATCAGAAAATATTTAGGCCTAAAGGCCAGCTTCACTGAGCCATGCCACACCCTGGACACAGTACCAGTATCACTTTGTTATTAGCTGATACAGTCAAATTTTCTATCTGGTCATTTACAGTCCACACTTGGTACATCTAATTCCAAAATATCAGTGAATTTTCAATTAACAAGAGCTGTCGGTAGGACAGCAACGCTCGACTATTCTTAGTGCTTGATAGTAAAAAAAAATGCTTGATACAGTTACCTCCTCCTGTTTACAGGTTGGGGTAATGATGGTGAACAAGTGTGCAAAGTTTCAAAGCCATATGTCAATGAACTTTGAAAATATTTAAGGTATTACAAAAACTTTAACATAAATTCTAAGTCGAAAAAGGGGAATAATTCTGTCAAAATGCTTGATAGAGTTACCTCCTCCTGTCTACAAGTTGGGGTCATGATGGTGAACAAGTGTGCAAAGTTTCAAAGCCATATGTCAATGGACTTGGAAAATATTTAAGGTATTACAAAAACTTTAACATAAATTCTAAGTCGAAAAAGGGGCATAATTCTGTCAAAATGCTTGATAGAGTTACCTCCTCCTGTCTACAGGTTGGGGTCATGATGGTGAACAAGTGTGCAAAGTTTCAAAGCCATATGTCAATGGACTTTGAAAATATTTGAACTATTACAAAAACTTTAACATAAGTGGTTACGCCGACGCAGACGCCGACACTGACGCCGACGCTCGGGTGACTGCAATAGCTCTACTTATTCTTATCGAATAGTGGAGCTAAAAAAGAAAGTCATATGATACATTTTATGGTGCTTTTTTTTACTTTCAAATTAAATTAGATTGAAATTATTAAATAGATAAAGTCCTACCTGTTCTGAATAAGTATAATTGTTGATATTCCACTGATTGTATTTTACGATATTTCATCAATAAACTTCTCACCATGTCTCAACTATAAATTATAACTTGCATCTAATTAGCAGTTATCAATCACTCATTGTTATAAAACAATTAACTATAATGAAAATCACACAAACTGTTTCAATGAACCAATTAACAGAACAATTTACATCTTAATGACCACAATGTTTAAATGGTGGTGAAACTTTTATCCTTCTGTCACAATATATACTAATATACCTTTACTCACATATACAAGGTATATATAAATCGTATACAAAGTCACTCTTAGTACTTTTGGTACACCTTAATTATAACCAAATCTGTCAATGGCAACTAAAATACAGGAATGTAAAAAATCATTTTTTAAGACAAGACAAGTGGCCTCCAGAAAAAAAGGTTATTTTGCACTTCAATTGACTTGCCTTCGTCAATGTGTTTACTAAATGATAATGGTAATCATTAGAGACAGGGTTGGTCTTTACTCTCAGGTGGTCTTTAAAAACAATGCTGGTCTCATTTCTAAGGTAGACTTTAGAGACAGTGTTGATATTTACTCTGTGTGATATTTAAAGACAGGACTGATATTTCTTCTGAGGCAGAGTAAATATTTATTCTGAAGAAGTCAGAGACAGGTTTTGTCTGCATTCTGAAGTAGTTTTTGGAGACATATTTTATCTGCATTCTGAAAAAGCTTTTTGAGACATGGTTGGGCTGCATTCTGAAATAGCTTTTGAAGATAGCTTTGGTCTGCATTCTGAAGTAGTTTTAAAGACAGCTTTGATCTGCATTCTAATGTAGGTTTTTGCGACACTGTTCGAATGCATTCAGATATAGTTTGGAGACAGGGTTGGTCTGCATTCTGAAAAAGTCTTTGGAGACAGGGTAGTCTGCATTCTGAAATAGTCTTTGGAGACAGGGTTGGTCTGCATTCTGAAAAAGTCTTTGGAGACAGGGTAGTCTGCATTCTGAAATAGTCTTTGGAGACAGGGTTGGTCTGCATTCTAAAATAGTCTTTGGTGACAGGGTTGGTCTGCATTCTGAAAAAGTCTTTGGAGACAGGGTTGGTCTGCATTCTGAAATAGTCATTGGAGACATCTTTAGCTAGGCTTCTGAAATAGTCTTTGGAGACAGGGTAGTCTGCATTCTGGAATAGTCTTTGGAGACAGGGTTGGTCTGCATTCTGAAAATGTCTTTGGAGACAGGGTTGTCTGCATTCTGAAATAGTCTTTGGAGACAGGGTTGGTCTGCATTCTAAAATAGTCTTTGGTGACAGGGTTGGTCTGCATTCTAAAATAGTCTTTGGAGACAGGGTTGGTCTGCATTCTAAAATAGTCTTTGGAGACAGGGTTGGTCTGCATTCTAAAATAGTCTTTGGAGACAGGGTTAGTCTGCATTCTGAAATAGTCTTTGGACATGGTTGGTCTGCATTCTGAAATAGTCTTTGGAGACAGGGTTGGTCTGCATTCTAAAATAGTCTTTGGTGACAGGGTTGGTCTGCATTCTGAAAAAGTCTTTGGAGACAGGGTAGTCTGCATTCTGAAATAGTCTTTGGAGACAGGGTTGGTCTGCATTCTAAAATAGTCTTTGGTGACAGGGTTGGTCTGCATTCTGAAATAGTCTTTGGAGACAGGGTTGGTCTGCATTCTGAAAAAGTCTTTGGTGACAGGGTTGGTCTGCATTCTGAAATAGTCTTTGGAGACATCTTTAGCTAGGCTTCTGAAATAGTCTTTGGAGACAGGGTAGTCTGCATTCTGGAATAGTCTTTGGAGACAGGGTTGGTCTGCATTCTGAAAATGTCTTTGGAGAGACAGGGTTGTCTGCATTCAGAAATAGTCTTTGGGGACAGGGTTGGTCTGCATTCTAAAATAGTCTTTGGTGACAGGGTTGGTCTGCATTCTAAAATAGTCTTTGGAGACAGGGTTGGTCTGCATTCTGAAAAAGTCTTTGGAGACAGGGTTGGTCTGCATTCTGAAATAGTCTTTGGTGACAGGGTTGGTCTGCATTCTGAAATAGTCTTTGGTGACAGGGTTGGTCTGCATTCTGAAATAGTCTTTGGTGACAGGGTTGGTCTGCATTCTGAAATAGTCTTTGGAGACAGGGTTGGTCTGCATTCTGAAAAAGTCATTTGAGACAGGGTTGGTCTGCATTCTGAAAAAGTCTTTGGAGACAGGGTCGGTCTGCATTCTGAAAAAGTCATTTGAGACAGGGTTGGTCTGCATTCTAAAAAAGTCTTTGGTGACAGGGTTGGTCTGCATTCTGAAAAAGTTTTTGGTGACAGGGTTGGTCTGCATTTTGAAAAAGTCATTGGAGACAGGGTTGGTCTGCATTCTGAAAAAGTTTTTGGAGACAGGGTTGGTCTGCATTCTGAGACATGACTAGCTTTTGATGCTAGCAAAGCAGCATCTGTCTATCCAAAAGACTTAGCCCACCAGAAACCTTCCGCTCATGTTAAAAGTAAATAGGTAATGATGCTTAAATGAAATTCGCTAAATGCCTCTAAATGAAAGTTCATCTTATAAAAAAATATATAGTCTTATATCCTTTCAACTTCCATAACTTAATAAACAAAAGTACGATGGTGACATCTTTAGCTAGGCTTCTGAAGATTCTATATTAATTTCTCATTTTTGAATTGGATCATAATTACATGGCATAATACAGGATGAAACACGATTAAGGTAAAGAAACCATTTCAAACATGTCATGTCTATTCTAAAACATATTTACGTGCAAATGTGGCAAAATTTGAGGTCTACCGCGAACACAAGTCATGTTTCTCAGCAAAGTGATATATTTTTCAAAAAGTTAAATTTCAAAGTAAGAAACAGAAACAAGGTTATGCATGTAGGAGACACCTGCACTGCTTTTTGTTGGCTGCGCATACATTCTCATGATGCCCTTTACATGGCATATCTTCCTAGAATCATATTCTCTGACGCATGCATTTATGTAACACCCAAATAAATCACAATTTCTAATTGTTGAAAGATCCATGTTTAGTGCCCATTCTGAATGAAAGATACTTGAAGGTTGGGGTCTCCTGATGAACATGCTTGCAAAAGTGACTGCCATTCTAAGGATATAAACAGCTTAAATTCTTTCACTTAAAATGACTTAATTATCACCCTGAAGAACAACATACAATGTTCAACAAACTTCAAATGTCAAATCCAACTTCAGCAAAAGCCTGGTCATGAACTTTTATAAAATGACCCCAAGAAAAAGACAAATTACCCAATCAACAAGGTATTTTAAGCTACCACATACAAATAAAGGTGAGAAAAGTGATAAGTAAATTAATAATATACATCATCCTACATCATATAGTATATAACAATTAGTTATCATTGTCCAGTGACACCTAGCATAGACAAATAATGAACCTCTCCCTGGTGCCCATTAGGTGCTATAATTTGTGATCCACCGTTAATCAAGATTTTGTCAACTTTGACGGCAACTAATGTAATCCCTGACAGCCTCTGTGTTGTAAATTAGCAACAAACATGAAGAAAAATGTTGACACATTATTTTTTGCCGTACTTTCATCACCCTCAGGTGGGAGATGTATAAGAACAGTTTTTATCTTCGCCCGCCACTGATGGATGCCTCGTCCACTTTTTTATACAGCATCAGTCAATCATATTAACTTGATCGCGTACAATTTTTCATTCGGATGTTTTTCTGACAGAACGTTTATTATAAGGATGTGCAATCATTTTTCATACAAGAAAGGAACAAAATAATCATCAATTTAATTAGTTGTAACAGATTTGTTGTATAAATCAACCTCATAATTTCATCATCAGATATGATTCATAAAACCTTGTTCTACTACAAGCTTAACATTATTGGGTACATATATATAACTAGAATGATCCCTAAAATCTTTAGAAGTCATCCGGTTAGCTCAATTAGTAGCGCGTTGGACTGTGAATCAGGCAACCAGGGTTCGATTCCTAGACAGTGCAGGTCACTTTTAATTGTGATTAATTATGAAATCCTTTCAACAGTCATTCCCACTGTACCTCTGCCTTGGCATGTACAGAAGTTTACATTTCCTTGCAAAAGTGAAGGCCAATAGTACTAGTAAATTGCTTGACAGCTTACACAGGAACAATGGGAGGCTCAGAACTGTGCTCTGGTAAATTGTTAGACTATAATGAAGTCACAAATTTACTCTTGCAGAGCCCTCACTATATGTGCAAACTCTCTGGGCAATCACTGAAACTGGACATGCCAATAATATTGACAACAGCCAAACAATAGTTTTTGCCCGAACCTTGTCACTTTAAAATTCCCCAACTATACCAAAAGCCAAATTTTAATATATTTGAACAATAAATATAAGTATCTGAACATACATGTATAATGAACATATAAGTATGAGTTTGACTCGAAGAACTTCACTTGTTTTTCTAAGAATTATCAGTTATTATCAGTTATTTTTCCAAGAATTATTTCTTAAAGAGATGTTGACTAAAGTCACTGTAACACTGATGATCTATTATCAATTAAAAGATGTTTAATATAAATTAACTATGCTAAAAACAACAATCTCTTGTTCTTTATAAAGTGTCCATACTTAAACAGATGTTAAACAACCTAAAGGCACAAAAAAAATCAAAATCTTGCTATGATGTAGATAAAAAAATATAATAAACATTTGCACCAAATGCCAAACAGAGGCCAGCAATAAATCTTGAAGGATTTATCTTTTCTGTCCAGCCTGATGCATGGCAGAGAGGCATATAGGTGTGAGTGACTTATTGTAATCTTGGCAAAATTATGTCAAATATCACATTTGACACATCCCATAATTCAAGCATTAAAAACCTCTCTGTAGCAATACCTTCTAATTAGCTACAGGGGTGGTAGGCCATCTTTTTTGCATTAATAATAGCTTGAATTCTTTTTGTGTTAGTAAAAACATCAATAGATCATTTCCACATCAGTGCTAAAATCAAGGTTACCATGTCTTTATGTTTTATCTTCACACCTCATTTGACATGGGCTAAAAGTGTACTTATAGGAAAGAAAATTATCTATAACTGCTCTTTTTATTTCAACTGAGTTAACTCTCAGGCCGAGGGAGACATTGTGAATATATCAATGCCACCAGTGCTGACCAAGATGAGGTGACACAATTCTGCTGCATGATCATGGTTTGTACTGTTTGCTATTCTATCAATACTTTTTTATGAAATTTTCTCTAAAAAAGGATGAATGGAGATAATTTATGTACAGACTGAAATATGGAAAGGTTCATTTTTGATATGGTTAAGCCTTCAAGTACAAGACGTTCCCACATGTCTTAGATATAATAATGTTGTTATTATAAGGAATTAATTACTACCACTGTTTTTCAAAAATAAAACAATAAATTAAAAACTCAATAATATAGCCAATGTGATGTGAAAAAATATCATTTATTACGTATTATCTTGCCAGCTTTTCCTAATAGACATTTGCGACATAATATCGGGTAAGATTACCGAGGAACAGTTACGCTAATATTGAGGGGTCATCTCAACACATATTATGTACACTTTAGAATAAGACCAGGATGTTTTATTGTGTTTCTTTTGTTACATCGTAATTTTCATTTTTAGTAACTACAAGACGATCTAATGCCAAGTTCTCTAAGTAAATTCGGAACTTTTTTTATAAGCTCAGCCATTGGTCGTTTGCGTTGACGGTCGTTTTGTCTAGTGCGCTGACGTGCATTTTGATGATGCCAAAGCGTTTAACAGATTTAGCACGATCATCTTGACGTCTTGATTACGGCCTCGGTTGCGCTGTTCACTTGGGTCTGGACCGGGTTGAAGTTGTCTCGGGATTAGGCGGGAGCGAAGCTGCTGGTCAGCTGTCCGTGTTGGTCTCCATTTTTACATCAGTTAAGATCTATCAGAGCTTGACTTAACAATGACTGCTGCATGTGAGCCGCTTTAGCTTGCACTTGATTTAGATGTCCGTCCTTTCGATAGGAACTGCACCTGTATTTATTTTTGTTTTTTGTTGTTGTTCTTTTTATCACTATAACCTTCATTCAAAACGCTGTACGGCCTAAATGTGTCAAGTGTCGAGTGGCAGTCATAAACAAAAAATGCCCCGTACTTCACTTCTAGTCCTTCGGGATAATTGAGTCCAGCATTTTTAAGTGTACCGCTTAAGCCGATGCTAGGGGCGTGAGGGATGTTGCACTTTTTATTTTCCCTCATGTACAGAATTAATCAAACCGAGTCTGCAATTTTCGTGATTTTTTGCTGTGCTTCCGCAGATATTTCAACACTTTTTAGATCATATTTGGCTATTGCTTGCTTTTGATATATTAAAATTTTTCACTACTGTTTAAATGCTGAGCGCCAAGCCAGAAGCTGTTGGTACCATTTTTCATGTATTTGGCATCACGTGGCTTGAGCTAATAACCTTCTGTAGTCGAGGCACGCTCTACTAAAAGTGGAGGATTTAAATTGTATATGGAATATTATAAATACATCAGCATAATGCTACAGCATAATGATAAAATACGTCATTTAGATAGACACTGATAAATTTTATTGCATTTAATTCAGGGTTTGAACCTATTGTTTACACGATGCCAAAATATATAAGAATTTGGTGCAGATTAAGGGTTACTGATTTACGATGTAAATACTTATTACTTATGTAGTTTATCGTTTTTTCTTAATCATGCTTATTTAATATCTTGATCATTTATTTCGGTATAACTTTTGCTTATAATCCCACCACGATTCTAAATGAAATAGCAGAAACGTATTTCAAATGCACACATAGATACAAGTTCTCCGAGTTGAGTTGTGAGACAGCCGAAACACTTACATAATTCTTTTAAATAAAAAGATAAATAAAATGGTTTACTGAAGCTATGTACTTATGGAACAAATGCGAGTACATATAGCGGTCACGGCTATTGATGGCACATCTCGTAGAATATACCGATCTATAGTAGAGCCACAAGAATTATATTATTCAGGACAAAGATAATATCACGTTATACAATCAAAAATTATTTCGTGGACAATGCCCATGTTATCCGTTACTTAACAAGAGCTGTCAGAAGGACAGCGCGCTCGACTTTTTTAGTGCTTGCCTATAAAACAAAACTTTGACAGTTAAGGGCACACAAGACTTTAACTAGGAATTTCTAAGTACAAATCAAGAAACATTTTCACAGAGTTATCTTCTCTTGCTTACAGATAGGTCTCATGATGGCACATAAGAACTCCAACTTCCAAAGTAATATCTCAAATGGTTAAGTCAACAAGTGGACAAGAATGAAAATTTTAACTGAGTTTCTAAGTCAAAAAGGGCCATAATTCAAATAAAATCCTTAACAGAATTACCTTCTCCTGCCCATGTTTTGGGACCATGATGGTAAACAAGTATTCCAACTTTCAATTTAATATCTCAACCAGTTCAGTCAAAAAGTTGACTGGTACAAAAAAGTTAACCAAGATTCTAAGTCGATAAAAGGCCTTAATTTTTAAAACAAATCCCTGACAGAGTTACCTTCTCTTGCGTACAGATGGGGGTAATGATGTGAAATAGCATTAAAAGTTTCAAAGCAATATCTCAAAGGGTTAAGGCAATAAGTGGATTTTACCCATATTCAATGTATTTTCTAAGTCAAAAAGGGGCATAATTCTGTCAAAAACCTTGACAGAGTTATGTCCTCTTGTCTGTTGATGAAGGTCGTGATGGTAAACAAGTATGGTCAGTTTCAAAGCAATACCTCCAATGGTTTTGAAATAAAGTGAGGTGGTACAAAAAACTTAACCAAGCTCAATACACTTTCTAAGTCAAAAAAGGGCCATAATTCTGTCAAAAACCTTGACAGAGTTATGTACTCCTGTCTGTAGATGGAGGTTATGATGGTGAACAAGTATGGTAAGTTTCAAAGCCATACTTGTAATACTTCTGAAATAAAGTGGGGTGGTACGAAAAACTTAACCAAGGTGTGACGCCAACGCTAACGCCGACGCCGACGCCGACGCCGGGGTGAGTAGGATAGCTCCCCTTTTCATAGAAAAGTCGAGCTAAAAACTGCGTTTATTACATTGTTCGATAATTTTGAGAATATCCCTTTATATAACTTGTCCTCGATCCTCAATCCCCGTTCCTCATTATAAGCCGCAAATGTCTAATGAAAGTATTTCCTGCATTTCATGGAAAAATATCGCCAGGTACTTCCTTTTAGAGAATAAATGATCTGTAGGACTTCAGTCTAGACTAGATCAGATTTTATGTGTTTGATTTTCTTAAACAGTTTATCTTTTTAAATAAAAAAAACAAGGGTGATTTTGTCACTAAACTGTTTTTTGTGAAATTTTATTGTTGTTTTGGCCAAGTATAAATCAAATTCATAAATCGAAGCTAAATTCAATATTTGACCTTGACAGTTTATGTCACATAAAGGTCAAAGACTTTACCTGTCAAATTTGTTATACCGTAAGTGTTCTTTTGCCAGAGTATAAATCAAATCTAAATATTAATGAGAAAGATATGGCCACTTGTTGTGAAATTCAATAATTTGATTTTTAGTGTCAACATCAAATTAAGGTCAAGGTCAATTTAATCTTCTTTTATGTCTTGGCCCATAGATTGTAATACCAAAGTTTGAAGAGAAATCCATATTATTTTAACCAAGTTTGAAGACAATTCATTCATAAATGACAATTTTCTAGCCCATTATAGAAAAAATAAGCAAAATTCAATAATTTGGCCTTCAAGGTCAAGATCATTGATGAGTACAGGTCATAATGAATTTGATCTACATAAATGTCTTGTCCTAAGGATTTGATATGTCAAAGACAATCTATTTATGAATAACAAAATTATAGCCAAATATGGCTTAATTCAAGAAAAATTCAAATATTTGACCTTGAAGGTATGGGTCATTTATGAGTGAAGGTTTAGTTCAGTCTAGGCAACTTAAAAGTCTTGTCCAAAGGGTTGTTGTGTCCAAATATAAAGGCAATCCTTGAGAAATGAAAAAATCATGACCAATGTTAAAGATTTTGTACGGCAACAGCAACACCAACATAACTGTATGTAAAATAGCTCTTTTTGTCTTCGAAAAAGTCGAGCTAACAATATTACTCTTTGTCTTCAAGAGTGATACACTATGCACATAAAAGAACCATTTGTTTCTGCCCTGAATAATGAAATTTCTGTATCAAAATAAAATAACTGATAGTCTTCTGGAGTGAGTCCCCCATTTGAATTTCCTTAACTATAAATAAGAATAAGCCCATGCACATAGGGTAGTTAATTTGGCACAAAACTGAAAATAATATGTATAGATTTTTCACTGATACAAATTAATTAAAATAGAGTATAACAAATATACAATACTATTTAAGTAAACACAGCTTTTAATCAAGTATGAAATTGTTGTTGTTTTTTTTCTGGATTTATTAAAAATAAAATCTATACTTTTATAGACAGCTATGAACAAATATATCTTCAATATTAGCCCTAATAAACATCTTATTATCAGCTTCTAATAATGATTAACATGAAAGGACATATCAAAATATCATCTTACACACCAATAAATCATTTCTTATAACTCATAAAATGTTATAAAGAGAAGCTAAATTGCTTCTATATTTACCTTAATGGACATTACTCCAATTCTGTTGTATCTCTGCTACAACAAATATTCATCATGTATCAACTCTTAACAAAACCAGATTGTGTTTTATGTGGTAGTCAATAATGAAAATTACAAAAGATTTCTACAGAAAATTACTTTCACATAGTTAACCTTCCTCACATATTTCTTCAGTTTCTACAGAAGTTTTATTCTTGACAAGCAGTTGATTGACATTGATGGCATCAGTGAATGATGCCACCATAGCAACCAAAGAAGCATCCAGTCTCCTGAGGGATTCGGATCATTTTTATTGGAACCAGACTGTCTCCTGGCTGACATTGAGTTATGGGTTGATCAGGGAAAACATTAGGCAGTATTTGACAAGAGAATTATAATAAATCTTTCAGGATTACAATAATGATCTAGGACAGGGTGTTGTGTGCAACTTTTTCCTTGTCTGGACTGGAATATCCTTCCAATATTTATTTCCTAGCCTTGAGTACAGCTACAGTCATGTGTGGATACAGTCTAGAATAAAGCGCCAAGTGTTTATGGAGGGCAGAAAAAAGTAAACAAAGTTGAAAATACATCAAATTTAAGTAAAAGGAACAACTCAAGAATGCTATAAAAGTATATTTTTAGATCCATGCCAAATTTTCCAATATTCCATAAGCAAATAGAATGAATTTGCATATTTTAAAAAATAACACAAGTCAGTTTTGTAGCTTCTGAGCAGCCATATAGAAATGTTTAATTTTAAGCATTAATTCAACAGTTTGACCCAATGTAGAAAATAATTAAAGAAAATTTAAAGAACTGCAGGAATAGAAAATGGTATAGGCTGACAGATCAACAATGTTCACTTACAGTATTATTTCAATAAGAGAAACAATAAGTAAGGTAAAATGTTTACGGAATTTGATCACTTGCAAAAACAAACCCAAAATGGCAAATTAAACTTTTTACCTGTATAAATATAAAACTTTCATTATCTGCCGTTGAAAAAAACAACATTGCCTAAATATTTATATTGGATTTAGAAAACAATCTTACCTTGTGAGATGTCATTCTGCTTCAATTTTTTATTCTCATTCAGTGTCGATTTTTATTTCCAATAATCTCCCTTAAACAAACTCAATAAGTGGAACTTTTGATAGATTTACCATGATTGATACCTCAACAACTTTCTGCCTAGAAAAACTCATAAACTTAATTCTCTGTCTGACAAGAACCCAAAATTTATCACTGGTTTAAGCCATTCTGAGTACCTCAACTGGAAAACAAATGATTTCGAGTCAAAGGAAGGTCTGAAATTAGCTGAATCAGGCATTCAATCAATCAATAAGAACAAATAAATGGTAAGCACAGGATTTTATATGGCATTTCTTGATCAAATCATTGGCTGGAAAATTGATGTTGAAAAGACAAAATGGAGGGATATGGTCACAGTGAATCATGTTTAAACACAGATATAATACATTATAAGGGAAAAAAAGCATTGTTATATAATATTCATGAATCTTTACTGTCCTGATTTAACACATAAATACCTGTATGTGGAGAGTCTCAAAAGTTTTAGAAAGGCTGTACCTCAGTATAAATACATGGCATTAAAGATCAAGAAACAACAGTGTCTAGAATTAATGATAACATTTACAAGTGGGGGTAACTTCTGAATGTGACATGGATATTTTACAGTAAGACTGAGCAAAGAGTAATTTCTGACAAATGCCAGGGAAGACAATTCTTTAGATTATCTCCCTTTATAACAAATTCTAATACAGTATACAAATGTAAGATTTGAATGAAAATTTAAGCTATTTCATATTTAATACTGTGTGTAAACAATAGGTTAGTAATTTATTATATTAATTCAAGACAAAATGAAATGTTTAGTAAACTAGAAATATGTTTATAGAACATGAATGCTCTCAGATTCCACAGTAAAGTCTACAGACTAAAAGCGAGAGGGACCAACATGGGAAAACCTATGTATGCCCTGGCTCTAAGTCGGGGCCAAAAAAAAAATTAACTAAAACAATTGAGAAAACATTTATACATTTATATTAGATACCAAAGCAATAAAAGACAGAAAGTTTGGAATTTTTGAATATTGTGTCTACATTGCTCATACAATAAGGTGTATGATTATTGTTATCAACAGTGACATAAATCAACTTGTTGCCAAAAACTGTCAAAAATGTCTGTCGACAGGCAACTGTTCATCACTGACGGTTACCATTCCAAGTGTCATAAATTAATAACAGTAATGAAAATATATTGGAACCAGTCTGCCAAATGGTTGTGATAAAACAGCTATTTGCAAATAAAATATGATTATGTAATTGGAAAAAGCCTACAAAAAATATACAAGATAAATCGCAAAAGTTTCTGGAGCTCTTTGTGAGTTATTACCACTTTTTTTTTTTACTTCATTTTCTTCTTCCCTCTCTAATTTCAGGTCTGGTTAATCTTTTGTATATAAAAACCTTCATGACTTAATGAGAATTTACCTTTATATGTTTCTTTAATCTGCAGCTTTATTAATTTACAGAATCTTATTTCTTACCTGACAAGCATTTACCTTTATGAAGATTTATTGATTTATGGAACTGCTTTTTATGTATTGATTTATGGAACTACTTTTTACTTTATTAATTTATGGAACTACTTTATATTTTTATTACATTGTTTTTTGGAGTTTTTCTATTTTATAGTGATACGAGTATGAACTACATTTTCTTAAAAACCTGTATATTTGCATCATTTAAATCTTCAATATCTATTGATGTAAAATATGTTGTTAATTTTTATTTATAACTAAGGTTAAATTAAAATAATGTACATGTAAGTAAAAAATATCTTATTATGAATGCACTCTAAGTCTTCTGATTATAGAGCACATAATACTGTCTGCCTCCTGAGTTTTCATTCTCCCATGATAAAACTGTCTAACTATATCAATTTCATACTCAAATTCTTAAATTTTTCAACCCATCAATGGAATATGTCTCGATTTTTAATCCTCGGGAAGAAAATTGTCATCATTTTCACAAGATACATTACATCAACAAATCAGATGGAGAGAGCATCCGTTATTCTGGCACCAACATTCTGACTCCTCATCTTTCCCTTCCATCTGATGACAAATTGAACATTCGTTTTTACAGAAAAAAAATTCTGAAAAGACAATTAAGATGTCCCTAGAATCTTTCACTGTATGAAACCAATCAATCAAAAGATTTCAGTCAATATTCTCTGTTCCTGCTCATACAGTATCAGTCTTGTTTAGTTATATTTGATATATCATGAAACATATGGGAAATCAGAATTTCTTGAGGGAGTGGGGGGATTTTTTTTTTTTATTTGTTTTTTTCTTTGTTTTTTGTTGTTGTTGTTGTTTATTTTAAATATGGAGTACTTATTTACTGTCCGTAGTAATTTATTCCTTATGCGTATTTTTTTACCTGATTTAACTACTGTAAAAAAAAGCTGATTGAAAAATGTCCATTGCCACTTGATGTTACTATTTATATAGTGGAAAAATGCATCCTCTAATAACAGCATTTCTAATTTTCATTCAGTACAAGAAGTTAACAAGACTCAGCTTGAGTTATTGCCCTTTACTTTTCTATTTACCACACCCCTTTCTGATAATGAATGGACTTCTATTGCTATGAATGTGGAATTGTCCACTGCTAATTTAAGTTGTCTGTATATTGATGCCACATTTCTCAAGTTGCTGGCATTCAGAGAATAAATTTAGCATTGCTCTACTTCAATAATTTTACATAAAATATCTAATATGTTCAAGAACAGACAAACTAGAGTAATGGCTCCATTCAGCCACCATACAAAACTTCACCATTCCCTAATGTTTCCAAAAACAGACAAAATAGAGTTATGGTCCTGTTCATCCACCATACAAAACTTTGCCATCTCATAACAAGTTCAAAAACAGATAAACTAAAGTAATGGCCCGTTCATCCACCATACAAAACTTCCTCATATCCTAACATGTTCAAGAACAGACAGACTAAAGAAATGGCCCTATTCATCCACCATACATAACTTCATCATCATCTAACATGTTCAAGAACAGACAAACTAGAGTAATGGCCATATATAGCCACCATACAAAACTTTGCCATCTCCTAACATGTCCAAGAACAGACAAACTAGATTAATGGCCCTATTCATCCACCATACAAAACTTTGCCTTCTCCTAATGTGTTGTTCCATCTAAAGTTTTAGTAATGTTTGAAAGTGACAAAGTAAGACAATATTGTTTCTAAGACAAAAAAGCTATTACAAAAACAAAAAAGTGTGATAAATATGTTCTAAATCACCACAATGCATGTTGGGATATAGTTGCTGAGTCCCGGCTGACAGAGATTGATAGGTAGACTCAGATCAAGACCGGTTCCCAATCCCCCTTTTCTTTTTGATTGATTGTCAACATTTGTCTTTCACTTTTGCTCACACATTTCTCATTTATCTTATTTGTATGGGTTCTATTTACATACATCTAATGTGAAAAGAGATAAATCCAGCAATACATTAGTATATCACAGCAAGTCTTTCAAATAATAAGATGACTGCACTAGAATAAGCCATTTTCTTGAATTTGTTGAAACCTTATTATTGGACACTTAACTTAAAAGGGCAATAAATACTTTGATGAATTGCAAGGCTTTATGCTACTAAAATCAAGCCAAGCCTGCACATCACTTTAGTCCTCTCAACACCTGATATTGCCAGCAGTCCCTTTAAATAATCAAAGTACTGCAGTCCCTTTAAATAATCAAAGTACTGCAAGTCCCTTTAGATAATCAAAGTACTGAGGTACAGATAAAGCAGCTTTCCGTCACTTAATGTTTAACTCGACAAATACATAAAAACTGTGTATATCCCTAAAGCAGGTATTTGAAAATAACACAGATATTGTGCAATAATTAAGCAGAATCTGTGCAA
This sequence comes from Ruditapes philippinarum, assembly GCF_026571515.1. Taxonomy (NCBI): domain Eukaryota; kingdom Metazoa; phylum Mollusca; class Bivalvia; order Venerida; family Veneridae; genus Ruditapes; species Ruditapes philippinarum. Next base: position 318,504 of record NW_026856414.1, read on the forward strand.
TACTGCACATAATATGATAAATTAGGAAACAAGCAAATGGACCAAAGTATGTTATTAAGTAAATGATATTGAAAGAAATGAATAAGGCCACACTGTTAGAAATATATAAATACATTTCAAATTCTGACAATTTCCCTGTACATTGTATCACATTGCTTACCTGTTGTACAGTAGTATCTTTTTTAAGAATGTTTTTCTTAGAGGCCTACATGGAAGATTGGGAATCCAAATTTGAAGTCTAAATTTCCTTCCTTAATGCCCAGTGCCCAGCTCTTCAGTGCCCCCCACCCCTCTCCTCCCCTTTCCTTCCCTTCCCTGTCCTTCCATTCCCTTTGCCATTTGCTTCCCTTCCCTTTCTTTCCCTTTCCTTCCTTACTACATACTCATACTCACTCACTCACTTAAAAATGTCAGAACATATTGTTCTGACATTTCCTGAAAATAAATCAATTGATATATAGAAAATAAAAGTCCAGATCATTTGGAAATTTCAAAAAATATTTAAGTTTCCTTGTTGTTGTTCTTTTTTTTTGTTTTTTTGTTTTTTAAATATAAACAAAAGATAGCTTGAAGTATTATAATAGAGTTTGTCAATCAAATTTTAATGCCAGACAAAGCAAGTCTGCAGGCCATGTTTGACAAGCTTTTAATTTCTGATCTGTCAAAATGTTCTATCAGGTTACAGGCACAGACTAAAGAAAGAGTGACACATAATGTCATTGTAATCCATCAATATTCCAAGATAAGTTCAGACAGGTAAGAAATCAATGAGCGTTCTTTGTTCTTACAGCCTAGGGTGGGAGGAGAAAAAATATAGACCACCTTCATGTTGGTACTCAATTTCAAGGTTATCACAAAGCCCTATATGCAGTATTTATGCCATCAGCAAAAGTAATCCCATTCAGCAATAATGATGCCATCTTAATTAGTGATGTCATCTAGATGAGACAATATTCTATAGTCTAGGAATTACCTCATCAAGGTCAACATTTTTATCATACACTTATGTTGTTAAGTTTCCAGCTGGTGTATAAGGACTTTGTCTCTAACATTGATTGGAAGATACATGTGTAAGAATATGCACTAACCTTCATTTAAACTGTCATGATAACTTAATTACATGAATCATTAAATGCCACCATAGTAGAAATCAAACTTTAAATATCAAGCAATTTTAATATCATGACCTAAATCTTTTGTCAAGAAGACCCAATACATTAGTATTTTAATGCTGCACTACTTTTTCCAACATTAAAACATATTTTATTACCTGAAACAATACCATGAGATAGCAGTGGCATTGTAAGTTACTATTGCTACATTAATGTGTGTTGGACTTGCTTGGTACATGTTGTACAATATTTGCAAGGTCAAGGTCAATGTAGGCAGGTGACCTGCTGGCTTGAAGACTAGTTATATATTAGAACTTCAGGAGTCCCAAGTTCAATCCCAAACATACCTTAAAATAAACTTGAAACTTGAATATAACAGCATATCTTTCTAAACAAGTGCCACACTGGTCAGTCAGTTAGATGTTTTTCTATTTTACCTTATCACCAGATATAATGAAACTTTCCCTTTCAAGAGGGCGTAGTCTATTTCCAGAACTTTATTATTTAAAATTCATGTACTATCATATCATCATCATAAAACAAAATGTTCATAATCATCATAAAATACTGATATAAACTTAAATTTCTTATCATAATATACTTCTAAATTCATACATAATACATCATATCACTAAAAACACAATAAATCTAAAATGTTATCTTTATTGGTGTATTTTAATATCACTCCAAAAGAAAATTTTCTATCTAAACATGCTATCTTTATTGATATATTGAATATCACTTCCCAAAAAAATGAGGCAAAAAAAGTGAGAGAGCAGTCAAAGCATTTATCAAGTTTTTTCTGTTTTGAAATAAGCAATTTCTCACTTCTCCTCCATTTAAAGGGCTTATCAGTTAATTGCTGATCCATCATGTAAAGATTTGGTGCCATTGACACATCTTGTCACATGCATCAATTAGCGTTAAATTAAGCCCAGAGAGGGAGACAACATAAAACATACTTAAAATTTTCTAAGAAATCTTGATTCCATTTAAATATTTCACAGAGAAGTTTGACTTGTCTAAAATCTATGTGGATTTAAATGCAGAAAAGTGGGTGAACATATTTTTTTTTATTTCATCTCCTCTGTTACTGTCAATGCTGAAATTTGAAGATATATTGTTGTAAAACTCTAGTTTAAAGACAAGTGATCTTGCTATTCTTAAGGTAACATTTTGTTTATTTCCCTTTGTGAACAGTAACAAATCTTAAGTTTTATAACATAGAAATCATAATCATTAATTTTCAAGTTCAATAAAGTATAATCTAAACATTTCTTCTAAAAAAAAAAGTTTAATTGTATATATTTAACAGAAGAAACTAGAACTGCCACTATGATGGCGTGAATACCCCCGCATACCACTTTGTCAGAATCAACAGTGGCCATTTAGAGCTCAAGGACAACCTCCCTGCCAAATCTGAGGTTACTAAGCCAGTGCATTGCTAAGTTATGTATTCTACATGCTTCAAATGTGAAAATGTCAAAATCAATACATTGCGGACACGACATTCTTTAGCAATTGAGAAGAAAAGCTTTTTTTTGTCAAGGTCCCTGTGACCTTGACCTTTGACCCAGAGACCTCAAAATCAATAGGGGTCACCTTATAGTCATGATCAACATCCATGCCAAATATGAAGACTGTGGGTTAAAGGAATCTTAAGTTAATGGGTGGACAAACTTTTTGAAGTCAAAGTCCCTATGACCTTGACCTTTGATCCAGTGACCTCAAAATCAAAAGGGGTCATCTACTAATCATGACTAACCTCCATTCTAAATATGAAGACTAAGGGTCATAGGAATCTTAAGTTATTGGGCGGACAAGCTTTTTGAAGTCAAGGCCCCTGTGACCTTGACCTTTGACCTGGTGACCTCAAAATCAATAGGGGTCATCTACTAATCATGACTAACCTCCATGCCAAATATGAAGACTGTGGGTCAAAGGAATCTTAAGTTATAGGGCGGACAAGCTTTTTGAAGTCAAGGCCCCTGTGACCTTGACCTTTGACCTGGTGACCTCAAAGTCAATAGGGGTTATCTACTAATCATGACTAAGCTCCATGCCAAATATGAAGACTGTGGGTCAAAGGAATCTTAAGTTATTGGGCGGACAAGCTTTTTGAAGTCAAGGCCCCTGTGACCTTGACCTTTGACCTGGTGACCTCAAAGTCAATAGAGGTCATCTACTTATCATGACTAGCTTCCATGCCAAATATGAAGACTGTGGGTCAAAGGAATCTTAAGTTATTGGTCGGACAAGCTTTTTGAAGTCAAGGCCCCTGTGACCTTGACCTTTGACCTGGTGACCTCAAAGTCAATAGGGGTCATCTACTAATCATGACTAACCTCTATGCCAAATATGAAGACTATGGGTCAAAGGAATCTTAAGTTATTGGGCGGACAAGCTTTTTTGAAGTCAAGGCCCCTGTGACCTTGACCTTTGACCTGGTGACCTCAAAATCAAAAAGGGGTCATTTACTAATCACGACTTACCTCCATGCCAAATATGAAGACTGTGGGTCAAAGGAATCTTAAGTTATTGGGCGGACGGCCCCTGTGACCTTGACCTTTGACCTGGTGACCTCAAAATCAATAGGGGTCATCTACTAATCATGACTAACCTCCATGCCAAATATGACGACTGTAGGTCAAAGGAATCTTAAGTTATTGGGCGGACAAGCTTTTTGAAGTCAAGGCCCCTGTGACCTTGACCTTTGACCTAGTGACCTCAAAATCAATAGGGGTCATCTACTAATCATGACTAACCTCCATGCCAAATATGAAGACTAAGGGTCAAAGGAATCTTAAGTTATTGGGCGGACAAGAAAAAACCGACGGACGGCCGGACAGCCGGACGGACGGACGGACAAGCTGATTCCAGTATACCCCCCTTACAACTTTGTTGTGCGGGGGTATAAAAATGTTTTGAGATTAAAATGGGGATGGGCAATGTATGGCACAAACATCTGTAGATACATTTGTATCTATATAATATGAAACAATTGAACAAGTTATAACTAAAACCTTTTTTTCCTATTGAGACTCAACAATCTAATCATATAAAACAATCATCCGATAAAAAAAAGTGAAATAATATACAATAATATAAGACATATATTTCTATCTCATTTGCATATGAACTAGACATATATTTCTCATGGGGGTACCCCAAAATCAACAAATGTTCAGCTCTCAGCATTATTTATTGGTTTCAAAATATAACAGACTTGTTTAATGCTGTAACTTTCACCCTACAGTTTATATATCAATTGAGGGAGCATCAACTCTTCAAAGTTTTAGGATTGTAAACGGTTTGATGAACACAACTGGTGATATTGTTTAATGCCCGCCCATGCCATCAATATAGTAAGGCCAACCTGGACATTTACATCATCAGACCAGGCTCTAAACTGTCAACTGTTCAGTTTTCAAATTTAAAATGGAAAAACTTTTTATAAAAACCACTATTGGTTTCTTTCTTTTTTTGGTTTTTATGCCAATTTTAGCACATCTTTAGGTCATATCCCTGCAGCTGATCCAGGTAAGGACCCTTACCAATTCTCCTGGATAACTGGCCAGTAATTACCAATTTCTTTGCAACTGATCAACTACAAATCCCACATGACAGACTTGTTTTAAGCTTATCAATAAATTATAATGATAAGCAGTCAGTCACTTGCAGAGATATTGGTAATTACTGGTTAATTATCCAGGAGAGAAAATGGTAATTACTTATTAGTTTTCCAGGAGAGAAATTGGTAATTACTGGTTAGTTATCCAGGAGAGAATTGGTAATTACCGATTAGTTATCCAGGAGGGAAATTGGTTATTACTGGTTAATTATCCAGGAAAGCCAGTAAGATGGACTGACCCACCAGATATGACCAAACATGTGTTAAAATTGGTGTAAAACCAATTAAATAAATAATTCTTACATTTAGCCATCAAATAACCACTTTTAATTAGTGTACACTAAATGCCAAGGACCTTCCTAATTCAAAGCTTCTTCTAAGTGCATATTATAATGGTGGAATCATTTTCCCCTTGCAATTCGAAATGCTGTTGACAATGAATTGACTTTGCAAAAAAAAAAAGAATAAGCAATGCTACATTTTAATTAAAGTATAATATTATATTCTCACATTATATTACCTTGACTTCTATCATGTTCGTACAAAATGACCATTATTTAAAAGAGACAGGTCATTTTTCAAGACAAAAACACAGACAAAACTTCTCAACAATACTGACTATTATGGCCAGGAATGAGAAATGTTGGTACTTTCAGTGAACTAAGCTGAAACATGTCGACATTTTATGTCACATGTTTGACTGACAAGGTGATGGTACAGACTGGCAAGGACTTTACCACCAAAATTACAGCAACCTCAACAATTCTTTAAAATGATATATAAGAAACAAAATTTCAAAGCAACTTTTGTAGCAAAGTCACTTTTGTAGAAAAGTGGTTCAAATCAGAGTCCCTCACTTTAAAATGGCTTTAAAAATTAAATTTTCAGTGACTGACTTGCCACTTGTTATATTATGTTATGTTTCAAGTCAATTGGCTATTACATGTATTTGAAGGTCAACATGTATTTGAAGGTCACTGAAGTATTTCATATTAAAATTGAAACATGCAGTTAGCTTGCATTAGTTATTCGTGCTTCCAGCCAATTTTACCATATCCTATGTCTGATGCTACATTATAGGCACCTTATGTTTCTAACAGAACATTTTATATTATATAGCTATTACATAGCTTACTGTCTAGAATTTATAGCTAAAAAACATAGGCACTTTGTTTAAATGTAATTAGATAGTATCATATTATTGCTTTTTCAAATTAATGACTTTTTCCACAAATATTGTCTCTATATATATTGATAGGATAGGATTGCTTCTTGTTTAAAGAAAGCCCTGAGTAATTGACTTTCATTTATCTTGTATTAAAAGTAAGGCAAATAATCTTTTCTCTTTATCAGGGGAACTAACTAAAGTCAACTAAAAACTAAAACTCAAATTTTCTATTGCTACAATCCTATTGAGTTATTTATACTTGGAATTTTCATCAGGTATTTAGAAGTAATAGAGAACTATTAAATATTTGTTTTGTAGATCTTGCACATAAAAAATAACCAGGAATTTCCTTAGTTCATGAATTGGTCAAAATGCATGCTACAGTTATGGGTCTTGGACTGTGACCTTAAATCATGATTGAGACAAGTGTAATGCCTGATGAAGACCTAAACAATGTGTTACACCTAAGCATCCATGCCAGATAGCTCAATATTTTGTCTTGGGAGTCTAGCTAAGAATGCACCCAAAAAAGAGCTATTCATACCTGAAACTACAAATATAGTAATTGATATTTAAAAGTGCTCATAAATAGCCTCTTATGAAGTGTTCCACTTAAAGTGAACTAATTCAAACACTCAAAATGTTATAACTAGAAATTATCACTGTAAATACCTTCACAGCCTGTTTTATATATTATTGGTATATACATAAGAAGTACACATTTAAACTTACTTATAAATTTAAAGCTAACACTACTGTTATATCATAACACATCAAAATATCAGTATTTGGAGTAGAAAACATTATTATTTTCTGACAAATTTGAAAAATGTAAAATAAATGTAATTACATCACCATGAAAAAGAATACATTTGGCAAACGATATTAAGGTTAGGTCATGCTGGAGGCATTTTTTTACGCTGAGTTCTGCATCTTATGTTGCCTCAGAAACTTTGACAGATGTATTAAATGAAACATCTATCACGATTCTGCCAAACACTGAAGCTTTATAAATGTGATTTGAGAAATTTCTAAGGCTCCAAAACCGTCAGCTTTATCTTAATTATTGAATGAAAAATGACTTGTGCCAGTCAAAATGAACAAAAATGATTTTCAGGAATATAAAGGTGAAATAGACAATTTTATTCATCGTCATATAATTTTTACCATGGCACCCTTTACGCATCTATTACCATCCCAAATTTCTGTCATTTATTTATGATTCATGGAATATTTTCAGCTCACTTTGTCTGTCTTTGGTTCAGTAAAGGAAATCTATCATAATTTTGGAATTCCTGTGGAAGAAAGGAAGAAAATAACATTGTAATACTGTATAACAAAAGGGAGACAAATCAGATAACACTATAATAAGTATGGTCATAATTATCTGCCCCATAAAAATATTTTTTTTTGAGTGTTGTTTTTTATAAGTTGACAAATTGATTAACAGATCTGACACCATTTTGTTTTTGTCTTGTTTGTCTATCTGTTTGTCTGTCTGTTTGTCTGTCATCAGACAATTTATATCTTGACAAGAATAACTTCTTTATACATGTACCTATGGACGACAGGTTCTCTTGAAATTTTCAATATTAAAATATTAACTTGACCCCTGAATGACCTTGACCTTCTAAGTCAAATTTTCTATATGCAGGAAATACAGCTCAAATGAGTCTACTACATAATGTGTTTTTTTTTTAATAAAAATAATTAAAATTTAATCAATCCTTAGAATAACAATTCAATTTTTTACTGGTCTTAAATCTGAGGACTCATGTCCAGTATATACTTATTTCTACTTACTTTAACTACTATTCTTTAATAAACAAATAATTATGTTACAATAAAGACAATTTCATATATTTTTACTTAAAATTCTGAAAACCACCCTAATTTTATTAAGAAATTATTTCTAATCTTTCTCGAAATGACTTGTTATGACATAAACAACTTAAATTTGATTTTGAGTAATTGGAAAAATTTCTGAAAATTATTTAACCTGTACTGTATAGATTGTGAAGTTTAAAAAGTTTATCTAAGTAAAGTGTGTCTTGTAAAGAATCGCCATGACACTTTGCCTAATTCACAGATTCTAATTAAAGCATGGAACCTGTATTTACTGTTGAAATGATTTACCTACTTTAATTTTTGTTGACATCGTAAGAAAAAACCCAGGCCTTGTAGAGTGATTTATGTGTGCAATATCACACCCAGATTATGACAGGAGCATATAAATTACGAGCTAAGAAAGCCTGCATTAAATGAATCTCAAAATGAAATATGTATCTATGGTACTAATTTGTTTTCTATAATGTTATTCTGACGACACCAGGAGTGGTATAAATCATCAATATTAGACCCATACATCAATGGATATATCAGTTTTGACATTCTTATATAAAAATAGGACAAAAATGAAAAAGAAGGTCACAGATTTTTATTTAATAATGTACAAAGTTTTAGATTTAACACCTCAAGATTTGGAAGCATAAACATGATGTTTTCTTATTATACGAACAGATAAATCTCAATATTACAATATAACTTGTCGCCACGACACAATTTTTAATAAACAATTATAAAAAGACTTACAAATTTTTATGGTTTTTAAAATAAAGGTGTTTAAATTAGTACAGATTTCTACAAGTTCTAGTGCTTTTTGTCATTTTATCTGTAAGTAATGTTGCAAGTTACCCTTATTCTAATTCAAGCTATTATAACATTCCTCTGGCCGTTAAATCACAGTATTTTAGAAATAATAACATTCTAAGATATTAGCACTAATTAAACTTTTAAACACAATTAGGTTTACCAACTGACCAATGCCATTCATTTATTTCTTTTAATTACTGAAAATTAATCAGCACAAAATAAGTTTGTTGATATTTATCAATACAATAATATGTTTTTTTTTAATTAAGTAAACAACACATAGACAAAAATATAAATTATTTGTTTTGATCCTTTGTTATCAAAACAACATTATTACTTCATTTTACTTATCAAATATTGTTAACATTAGCAACAACAAAATCATAATGTTATATATAACAGATGATTCATCTCCTATTCACAAAACATTACATGATATGCCTGATGATTTATTAGAAATAAATAAATAAAATATTATATCAATGATAATAAACAAAATGAGAGGTTATTGCTGATGATTAATCAGCAATAAGTAAAATATTTTATGAAAAATATTGATTTGTCAGTAAAATGTGATATAACTGCTGATGATTGATAATATTATTGCTGATGATTAATCATATTATTGCTGATTAACTGTATTATTGCCGATGATAAATCAGCAATTATCAAAATATTACATCAATGATGCTGATCTGTCAGCAATTAGCAAAATGTTATATCATTGATGATGATTAATAACATTATTGCTGATGATTACTTATATTATTGCTGATGATTAATCAGCAATTAGCAAAATATATACTGTATCAAAAATGTTGATTTGTCAGCAATTAGCAAAATGTGATATTACTGCTGATGATTAATCATATTATTGTTGATGATTAATCATATTATTGCTAATGATTAAATCATTATTATTGCTGATGATCAATCAGCAATATGCATAATATTGTACCAATGATGCTGATCTGTCAGCAATAAGCAAAATGTAATATTATTGCTGATGGTTAATCATATTGTTGCTGATGATTTAATCATATTATTGCTGATGATTTATCATATTATTGCTGAGGAATGACGATTATCAGCAATTATCAAAATAGTATTTCAAAGATGCTGATATGTCAGTAATTTGCAAAATGTGTTTTTAAAGCTAATGATTGATCAGTAATTAGCAACACATTATGTCAATGAAGCTGATTCATTAGCATCTGGCAAAATATACCGATGATGTAACTCTGTCAGCAATAAACTAAACGCCATGTTGTTTCTGATGATTTATCAGCAAAAGCCAAAAAATATCACATTACTGCTGATGATTCAACAGCAATTAGCAACATAATATTGTCTTTTAGTTTTGTTGGGTTTTATGTCACACCAACAAAAGGTTAGGTCCTACAGCAACTTTCCAGCTTGACTGTTGGATTAAGACCTCAGGTGCCCTTCTGTCAATGAATCTGATTAATAAGCAATAATTATTGGCAAAATGTCATACAATTGCTGATGGTTCATTAGCATTTGGCAAAACATAATTGCTTACGATTCATTAGCAACTGATAAAAATTATATAATTGATGTTAATTGGTAAGCAAATAACAATTGTTATTCTATTATTATTGTTGATCCATCAGTTATTAATAATACATAATAAGAAGTTTAAAAGACATTATATCGGTGATAAGCAAAATGCTAAAAAACTGTTGATAAATCTGCAACAACGAAAATGACTAATTCAGCAAAACCTCAATATCATTAATGTAAATTTATCTGCAATTATTTACCAATATGATTGTAATGGTTCATTAACAAAAATATTATTTATTATTGCTGATGATTATATCTTTGATGTTGATTCATCAACAATTATCAAAACATTGTTTATTGTAGATGTTTATATTACCTACTTGTGCCATTGTTGGTTTTGTACATGTTTAACAATGTATAGAATATATACCATGGATAACCAACAATGTACTGATGCTAATTTGTCAATAATTAACAGTTCATTTACAAGAAATATTAATTATATACAGAAATACAAGAATTATCTGTGAAACAGAAATGTTTCTATTTAAAGATACTGAGGACTATGGTCCTTCAGGATCATTGAGTCCAGTGAGTACCTTTAGTGTTGAGAATTGAGTTACGATCATGCCGGTGCTCAATCAAACCGAGTCTGCAATTTTCATGTAATTTTGATGTTTTTAATGTTTCAGAGGGATCAATTTTTTCCAGATATTTATTTATAAAATGACCTTTATTTCAATCATTGATGCTCATTGTAAAAAAATAATGCCAAGCTGAGTACAAACTGAATTAAGTGGTAAAAACTTGTTAGAAAAAAATTGACACTCAATTACATTTCTAAATATATTAGAAAGAAAATTTTCAAACAAAACAATCAAATTTCAATATCCTGGAGACAAATTTAATGACCTAATAAAGCTATCAAACTCAACTATGAGACCTGAATCACCTGCCAAGATGGCCGCACCTTATCATGCAACATTAAAGTATAGGACAGGTGATTTACAATGTCATAAGAGCTTTATATCAATCAATCGTGTCAGAATATAACACATGTAATCATTGAAATAAATACACAGTTCAATAAACAAGCCTATAATCTTTATAACCACTTGAGCACAATTTTAAATGAAAATCTTGGTGTGAATACAGTTAAACTCTTCCTAAAGACCATCAGGCCAGCTCTAAACAAGAGCTGTCCGTAAGACAGCGCGCTCGACTTTTTTATTGCTTGCCAATAAAAAAAGTTTTTGCAGTAAAAGGCAATACAAGAATCTCTGTATTTTTAAAGTGAACAAGTCGATAAAAGGCCTTAATTTTTAAAACAAATCCTTGACAGAGTTACCTTCTCTTGCGTACAGATGGGGGTAATGATGTGAAATAGCATTAAAAGTTTCAAAGCAATATCTCAAAGGGTTAAGGCAATAAGTGGATTTTACCCATATTCAATGTATTTTCTAAGTCAAAAAGGGGCATAATTCTGTCAAAAACCTTGACAGAGTTATGTCCTCTTGTCTGTTGATGAAGGTCGTGATGGTAAACAAGTATGGTCAGTTTCAAAGCAATACCTCCAATGGTTTTGAAATAAAGTGAGGTGGTACAAAAAACTTAACCAAGCTCAATACACTTTCTAAGTCAAAAAAGGGCCATAATTCTGTCAAAAACCTTGACAGAGTTATGTACTCTTGTCTGTAGATGGAGGTTATGATGGTGAACAAGTATGGTAAGTTTCAAAGCCATACTTGTAATACTTCTGAAATAAAGTGGGGTGGTACGAAAAACTTAAAACCACTTGAGCACAATTTTAAATGAAAATCTTGGTGTGAATACAGTTAAACTCTTCCTAAAGACCATCAGGCCAGCTCTGAATAAGGAAACAGGTGACTATATTATGGCCAATTTTATTGACCTTCAATTCAATCCTTTATTTATCTGTGTTGTACAATAAACAGTTACTATACAGAGCTTGGCAAGTGTGCCACCACCCCTACACTTGGTACAAAAAAATTTTTACCATTAGCTTCATTACATCAGACTGGTCAACCATCCCCCCCCCCCCACATACACACATGAATTAGCTGATAATCGAAATACATTTAACTATGGACTAAGTCTATTATTCTAAGATTATCGCAATAGAGCCATGAAAGCCCTTTTATTGCTTACTTGGTTAAAATTGAAACTAACTTTTGCCTTAGAATTTTCATAGGGGTTTTCTAAAGGGCAGATAATCCAAAAATTATTTTATGTAAATTTTGAGGGTTGACCGCAAAACTGTTGTAAGCCCTTCCTTTTTTCAAATAAGCTGCTACAGTTTTGAGGTCAACTCTTGATTTAACCCCTTTCTACCTTTTTTTCTGCTAAGGACAATTTCTCAGAGACTATCAAAGCTAATCACTTCAATACTTGTTCTATTTTAAAATTGCTTTGCATTTCTAAAGGGAAGGTAACCTTATGATTTCTTGGTTAATCTTTTTGTTATTATACTTTTCTCAAAGACATTCACTTTAATCTTAGAGTACTAATGTTTATACTATCTCTTTCTAAGTGGCAGATAATCATGAAAGGTGTTTTTTGTTTTATCATTTCCCATTTTGTGAAAATGGGGTCAGTTACATACATGTATGTATTATGATAATAGGGTCATTCTGCATTATGCTAAATTGGTTAGCATGCATAATATGTAAACAAAAACAAGGCAGTCTGAAGGACAGCTAAATCCCCTGTGTGACCTTGACCTTGGAGGTAGCAACCAAATTATTGCCCTCTGTACATCGTCTCATTAGGATGATCATTTGTGCCAAGTTATTTTTTAAAAAATTCAGCGGTTTAAAAGTTATGGAGGGACATGTACTTACGAAATGGTACTTATGTGACTTTTCCTTTGATCTTTTCAGCCATTTTTAGTCATACAAGGCCTAAAAAAAGACACACAAGTAAAAATGGAATGAATAGGATCAAAGGAAATGTACCGTTACCCATTGTTTTCCAAGTCACACAAGTACCTCTGGGTTTGTACGGATGGTCTAACGGCACAGTAATACAGTAATAACGTGACTACTCTATTGTTCTCTCTATTGTTCTTTTTAGCCACATAAAAGCATTATGGAATAAATGACATCAAAGAGAAAGAAAACAGTTACCTATTGTCCCTCTAGCCACATTATTACTGTCCCGTGAGAGTGGACAGACTGACGGACGGACAGGCAGACAGAGGCCATTCCTATAATCCTATAGGATTAACAAAAGTGATTGTACCAGACAAGTAGAGTTACAGCTCTTATTTAAAACTTAACTAGTCAAAACATTCTAACTGTTAGATGTTTGACAAATGTAGGCCAGTGTGCAACTTACACTAAAGTGAGCACATTGCTGTACAAATGGACATCTGCTTATAAGTTAAATGGACACATAAGGATAAAGCAAATTAAACTGCTCTGCAGTTCACCCACCCTACCCTGCATTTAGAATTAGAGTGGTGGCCTAGTGATTAACCAGGGATCATGGGTTCAGGACCTACTTGAGTCACGATCATGTTTCTTCATATGACACAAGTACTGGTTAGTTCCAGGAAGCGGACTCGAAAGTGATAAATATAAGTTGCAAGAACTTATTTTGCAAAGGAACTAAAACAAATATGTTTCAATTAAATATTAAGAATTTTTTACAGCGAATTAGAAAAATATTTTGCCCATTAAATGACTTTAGTGATAGCACTATCCAACACCCAAATATTATCGCAAATTAATCACACAAAACATTAAAAAGAATGGTGAGAAAATTGTGATGGTGTCCCAGGAGTATGAAATGTTATATTGATGTTTTCATCCTTTATCCTTCAGTCAAATAAATTATGACAGTATTTTTTTCCCTCTCTGTAGAATATATCAATCATTTTCACAAAATATTTTCTTGTCATGCCCCAAAATAATCTCAATTTCAAGATTAATAATACCAGTTTTCTTTACCCATCTAAAATTTCTTGAACAAGTCTTCTGTCACAATAATAGATTATGGTAAGCCTGAAAAAAATCTTGACATTTTGTAAAAGATCTGTCAGAAATTTCAATGTTTCTCCCTCCCTTAGTTTGATAGATGTGCACAGTTTATGGAGGCTTAAGGGTGGAAAAAGTATGGTGTACATAATTGGCCATCTCTATCTAATATGATGTTTCTTTATAACAGTAATAACATTTGTAAAGAAGAATATTAGTTTAAATTTGTTGTTCTGTCGGAAACAGCAATATTTTTTTCCGAACCAAGTTTCTTTTGTGTATATAAAGTATCAGAATTGAAAGATTACTAAGAAAAGATAACAAACACTGTATATCAATGATTTACAAATTTTATGTTCAAGGAAATTTGACAATCTTTAATTTTACATTTTCATTATCTCTCATGAACAGACTCAATCAAACCAAGTCTGTAATTTTCATATGTATTTTATTGTTGTCTTCTGTGCCCGTTTCTCAGATTTTTATAAGGCCTAGCTATGTAATATGGAGTGTAAATGCTTGTCTTAAAACTACAAAAATATTACTTTCAGAATTATGACCATTGTCTTGCAACTGCACCTTGTCAAGTTTCAAGTTTCAAGTTGATGGCTTTTGAAATGTTTGAATAATGGGCTACATAAAGTTTTCGCATGACAACAATAACGACTTGAACCCACTGCAGTGATCATAATTTTCCTTGAAACAAACAAGGTAATAAATCCTTTCAATTGAAATAAATTTTGAATGTCCTTCAAGTATTGTCTGCTTTGATCTCAGTAATAAGCCTTTGTCCAGGCCAGTAGTCTGCCCTGACGTTCTGTACTCGTGGTTGTTCTGTACTCGTGGTTGTTCTGTACTCGTGGTTGTTCTGTACTCGTGGTAATGTTCTGTACTCGTGATTGTTCTGTACTCGTGGTTGTTCTGTACTCGTGGTTGTACTGTACTCGTGGTTGTTCTGTACTCGTGGTTGATCTGTACTCGTGATTGTTCTGTACTCCTGGTTGTTCTGTACTCGTGGTAATGTTCTGTACTCGTGATTGTTCTGTACTCGTGGTTGTTCTGTACTCGTGGTTGTTCTGTACTCGTGGTAATGTTCTGCACTCGTGATTGTTCTGTACTCGTGGTAATGTTCTGTACTCGTGATTGTTCTGTACTCGTGGTTGTTCTGTACTCGTGGTTGTTCTGTACTCGTGGTTGTTCTGTACTCGTGGTAATGTTCTGTACTCGTGATTGTTCTGTACTCGTGGTTGTTCTGTACTCGTGGTTGTTCTGTACTCATGGTAATGTTTTGTACTCGTGATTGTTCTGTACTCGTGGTTGTTCTGTACTTGTGGTTGTTCTGTACTCGTGGTTGTTCTGTACTCGTGGTAATGTTCTGTACTCATGATTGTTCTGTACTCGTGGTTGTTCTGTACTCGTGGTTGTTCTGTACTCGTGGTAATGTTCTGTACTCGTGATTGTTCTGTACTCGTGGTTGTTCTGTACTCGTGGTTGTTCTGTACTCGTGGTAATGTTCTGTACTCGTGGTAATGTTCTGTACTTGTGGTTATGTTCTGTACTCGTGGTAATGTTCTGTACTCATGGTTGTTCTGTACTTGTGGTTGTTCTGTACTCGTGGTCGCTAAATTTTTGTACTCTAATATTGAAATCCCTAAAACTTTGAAGGGACTGCTTCAAAATTCAAAGCATTAATAAAATCTAGGAAGGTTAAACTGCACTAAGCTTATTCATGGAGCAGAATGATGTAAGACATGCAGCCACAACCGTTCTTGTATTCTTTTTTTTTTGTAAAATAATATGAAACCTTTTTTAAATGAAAAATAATCCATAAAGTTAAAAAAAAAGTCTTAAAAAACATGAGAGATTCATTGTGTCTGTCAATCTTTCATAGGGAAATAAATGCAAGTCACACCTGGTATTTGATTATATGGGATAGAAATTCAAGTTTTTCACAAAATGATGAAATAAATCAGCGAACAATAGCCACCCTGACATGTTTATATCCATCAATCAAGTTGCAAGCCAATGCTTTTCAATGTCAAATGACATGAAGTTAAAATTGAAAAAAACTATTTGTACAGTAAACTTTCCTATATTTTATTCCTGTTTAAGATGTACCTCGCACTTTTTGCAGCAAAAATATGTAATTTTCATTGAAATTTATAAAATTTATGAGTTGTTGGTTTTGAAAGGACGAGGTAAAATAAAACTATGATGCAGTCTATGGATATATTGTTAATAAAGAATGCACTATTAAATAATAAATACCCTGTTTAATTATGTATGCTTGAAATCCATCTCATAAAATGAAAATATCTTTAGTATTAGTAATGATAGGCTGAGTTAGTTAAAAAGAGACTTAAAAGTTTTGTAGCTTTTTTAATATAGCTTTTTTAAATATTTTCTTTTGTGAAAGTCTTACCTTTACTCTAAATAGTTTCACCGTTTTAAAATAAATTCATATATTTGTATCTTTGAGGTAGGTTGGGAGGGAATATTACACTGTAACAACCACATAAAAACATTTTCAAATAAAATAACTTGTTGTATTTAATAACAAATGCTTTATTTCACCACTTTTATTTAAATTTCATTCAGCCTGTTGTTCAAATACTAATAACTGCTTTTAAATTTTCTCTTATCTTTTAAATACGATATTCTTCAAAGTTAAATGATCCAATATTCACGTCTATAATTTCGAATTCATATAATCTATGAAGCCATTTTCCTTGGTTAGCTCATCATTAAAATATCATAGCCGTTAAAATTTCAATGTTTAACAATGACAAAAGGAACCGTTTAGAAATGCTCGGAAATTATATATGCCCATAAATCGCTACAACACTTCTTGTGTTTTGTTCAAGAGACATTACTATAAACTATCCCTTTGTGTAACAAATTGTCTGCTGGAAAATAATTGAAATGAATGAGAAATAACGGCAATAATTATATCATATCATGAAAATAATCGCCATTCAAACATACACAATGAACACTTATTTATCGAGAGGGTGATGCATAAATTCTAAATTTTCAATATCAAGTAAATTTATATTTGTCTAAATGGGCATAAAACAGAAGTCTTCAAATAAACGCAACAACAAAGGATGTGATAATGTCACTTAATGACAAAGTTTCAAGCAGACCAATAAAACTCAAAGGGCTTTCATTGTAGTATTTTGTTTAATTTTTAATCCACATCGATTTAATTATTGTCCTTTTATAAGAAACTTTGAAGCCTGTCATAAAGTGTTTGTGATGCTGTATTTTTTGCTCGAACATTAAAGATGGCTACCTATGAAAATATTATCTAACTTGCTTTAGAATAAATGTGTGAAGAAGAAATAGGAAACATTGGAAATAACTGTTACTGTTCTTGTCACATATTTAATGAAAGGTTATCTGGCCCCTTCACACAAAATGAAGTAAAGCCACAACAAATTGATTTCTTGTTCTACAGTTTTTTAGAGAGTAAAAGATTCTGTACATGTAGTTCTAAAAAAACACATTAAAGATACTAAGAAGGTTACTGAAATTTCAACAAAAATGTCAAAATAAATGATCTGCAAGATGAACTCCTGGATATGTTTTATTGAGAAATTATAGAAATTATTTATTACAGAAATTATTACCTGATACCTTATATAAATGTACTTTGGTATTTTTTACTGTTTTCCGAAATTCTAAAAACGTCCACATTCGCAAACTGTTGACCGGTCAATAGTTTTGACTGTTTCCCTCGCATGCTCTGACATCATAGAGGATTCCTGTTAAGCGTTAACATACTTGCAAAACTATTTTCTTGTTCCTTTTTTCTTCTGCAAGAACTGTTAAGACAGTTATTGATGACAGGTAATAAAACAGTTATTTCGTTTGTGATTTTGGAATAGCCAAACAGTTGTCCCTCGGTGTGGGGGATAGTGTTTTGAACTGTTGCCCTGGGCCTACGGCTTTGGGCAACAATTCAAAACACAATCCCTCCACCTCGGGCCAACAGTTTGACTATTATCCCAAATGACATACGAAATAACTGTAAACTGCAATGCAGGAGAAGTAAGAAGCAAATATTGTCAGTTGGTATAATCTAAGCACTGAAAACTGAACAACAGACCCTTCAAAGACAACAGCTAAACAAAGTAGTATTATTCTTGTCAGAACATGTTACAATGCATTGAATTGTCTATGGAAAACTTTTATAAGTAAACTGGTTTGCTCAATAATGAATTAGGAAAAGATTTTGTTAAATCAACTTTGCCTTTCCACAAGAAGCACATTATAACTTTAAGCGGAAAACTTAGTATTATAGCCATTTAAAGGGAAACAGTTTAATATTTAATATTTCAGGTACAGAATTCCAGGAAACTGTGGATGGGTTCAACTTTTACAAAGCAATCAATCAAATACGTAAACAGCTAGAAATTACAAGTACAAAGTGTACTATCAAAGATTAACAAAACAAATAATAAAATGTAATTATTCGAATATATAAAGAAACTCTTAAATTATCAAACTTAAGTAAAACATGGGGGTCACCATATAACTCTAGGAGGACAATAAATGTTTTTGTTCATTTGATTTCACTTAAATAATTTCTAAGGCAAAAAGAGGATAGGAAAAAATTCTCAGAAAATGTTAGATTGAATACTGAGAAAATTTCTTAATTTCTCCAAACACATTTATAAGATGAATGGTTTCTTTGAGCATTTTTACATTTGAAAAACGAGCACAATAAAACCTGTCTGACAAACATAAGAAAATAATCATGATTAACATGGTCCTGGCTTTCGAAACTAGAAACACTCATAACTCATTCCAGGGGACATTACTCTTAATCATCGCATTTTCACAATTCCGACAGAACACTATAATTGTCTCATTGATGTAATTGATAGATAACTCAGTGTTTGGCTAACTAGCTCTAATTATGCTTTTCCACGCTGGCAAACTAAATCACCGCATCATTTTAGTACAGAATGAGAATCACTCACTGGAACTCTCCTAAAATGGAGGATAATTTAAACCAGTCTTTATTTGTGATGAAGTAATCAAACAATTTCTCCAAAATTAGCTGAAAATGTTTGATTTGTCTTGCAAAAAGTGCCAAGTAAAATGAGCAAAAAGAAACAATTTTCATGCCAAATTTTGTTTTCGAAACAAAAGAAGACATTTTTCTAACCCAAAGTTGCACATGGTGAAAAAATTGTCTATTAAAGTCTAATGAAAATCGAAATCAACACATACAATTTTTTGCAAGATGAGCTTTATATTATTATGAATTCAACTAATTACAATATAGTATTGTCTGGAAGTTTTTTTATATAGGCTGTCATAATGAAGTCTTTAGCATATTACTAGAAAGTCCATGGAAATACCAAAGGTGCACATTCACACATTGTTTGAAGCCCATGTCAGGAACCTTAACTGGGTAAATCCTGTCAAACCTTCTGTAAAATAAATGAATATACCGTAACATTCCTAATAAAAGCCCCTCCCCTAATAAAGGCCCCCCCAGGCCTTTTGTTAAGAAAAACAATCTACTCATCAGTGCTGAACTCATGAGTAAATCCATAATTTCATTCAAATCATTCAGAATCCATTTTATTTTATAGTATGAACTTTAAAATCTTAACACTTTTTAATGTTATAATTACCAACAGTTGCTAACACTAAATGTATTTACAATGATTTTTGGATTTAGGAAAAACTGTGTTGTAATAATAGCCCCCCTTTTGGAAAATGTTTAGCCCCCGGGGGTGTTTAATAGGAGTTTTACGGTATACACATAGATCATATCAATAAATTCAATGTCCATTTAAGATTTCATTAAAAAAAATTTGCAAGAATATAATCATTCAACAGAAAATACATTAAAACGTGTGCCAAGAAGTAAAGTGAAATTTCAAATTTTTCAAATGAGAATTTAAATTTTTCAAATGAAAATTTCAAATATTTTTCTCTTTTTTTTTCTCTAAAAAAACTATGCAATTTTCATCAAGGAATCATACACTTCTTATAATGGAATATTTTTATTATAATCAATCATCAATAAAATAAAATACAAAATTTGCTTGGCCTTTATATCTTCACTTATTATGCTTTTTTTTCAATTTAATATGATGACTACATAACTAATATAGTACATTGAACTTAAGTTGTGAATACAGAACAGCTAAATTTATAGGGTGGTCTGTTCAACTTTTCATTAGTGCTATTTTTTTTATTATATTTATAGATCATCCCACTCAATCTTGTTTTAAAACATTATATAATGAATTATTTCTCAAATTTACCATCATTACATCCATCCATCATCTATATTTCATACAAAATACATATTGTATTGCATTTTTAGATAATGCTTTCAACTTACTTTTTTGAACTAGCTGCAAAAGGATCTCCCTGTCTGAAATCAAAGAGAAATTGTCCCATAAATCCTTCATACTAATCTCTAACCCAAAGTTTCCCTAATTAAATATTCTAGACACCAAGTCTGTCTTTCATAACTTGAAAGGCTAACCTAATCCATCAAAAATCTGAAACACAAGTGAAGGCCAATAAAATAAACATCAAAGCATGCAATTTCAGTGAAATAATTCTTTTTTCTAGTTTTTTCATCAGACAGTGTTTTGTCTGAAGTTTGAAGGGAACATTATCTCAAATTTTCTTATCAATCAAAATGGAAATACTGTCAATAATAGAGTACCAATCTACAGAAAATGAAAGTAATCCGAGTGTAATAAGGTACCAGTCAACGTCTGTTTTAACTGATTTTTATCATGTTATATCATGTTAATTGAAACGCACCTTCTCAAACAACAACAGGTACATTGATAACATAAAAATGTTGGATGCTAGTGTTTCAAGTAAATAAATGCAGATTCTGTATAACTGTGGAAGCCAGTTCTATTAATATAAGAGTCAAAGCAGCATGCCTCCAGATTTCTGAGGAGAATTGTTTTTGGAAAACATATTTTCTATACAAGTCTATGTAATCAAACTGACCACTAGGGCAGGACCAATTTTGACCATTGGGGGTATGATTTAAGTAGATTTTTATAGAGGTCAACTTGGCAATGATACGAGTCATATATCTAAGCCATAAGCATTGAAGTTTCATGACAGAAGACTTAAAGCAGCATGCTCCCAGATTTTTGCTTATTTTTATGAAAATTTATTTAAAAGTAAAATATTGTAGAAAGAAATTTACTCATTCTAGGTGTTGATTACAATCCACATAAATTACCAAACAGAGGTCAAAATATGAAAAAAAGCCTTTACAACATTAGTGACACAGTAGAAATTTGGTGATAAATGCTGCACAGTCATTTAAATCACACATAGCTTGTAAATTATTACATGAATCTTTAATGGCTTTACTTTTCTTAAAATCTGAGTACATTTTTCTAAAGTTTGATTTTTCTCTCATCTGGAGGCATGCAGCTTTAATTGTAATTGAATATAATGGTTATTAAGACATAAATTCTGGTTATTCTGCATCCTGGACTGCAGGACATCTATTAATCACACAGACTTAATGTCAGATCAAATTAAATCTTTTCATTAAATGATCAAACTGGGCCATTACAATAAACAAAGTTAACTTTAAAGCATAGTTTATATGTAGTAAACTGAAATTTATGCTATATTGTAGTTCATATAAGTAACCATTCCATAAATCAAGACAAATCCTGTTGACATGAATGCCTTTAATGTAAATTTGTTCATTATTATACTCCTTAAAATCAGAAGAAACCACTTAAAAACATGAAAAAAACTGTGAAGTTTTTCTAAATGATGTATTGTCAATTTTCAACTATGAACCATAATCAATCTACCTGATTAAAGGCCACAGCACTTTGATCTCATATCATACCTGAAGATTTATGTATTTAATAAACAGGTGAATTATTTACTACCTGAGACAAAAATAAATTATAATTTTTGTTATTATCACAATGAAAGAATTGAGACAGCCATCAATCTGATGTATTGGGTAGATTACACTTCTAAAACTGACTTTATAGTTTTTTTTACATTTTAAATCTTTGGGTTAATTATAAGTCTTTGACTGATTCTTTCACAATCTAGGCAGATGTATAGAGACTAAGACATGCTTTAAAAGGCCAGGAAAAAAATAAGTCAATTTTTGACATTTCGATGGCTGAACGCAACACTGGTCTAACTTGATTTTTTTTCAAAAATGACTTTTTTTCATTTTTTAGCCTAATTGCATGAAATACATCAGTAAATAAAATATTAGAAATAATTGTGAAATTTTATGGGTTTTATTTACCACTTGGCATTTTGCTCTATCTCAAATGTGCGTATAACTTAAATGCAACAGAGAGCTAACTCAAGTTAGAACTGTGTTGCATTCATCAAAATTTACATATTGGATGATAACACTGTCCTAACTCCAGTTAGCACAGTGTTGCTGTTAAATTTCAATACAATAAAAGTCAGTATTGTTATATTTGCAGGTATTAAGTTAGGTCTGGCATATTCTTAAATACTTATTTCTACATTTTACCCATTTTTGTTGCCAAAATTGCAGAATTGTAAATCCAAGGCTCTTAATTAATTGAATTTTGTTTTCAAGGAACATTTATAAGTTTAAATTGTTATATTATCTCTACATAGTCATATAAGATTGAATAAAAAATAAAAGTAAATTAACCTTTCGAAAAGATTTATTATATTGAATTATTTAATTCACTGTTGAACAAGACAATTTGTGTTTTAATCAAAGTGATCTATTATTACTGATGAAACAAGATCTCCAACCCTCTTAAAATTTCAACATTTTATAATTATTTAATACAATTTGCTTCTTAAAGGACTCCTATTTTGGCATCATTGGAGTTGAGATTTATGTACAATTTGATGAAAGTCTGGACAAATAACTTTGCTTAAACTTTCAGATCATTTGCTAACTTTTTTTGAGAGCAATTATGTGAACTATAAAAATGACCGGATATTAAAAAGCATATTAATGCAGCTTTAAACTCAAATTAGATACTAATAGAATCATGATAAAATTTTCAATTTAGTTTAAAGTTAAGTATAATTTCTATTCATCTCTTGTGTAACTTTATGTGGCCCGAGTTGATTTATTTCAGAAATTCAAATCTTAAGTTTTTATGCTTTTGGAACTCAGTGAAGTGTCTATAAGTATCTCTATGTATAAGGCTTGTAATCATTTAAATAAATTTTTTGGTTTGGTTTTACAGTGCACCAACACAATTGAGCTCATTATTATGTAGCTGAAACAGGAAAGATTTTTTTCTTGCATATCAGACAATATTATCTACTGTTCACACCGGTGCTAGAAAAACCTGTCTTACATCCCCCATGTAAGACAAGTCAATGTTTTTAAATGATGTCATTCCCAAGCTTCTTTTATGAATCAATTACGTTCTAAAGATGACATCATTTTGCCATAACAAATGGATGTTACAAACTTGAAGCAACAGAACTTGGTACTTGAGGTCTTACCATACAACCTCTACTGTGTAAAACCCAACAAGAAAAGAAAAGAAATTTTTAAGAAAAAAGTGGGGACAATGCTGGTGATATATTATGTTTAGTGGGGCTAATGCTGATTTAGAGGGTTAACGTTAGACTAAGTCGAGACAATGCTTGCGAAATCATAGATGAGCCAAATATGCTGGTGATATCATAGTAAATGGGGACAATGCTAGTAATATTATAACTAGTTGGGATAATGCTGGTGATATCATAGTTAGTGGAGACAATGCTGGTAATATGAGTGTTAGTGGGGACAATGCTGATGATATTATAGTTAGTGGGGACAATGCTAGTAATATAATAACCTGTTGGGACAATGCTGGTGATATCATAGTTAGTGGAGACAATGCTGGTAAATTAATATGAGTGTTAGTGGGGACAATGCTAGTGATATTATTGTTAGTGGGGACAATGTTAGTGATATTATAACTAGTTGGGACAATGCTGGTGATATCATAGTTAGTGGAGACATTATGCTGGTAAATTAATATGAGTGTTAGTGGGGACAATGCTGGTATTATAAGGGTTAGTGGGGACAATGTTAGTGATATTATAGTTAGTGGGGACAATGCTGGTAATATTATTGTTAGTGGGGACAATGCTAATAATATTATAACTAGTTGGGACAATGCTGCGTGATATCATAGTTAGTGGAGACAATGCTGGAATAGAGGCTCTAGGGGACAATGCTTAGTATATTATAGTAATGGGGAAACAATGCTGCTATTATAATGGTAGCGGCAATGTTTTAGGATATTATATTAGTGGGAAACAATGCTGGTATTAAAGCGGTTAAGTGGGACCAATACTGGGTGATATCATAGTTTTAGTGGGGACAATGTTTGGTATTATAAGGTTCATAGGGACAATATTGGTGAAGTGAAATTATGTAAGTGGGATTTGCTGTTATTAAGTCAGCTGGGATGACAATCTGGTGATAAAAAATGGAATGAAGCCAAAACTGTATGTATTGAGTCTACCTTGTGTTGGCAATGCTCTTAATAGGTGGTGAGGAGAAAGTGGGGTGTGAGATTGAGTACTCACAAGTAAAGTTGGGTAAAAGGGCTAAGTGGAGACAATGTTGTTTATATATAAAGCCAAGGATAATGATGGTAATAAAAATGCTGTTGATCATTTTTTGAAGGTGAAGTGAAATTAGGGTTTTTGATACCCGATTATGCTGGTTATGAGAGCTGGCAATAGAATGGTTAAAATGATAGTTTATGAAATAATATGAACTAGTTAATAAATGGGGAAAATATTAGATTAAAAAGTAAGAATGACAAAGAGAAAAGAGAAATGTAATGAATTACTGTAATAAGAATATTGGGAAAAAAATATGTTTAAAATCTGACAAAAAATTGAGTATAATGGAAGTTGACAAAGGAAGGTGGACAAAGCTATAGATACAAGTGCCATGCCAAGTTAAATTACAAAGAGAGGCAAAAGTTTTTTCTTTGGCAACTTGGAGAGATAACCTTACTTTAAGCAAATGTTCCTAAAGTTAACATTTTACTGGAAATTCTGACTACATAAATAAACATGAAAATATAAATGAAGATCCAATAGGCAAAAATAAGGTTCATTTTGAATAAAATTGCCTGTGTTTTTAGAGTTTCGAGTTTTATAATGATACATTTATTGCTTCTATTTTTCAGTTATGAGTATGTGCTTCAATTTTTAATGTTAGATTGAATATTGCTATATATAAAAAATCTTATCAACATGTCTGCAAAACATTCATTCCCAACTGAAAATTTACAATTAGAATTTTTAAAAAATATTTTTATGTGATAAAGCAAGTGACTTTTTGGACTGTCTGATTTCTAGTATGTTATGCAAATAATTGTCAATTTGTATAAATCATCATGTTGGTTTCCATAGAAAAGTGGTTTTCTTTTAAAAACATACTAAAATATGGTTAAAGTTACAGCTGTTTTTATTATATCATCCTATTTTTTCAAACATAGCACTTATTGATTATTCTTTTGGCCTTATTGAACCCTTTTTGTAAATGCAACATAGGGCTAAGTCAAGTTAGACCAGTTTTGCTGAAAATTTATCATTGAAATTTGGTGATTTATAAATGGAAAACTGATCTAACTCATATCTTTTCAAATATCTTTTTTATTTAACAATATTAATTTATGAAACTCCTTTACACTAAAATTTTAACTTATATGGATATAAAAATCTAAAAATAATAACAAAAATGTCCAATTTATAGAATTAATAAGTTTTTATAGCCTCCTTGAAATTTTGTAAAAATCAAGTTAGACCAGTGTTGCGTTCAGCCATCGATTTTCTAATTCAGTGTTTAGAGTGAAGTTCAAATGGAGTAAATTAAATTTAAAACACTGAAAATAATGGTATTTTGTTTCAAACATGAAAAAAATATTCCTAATATAAAATATGATAAATCTAATACACATTGGCATACAGAAATAAGGCTTCCAGTAAATTAGTAAAATAAAACTTTTCTTTGATAGTTCTAAGGGAAAACTTGCCAGAAAAAAAACAACAATGCATAACTTGGTCACATCAACTGTGATAAAGTCAAGCACACATTTATAACATTTCTGTGACATGTGACATTTGAGTCATGTACATAAGTAAAAGACATACAAATTGATGAAACAAATAAAATAAGAAATAACTGATGTTGTCATGATTAAAATGTTGAACAGTTGAAAAGTTAAATTATTCTAGAAAAACATATGGAACATATATGATCTAGTGATCTGTCAAAATCATCAAACAAACAAATTTTGAAAACTTTAGCTTTTTGTATCAAATTTGCACTGTTACATACAAATTGCTGTTTATCTACATATGATAAATGATTGACATACAATGTAATGTGAAGTGGAGTGGTTAACACTTCAGACTAGTTATCTTAGTATCGGTCACTGTGTGGGCTTCGAACCCTTTCAGGGGCGAGCCGCTGTTTCCTTGAGCAAGAAACTTTTCATTATTTGCACACTCAGTACTGGTTGCTTCCAGGTATGGATTCAAAGGTGTGTCTATAAGCTATACCAAACTAAATATCTTAGTAAATTCTGTTTACGATGTTATGAAACTAATATTGTAAACAGTTACTGTGCATGCACTACTTATATTGTATTACTGGTAATCTTACATAAAGCAGTTGTTCTGTTCTGTTGTATTATGTCTCAATATATAGTTATAAAAATAATGTATGTCCCCTTCCTATATTCTGTAAGGTTGAAGAGAGATTATTTTATGACAAAGACAAGTCAAAAATGTCATCAGTATGATATACAACAAACATAAATCAAGCACAGCAGCATTCCAGTGCCAGCTCGAAAATATCTGGTACCAATCAAGCAGGCCACTATCTGTTTTACACCCATCCAAATGATTAGTAACGATTGATAACCCTAACAATTGAAACAATTAGCTGTCATAAATAATGACTTGAAATCTACATATTTAATAAGAGGGATCTTGGCTGTCACAATAAACATGATTAGAAAGCCCGTCAGGCTGATAAGGCTGTCTCTTTCACAATATGTTTGATGAACTACAGCCGCTACAAAACATTACCAGTCATCTAGTGACATCTTCCATGATATATCCAACACCATGAGAACACTACAGTGTACACTTTTACATGTGTGCACTCATAGTCATTGTAATATGTATAAATAAAGTGATTTTATTGCTCTTTGTTATAAAAAGAGCAATTTTTTTTATGGGTTTTAATTCACAACACAGCTAAGATGTCAAAATGGAGATATTTTTATTTTATCATTAGAGAAAGACCACAGATCTAGCTGGATAACTTCCTAAATTGAGAGACTATAAGGAATCTAACCTACAACTGTGAAAGGTGGTTGGAAGTCAGCATCCAAAACCACTCAGCCTTTCTTTTATTTATAATATTTAGCATGTTTTTGTATTGTTTTTTTTGTTCTTTTTTTTTTTTTTTTGGTTGGATTTTACACTGCACCAAAACTGTAAGGTAATTATGGAAACTGTCCTGCTGAACTAGAGAAGGAAGACCTCAGGTGCCAAAATCCCTGAATAGATTCCAACCAACGGCAGTGAGGAAGTCAGCTTGAAGTAAAATAACCACAAATGAAAAATAAAGTCATTGGATGGCTCTTCTTTCTTGCATTTAAAAATTGTAAAATTTCATCAAAATGAATTTCTTAACATAAAGAGAAAGGTATTACAGAATAATTTAAAGAGTAATTATTTTCAATAAGCAGATACTACTGATTACAGAGAATGTTATTCCAGGTACTACTTGAACTTATTTATTTACAGACAGAACAAATATTCTCTAAATTATAATAACATAAATATTTACCACAGTCACTGACACATCATTAATCAATTTCTATTTAGTCTTTTTCCTGTGTTATTTCTTATAAAAAAAACCTACAATGCAGATTTCTGAAAATCAGATTTTTATTACGCATCAAGAAAAGAATATGCCAACAACACTAGCAAGCATCTTGAATAGTTCATTAACATGAAGCCATTGCATCCTGTATGGGAATGACAGTTCCTTTAAGGCACGATGTCACTCGATGTCAATTTCTGCGACACTTCCTAAATTACTCGTCATTACCTGAGGTCGCGATCAGAGTCCCGACAGACTTTCACAGTATTCATCGCTAGCTCTTCTTGCAGGCTGACGCATTTCAAATTCAATTATGCGACAAATCAAGATCGAAATTTTGTCATTTTTTGCGGAAGGTCATCAGCGAGACCTGTCAATTTACCTGAGGCGCTACTGACAGTGTCGTCTGTAATGATCCAGGATGACAGTTAAACAACTCAAGAAAAGATGAACTAATTAAGGTGTTCACATTTACAATACAATAGCCCTGTGGAAAAAATGATCCAAACCAGCATCTGTCTCGAACAAATAAAAACTGGGGCTATATTATATCGACTTTTCATAGTAATGACCACCATGAAGCGAGACTAAATTCAATACGTATAATTCTCTCTTAAGATACTCCATTAAATATTAATACAGAACAGAAGAGGAAGGGAGAAATACAAATAAATTAGTAAATAAATTAATAACTTATTGTCATTTATAAATGCATTCATACAAGATATATTTATCACAATTTAATTAGTGTACTTTTGTTTCATATACATGTAATATATAAAAGTGAAAAACAAATTAAACTTTTAAGAACTGTACAAATAATGAGCTGATTACTGAATAATAAACTTCTATTGTTTACTGCTGCATAATCATTAATCATCAATATTGTAAATCAATTCTTACGGATAATTTTTGAATTTGCAAGGTACTGATAACCAAAATATTTTTCCTTCACTGAAAAATTAACATAAAATGTTAACAAGTTGATATTTCATGATTTTTACCTTACTTCAAGCAAATGTAATTCAGGGTTGGTTATTCTTGAATAAAATACAACAGTCAGGTTTATTTGATAGAATCCTTTAAATTAATTCTGCATAATAACTTTTCTTATCTTCCCACAATGTTTAGACTTGCTCCAAAAGTTTTGGTAATTCATTGTTTAAAGTATTTTATATTATATTTTCAATAATATATCTGACGTAAAATTCTAGAGAAAAATATTACATCCTATATCCATGTGACAAATTTTCATATATGAATTTGAAAAGCATGTTAAAATAAGAAAAGACAAACATTCAAATTATTGAGATATAAAATAACATGAAAAACAATAATGCATCACGTAAGAAATTAGTTAATCAAGAGTTATGTTCCCTTATGGCATAACAGAATTAAGTCAGTCTGCGGCACATAAAACATTCGGTATTTTATTTGACACTAAGATTATAAGAATCACAGACAAATCTTGTTTTCTTCTTTTCCTAATACATTAATAAAGCTAATTATTATATACTCTTTGAGCTATTTCCGAACTTTTTATCTGTCTATCTATTCATATATATACATAAATCAATTACATCCAAAAAAGGTTTCAATGATAAAAGAAACGTCTATGCCCCCTATCTCCCTGGGTGTACGAGTATATAATAAGAAATGGGTGGATAAATCTTCATTTATCTATCAATATTCCGTAACAGACTTATATATATATATCTATTGTTTAAACATATATACATTTATCCCAACAAATTATCCTAGCAGGATGTAGGTAAACTATTACCATGTCAATGTTACTCACACACCACAGACAAATTTTTTTTCATCAACTTTTGTCATTTCTGATGGCTCGAAGGCAACTGCTGTTGTATTTTGAGACAAAGTTTCAGGCAACGTTGGCTAATTTTATTTTTATATCTTACCAATGAAATCTTTAATAGTTAATAGTACATTATACACAACTATAATTACTATATTATAATTATGGTATTTCAATTATTTTATTTTGCAGATTATTGCAAGTTTCATAAAAATTGCATTAGTGATTTAAAAGGAGTTGTCCGGATAAACATTAAATAATAACTAGAACTGTGTCCAAAGGACACGGATGCCCCCACTGACAACATATATATGGTATATAGTGAAAAAATCAACAAAGGGCCATAATTCTGTTAAATTTGGTCGCAGCTAAAATTCCTTCCTTTACTTCCATCTACACATTAAGGTTGTTCATGCAAAATCTGCCATCCGGTTTAAGAGGAGTTGCGTTCACAAAATTTCTACATAGTATATAGTGAAAAAATCAACAATGGGCCATAATTCTGTTAAATTTGGTCGCAGCGAAAATTCCTTCCTTTACTACCATCTACACATTAAGGTTGTTCATCCCTGGAAGTTTCAGCAAAATCTGCCATCCTGTTTAAGAGGAGTTGCGTTCACAAGATTTCGGGACGTACGGACAGACAGACGGACGTCCGGCTGAAATGTAATAAGGGGCCATTTCTTTTGTTATTTTCTATTGTTTAATAGAGGGCCAATGACCCCTTATTCTATTGTTATGGAATGAACTCTATTGTTCTCTTTTGTTTTGTTTACAGTTAGATGGCCTCTTATCCCTATTCAGTAGTGTGGAGGACAGACGTATGGACGTACAAGTGCAACGCTATATGCTTCCCACTTTGTGGGGGCATAAAAATCATTAAAGGGCCATAACTCTGACAAAAATCATTGACATTGGAAAATGCCAATGATATGCACAACTAGACTTTGTTCAGACCATTCCTGTATAATTTGGATGAAATTGCACCAGAAGTTTCTGAGGAGTAGTCCGGACAAGTTTTATGATGGACCCGGACAAGTTTTATGATGGACCCGTACAAGTTTTATGATGGACTCGGACAAGTTTTATAGTTTTATGATGGACCCCGGACAAGTTTAATGATGGACCCCGGACAAGTTTTATGATGGACCCGGACAAGTTTTATGATGGACCCCGGACAAGTTTTATGATGGACCCGGACAAGTTTTATGATGGACCCCCCCCCGGACAAGTTTTATGATGGACCCGGACAAGTTTTATGATGGACCCGGACAAGTTTTATGATGGACCCCGGACAAGTTTTATGATGGACCCGGACAAGTTTTATGATGGACCCGGACAAGTTTTATGATGGACCCCGGACAAGTTTTATGATTGACCTACACATGGAGAAATTATCTGTATATGTCGCGGTAACTCTGTAGCACGTGACACCAAAATGGCACCACATACTGCCTTACACGTCTAGTCCATTACTAAATCAGAATTTTTCAATTCTATATATAACAATACAATGATTCCTCTCAATTTGCATATCATGCTTTAAAGTTTTGCTTTTAGAGGGTTATAAATTTACAAACATAAAAATTACAAACATCAAAGCTAAGCTACTTAAATATTGGAATTTTGTCTCTTAAGACAATGTCTGCCTGTTTCTTTTAAGAAATTAATATAAATTAAAAACTAAATGATCATTTGTAATGATAACTCAAACACTAATAGCCATTAGGATAGTGCCAGACCATCCCTTTCTTCCTCACAGTCTAGTCTAAACTAACAGCTGCTTAAATATTGAAATTTTTTATATAATTCAAAGGACAACTAGATTATTACTCAATTTAAATGCAGTCGATATTTATAGATACACTCACAAATTTTGGCAAACATTGCAACATTGTCTGTCATATCAGTAAAGTTCAGGAAAATTGTTAAAGCATTGGGTAACTGTGTGTCTGTTTGACTTGATTGATAGATTACGATTGACAGAAAATAAGAGACAAAAACAAACGAAGGAAAATATGTCAAAACTTGTCTGTATCTTAATTTGCTCTGGGAATACTTTCCGGACTATCTTATTCAAATGTTGTTTTTTCTTTGTAGCTCCATTCCTATAGAGGCTGCCTGAAACTAGAATTACCAGCATAATGCAGAAGCAAACTGCCTTGTTCTAAGGGAGATTACTGTGATAAAGGAAAGATGTCAAGGGGGACAATAATTTTAACACGGTTTTAAAAAGGCATTCTTAGGACAGTTATATCCCTTATCACAATGGATGTGAGAAATTTATAACCTTTGACTGACCTTGACCTTGGGAGAGTGACCTAATTGTTGCACTATGCACATTATGGTGATCATTTGTGCCAGATAATTTTAAAAACGTTTTAGTAGTTTAAAAGCTATGGAGTGGAAAAGAAAAGGTTGCAAATAGACGGACAGAAATATTGGGAAGGGGGGTGATTGGGGAAGGTATGTAGGTATCTGGTTGTTGATCTCTGTCATAATAGTGATAAACTGTCCCAATAAAAATTTAAAACCATCCAAATAGAAAGTTATAGAAATGACAAGTAATACAGACCTTTTAACATTTGACCTTACAATGAGACCTTGACCTTGGGCAAAGTAACAAGATTGTGGTGTTCTGCACCCATCGCATTTCTTCAGCACAGTTATTTTTAAAACTTTTCAGACAGATTTAAAATCATTGCCCAAACACATATTGTGGACTTTTGACCTTTTAGTGAGACCTTTACCTTGAGAAAAGTTACTAGGTTATGGTGCTCTGTACAACACTTCATAATAATGATCATTTATAAAAGAAGGTCCAGTCATACAAAAACAACTTTGACAATATTCAACTATTCACTTTTAAAAAGCACTTAAACAATCAATGTTCCAATATAAAATACAGGTTCCTAAAATTTCTCTATTTCTAACTTTGAGATTAAACAAGAAATACTTTTTTACGGTCTAAGCTAGGTCACCTAGAACAATAAATATTAAACTTCTGCCAGACATTTGTAATGCTGTCTGATAGATCAGTGTCTCAAAATATGATGACAACAATATTTTGCTGATTTATTTACATACACTAGACTAATATCAAATGTTATCTATTGTTCAAAAACTGAGGAAGTCTTTCAAATTAAATTTCATTTAAATTTTCATTTCATTTAAGAAGGAGTGAATAATTTTCCCTATATAGATACCACCCTTGCCCTCCTGTATATCAGAGTAGTCCTCCTTGGAATTTTCAATGTGGAGTTATGATATCAAAATGCTCAAATTTAGTTTAATTGTTTTGTTACATTTTAAAGGGACTCCGCTGAGGTTTTTTGACATGATGGGACTGAAAATATTTTTTTCGGATAAATGTACCATTTGATGAAGGTTTAGACCACTAATCTGTGTGCAAAATTTCATATGATTCTCGCACTTCGTTTTTCCAGAATAATTATTCAAATTGTAAAATTATGACCAGATAAATGGTTTTCACTCAAATCGGGCTAAGAAAAGCATAAAAATATGATTTTAAATTTATTTCATAATATATTTCTTAACTTTGTTAGCATAATTATATTTCTGTTAAAAGTGTCCCAGCTCATTTATGTAAGAAATTCAAATGTTATGTTTTTAGGCTTTTAAACCTCAGTAGAGTCCCTTTAAGACACACTGGCACTGTAACGGTCATATGATCATGACTTTCCAGCTTTACTTTGTGCATTATTTCAGGCATGAGAGGGCTAATGAGTAGAACTACAGGCATTCCCTAAGCTAGCCGGATAGCTTCCACGTATCAAAGAATCTGAAGTCTCTGATGGGATTCAAACCTGAAGCAGTGAGGGGCAAGTGATTTAAAGTCGCCAACCTAAACTACTCAGACAAGGAATACCTCCTAAATACAAGTGTCAGATCTGTACATTTTTTCCTTGAATTTATATACGATACTTATGGCAAAGGCAAGTCTTACGAGCATGTTTAACTTGTTTTATCTAAAATGCCCATTATGCTCAAGAAATGCTGTTATTTTTATTTCATAAGTTTTTTATGTTGATGTCCTGTAATGGTTTTCAAAAGGTTACTCATTGATTAATTCCCCCAACCATCTTTTGCTTCCATAGATTTTTGGAAATTAGTACAGCTATAGTAATTTGAAGTCACTACTAATTACTACTATGTTAATATTTTTAAATAATTTCAGCTTCAGCGATACTTTCTTCAGGTCATAAGTATCTAACATGCTCTTAAACCATCATTTAAACAATATAACCTTTCTAAACAAGAAAAAAATATTTATTTCTGAGGCATAATGTGCCTTTAAAGGCAAAAATTTAACCCCAATCCACGTAATGGTATAGTCCTGCCAATCTGGAAAATTTCAATTCAGTACTGACTGTATTAAGTGGATATGGGAGCTGATCTTGGTATGCATTGGTTGCATGGGTTTGAATCTGTTGCCACCAGCCGGCTTAAAGAGTCAAGATGAATTAATAAATACAACAGAATATCTGGATGGGCAATTGACATTTTAAAATAGATTTGAGTGATGATATGTAGTAGGTAATGTCATATACAAACTCTCTATCATGTTCTTACCTACCTGAAGATTTTGAACTTTTCTCAAATCAATCTTCCTTAATAGACCAACACTTCAAAAGTGAATTTTTTTTAAAACTCAATTTGCACCATTCTGTGCCGTAATGACATTGTAAAATTATTCTCAAAATTATAACATCAAGCCTTAAGTTTGAGATTATGAGAGATTGGGATCAAATGTGAATTGTCTAAATAAGGGATTTTAGAATAATGGAAACTTAACACAAAATGAAAGGATATTTTTGTTATGCTACATCATAACCAAATAAATATTTTTTAACATCATATTTTTGCCCTGGCTATTTAATATTTTACCATTCATTTAGGTAACATGGACATTAGGTTTTTTTAATGCATTCAAATTGAAATATCCTTGGGTAATCTAAAGCTAATTGGTTTGTTTCATTATTATATATATATATATATATATATATATATATATATATATATATATATATATATATATATATATATATATATATATATATATATATATATATATATATATATATATATAAGATGATTTATAAAACACCATATTTTCAAATCTTACACAACCTTTCCAACTCAGTACAAACACAATATACCCATCTTCAATATCCCCTAAAGCTTCAACATCATTTTTTCTTAAATTTAAATTCAATATCAAATAAAAAATTTCCACCAGTCCGTAATTTTTTACAAATTGAAAAACAAGAAAGGACGTGACATCTTCATAGAATTTATATGCCATGTCTTCTTATTCAAAAAATGCCTTAAAAGTCTAAAGGCCCGGCTTTTCTAACGCCTCAGTCCAATTCTTCCTCACAATAAATCTAATCAAGCATTTTCAAGAGTTAAGTGTGAACCAATCAGACGGTAAGAAAACTTAAGAAAAAACTTTGATCTATCAAACAATGCTAGCAGTCACTTACAATTTTCAAAAATATGTATAATTACGTCACCGCGGCATCTTGTAATTCCGATGAGTTGAAACTTTAATACAATTACAATACAAGAAGGCTGTAGAGGTCCTAAAACATTCACCTCAATTTTTTATCACAGACAAAATACAATAAATAATAACGAACAAATTTGAAAGCAAGGGCAATATTATAATTGTATTTTCAGTGAAAAAAAACTTGACAGCTTATCAAAAGAAACAGACATTTTGAAATGCATTGTGAGAAGTGTTACTGCTGTTCTAGAAATGTAGCATCAAATATTTAGTTAATTAAGTTACAATACAAGCATTTCTGTATGATTATTTTCTAAATACATATTTAAAGCTGACCAATAATAAAGCATTAAAGGCAATACTATAATGCCTGTTGTTTTATATATTTTGTATATGTTTTATTTAAACATGCATGCTAGCAACTGTATCCATAAAAGTCAGAAGAGTTAGAATGTAAAAATTAGGAATACTGAAGTCAACTCCAGTTCAATATTATTCATACAAATTTCTATTTATTATTATTCTTTTAAAACTTTAAAAAAAAATTTAATTCTTTTAAAATTTCATTTTTTCATTATTCTTTTAAAATTTTATTTTTTATTATTCTCTTAACATTTTATTTTTTTTTATTATTCTATTAAAATTTTATATTTTATTATTCTAATGAATTTTTATCTTTTCATTATTCTACTACATTGTATTTTGTTTCCATTATTAAAAATTGAAATTGATTTTTTTATTATTCTATTAAAATTTTAAATATCATTATTCTAATGAAATTTGATTTTTTTTATTATTCTAATATTTTTTTTCTATTATTAATCAATTTTTTTTTTATAATTATTCTATTAAAATTTCATTTTTTTATTATTCTATTGAAATTTTATTTTAGATTATTCTATTTAAATTTCATTTTTTTCCAGAAGAGATGGTAATTGTATTTCTTGTAGGAAAGAACAAAAGGGCATACAAGGCCATTCTCTGTTACAGAGTTATCTACTCCTGGTTATATAAAATGTATATAGAATTAGAGGAAATACTGTGGATCATGACTAAGTTTCACCAGAAATACTTTAAGTAAATTCTAGGTGGATTTAAATTAACTATATCTTTGGTCTTATAAGTTATGTTTTAATGTTACAGAGTGAATAAACTATGGCAACATTTTCTTTTCAAACCAACACATATTTAAAACATAAAAGAATGCATTATTTTATTACTTTTTTGATACATGACATAAAAAGAAATCTGACACAGTTCTATCCTTAGAATAAAATGTAATTATTTATATTTATGTACATGAAATAGCTACTAAATTATACCTATATATTAAAAACTGTATATTTCAGCAGAATTACATAAAAAACAACAACCTGTAAATTATTCATGTCAAGTTATAAAACATCGAAATAAAATGTCTTTGAAACTTTAAACATCATCAAACTGTCGAATAAATAAAATCTCGAAAAAAAAATCAATTAAATTGGTCTGGCCTTGCAATAAGTGCCCATATCACATATAACAGGGCATGTTATTCTTCAAACAAAAGAAAAAGACACTTTCTAATCAGGCTGTCAGAGTTTATCATTCTGACAATTTTCTTGATGAATAACAGTTGGAACAATAAAATACCCCCTTTTTGTGTTATGCTGGGTAATAGGAAGTGCAATAGATACATTATCTAGATGGGATGGTATATGCGCTGGTTGGCATCTTGTAGGGGTTTCAAGTTTGTTACTTAATGTAAGATTTTTTTTTAAGGAATTGATAGTTTAATTTAGTAATTTATTAAATTTAGTTTAATTTAGTAATTTATTAAATTTAATTAAAAAAGTAAATGTAAACAAACAGAATATAAAAAATGACCATAAAAGATGGGAAACAAAATTTATTGTATGCTTACAAAATGAAATAATGTATATGCTGGAATTTACTCGTGTGATATTAATATTATCTCATACCAGTGAGATATCACCTATATCACATTTAATCATTCATTGTGCAAAAAAAAATGTCTTTGTCATTATTTTGAAAAATAAAAACGCTTTTATTTCTTTCCAGGAGCAATGAATTATATGATAATACCTCACAACAAACATATTTTTTGTATTTCAATTTAACATTATATACAGCAAATGGAGAAGGAACACCTCAGATGTCCCCTTTGTGCATAATTTCAAGCACATTAGCAGGCACCTTGGGTAAAACTAGTTAGCTACTGACCTTTTGAAAGCTAGCTAGTTATGTTTCAAAGAGATAATACTTATTACAATCAATACTCAACCATAATAAACTGACATACTGTATTCATTAATCATTAATTAAAACTGACATTGAGCTTCATTCCTCATCATCCAAAACCCAGTTCATATTTCTTGTCAAAGCAAGATGTCATTAAATCATAGCCAAACTAAATAAAGAACTGTGCCAGTAATCTCTAATAGCAAAATAACAAGAAATCTTTGTCTTTCTTTTTTAATAAAACAATTTCTTTTTCTAAATGTAATCATATACTTTCACTATTATCATTTCATACAATTCATGCATAACGATGTTTCAAAAAGTTAGCTCAAGTATTATCATGCTTAAATATTATCATGACTGAATTATTAAACCAAATTGCTTGTTTTGCTGAACTATCATTCACTGTTTTTTAATGGTATACAATAAAATGTGCATATATTGGGAGTTTTAACCAAAAATGTTTCAGTTAAGTAGTTACTTAATTCTTACAACTGTTAAGTTTATCCCTTAAAACTGACAGATAAGCTGACGTTAAGCCCTTAATTTCATCGCTAGTATTCATTTATTATTTATATTTCCATTTCATAACTTCTTCTCAACATCACATCTAACACATTCTAAGTTCCATCACAGAATACAAAAAAAAATTATAGTTAAATGGACGACAAAATCATTTCAATATTATTGGCACGTAAACAGAGCCTGGTAATTTCCTAATCAATCATTCATTTTCATATTTAGAGGTCTAATCATTCATTTTACAATGCCATTCTTGCCTGTTAACTTATCAATAAATTACAATTCTATAGAACAATAAAAGGCTCACAAGTTTGTGGCGCTGATGAAGATGCCTTGATACGCAATATGCTAGTGCATGTGTTTTTTGATGCACGAGATTCCCATTAACAATATAATAAATTGCAATACTGTTGAATACAAGAAGCAAACACTTTTAAGTACAGACATCGTGGCGCTAGAAACTGTCCTATTCATCACTCTCGTAATTTTACTGCTTGCTTGAATTACTCCGATTACTGGAGAATTTACATGAAATATGGTAGCCAAATACTCTGTAATTATTTCTACAAGAGAAATCATTGTGTCTAACATACTAGATGATAAACTGCCATCTCTCTATACTTGCAAAAAGATGAGGAGTTTTGGACAATGATGATATATACCCCCCTAGACTGGTCCACAGACTTATAAATAATGACTCCCAACACACTATAAACACAGTCTATGTCAAATCTTTCAGACTGGTTCCAACAATTTATGACTTTTCTTCAGAACCTAAAGCCTCATTTCTACAGAACATGCGACAAATCAATTAACATCCTGAAAATTGAAATGAAAAAAAAAACTTCCATATTGAAATATTCTGGGTTTGAGTGAGTGACTGTTTTTTATGGAACAATTCCTGATGGATCATGTAATGAAAACAGAGGAGCATGCCCTTAAAACATCTGAAAAAACTCTAAAATTTGCAGTGAGATCTAATTTCCTGATGTTGAGGTCATAGAATAATTAATTGAATTGAATAATGTCACCTCTCAACAATATTATATCTGATTTTGATATACATGTACCATTAATTTAGATAATGTAAGTTCATACACACAAAAATATTTCAAATATAAATTAATAAGCTTTTAAAATATATTAATATATCCAGACATAAATATGACAGCAAAATTTAT
Organism: Ruditapes philippinarum; assembly: GCF_026571515.1. Taxonomy (NCBI): domain Eukaryota; kingdom Metazoa; phylum Mollusca; class Bivalvia; order Venerida; family Veneridae; genus Ruditapes; species Ruditapes philippinarum. The sequence goes on from NW_026856414.1 coordinate 357,785, forward strand.
TAAAACCATCCTGAATTTGCTTTAAAAAAAGACTTTGTGTTTAGTTATTATTAATATTAAAATATATTTTAAATGGCCTATAAGGGGAAATGTCAAGGGAAACAACTCTATCCTGCAAATATAAAATCCAAAGTGAATTTTGTCTGTATATCTAAATTCCATGTAATAGTAATAAACAAATGTTTATTTGTTAATACACGACTAAATGGTGTTAGGGTAGACAGTATTTCTTGTAAATATCTTAATTTGGGCATGTCCAACTGTGAAACATTGATAATATAGGGCTCAATGCTGTAAACTTGTCTATAAACATTGAATCACTGTTCATCTATTGATACAGAAAAATTCTCTGTAAAAAAAGAACAATCCTCTATACTATGAACTATGAACTGCTGTTGTTTTTAAATGAGGACATAAACTTTTTTTGTATGAAAATATTTGTTTACAAGTATACTGAAAAATTTTCTTGATTCTATTTTTGTAATTGACTGGTTACTAAATCACTGTTCATCTTGGCCTGTAAATCACTGTACATCTTGGTCTATAAATCTATGTACATCTTGGCCTATAAGTCAGTGTTTGCCCTATAAGTCACTGTAAACATTGGTTTATAAAAACCACTGTAAAGATTGACCTATAAATCACTGTACATCTTAACCTATAAATCACAGTACAGCTTAGCCTTTAAATCACTGCACATTTTTGACAATACATCACTGTACATCTTTGCCTATAAATCACTGTATATTTTGGTTTTAAATCACTGTATGTCTTGTCCTATAAATCACTGTACACCTTGGCATATAAATCAATACAAATCTTGGCAAGCTTATGAATCGTTTCAAGTCTTGTCTAATGGTACATTTAAAATCTTGGTCAGTTGTTATTTTAAATCTTGGTAAATATATCATTTCCATTCTTGGCTATAGGATAAATTAAATCTCAGCAAAGTTATGCTGTTATTAATGTTTAAGCTATTTAATCATTTTGAATCTTGGCTAAAATATCATGTTATTAATCTTGGTCAATGAATTATTTTAAGTCAGTATTATTCAATTTTATTATTTTTTTGCCTTAGAAAATAAATAATGAATAATTTTTGTCCACATGATCAATTAATAACTTAAATCATGAGTCACTGCTTGTCTATGGGCTCAGAATTAAAATGTCTTCTATAATAAATCACTTAACCATTTTGTCTTATACAATGGGTCACTGTTTGTCTACGGTTATTAAACATCCATGTCTTGGACAATGAATCACTGTTTGTCTTTGTTTACTAAATAATCTTGACTCTTAAATGGTTCACTGTTTTTCTTTGTTCACTAAGCAACCTTGACTTTATCAATGGTTCACTGTTTGTCTGTTGTCACTAAACAACCTTGACTTTTCACTGTTTGTCTGTGGTCACTAAACAACCTTGACTTTATCAATGGTTCACTGTTTGTCTGTAGTCACTTGACAACCTTGACTTTTCACTGTTTGTCTGTGGTTACTGAACAACCTTGACTTTATCAATGGTTCACTGTTTGTCTGTGGTCACTGAACAACCTTGACTTTATCAATGGTTCACTGTTTGTCTGTGGTCACTGAACAACCTTGACTTTATCAATGGTTCACTGTTTGTCTGTGGTCACTGAACAACCTTGACTTTATCAATGGTTCACTGTTTGTCTGTGGTCACTTGACAACCTTGACTTTATCAATGGTTCACTGTTTGTCTGTTGTCACTAAATAACATTGACTTTATCAATGGTTCACTGTTTATCTTTGGTCACACTGAACAACCTTGACTTTATCAATGGTTCACTGTTTGTCTGTGGTCACTTGACAACCTTGACTTTATCAATGGTTCACTGTTTGTCTGTGGTCACTGAATAACATTGACTTTATCAATGGTTCACTGTTTATCTGTGGTCACTTGACAACCTTGACTTTATCAATGGTTCACTGTTTATCTGTGGTCACTGAACAACCTTGACTTTATCAATGGTTCACTGTTTGTCTCTGGTCACTGAATAACATTGACTTTATCAATGGTTCACTGTTTATCTGTGGTCACTTGACAACCTTGACTTTATCAATGGTTCACTGTTTATCTGTGGTCACTTGACAACCTTGACTTTATCAATGGTTCACTGTTTGTCTCTGGTCACTTGACAACCTTGACTTTTCACTGTTTGTCTGTGGTCACTAAACAACCTTGACTTTATCAATGGTTCACTGTTTGTCTGTGGTCACTTGACAACCTTGACTTTATCAATGGTTCACTGTTTGTCTGTGGTCACTGAACAACCTTGACTTTATCAATGGTTCACTGTTTGTCTGTGGTCACTAAACAACCTTGACTTTATCAATGGTTCACTGTTTGTCTGTGGTCACTTGACAACCTTGACTTTATCAATGGTTCACTGTTTGTCTGTGGTCACTGAACAACCTTGACTTTATCAATGGTTCACTGTTTGTTTATGGTCACTAGACAACCTTGACTTTATCAATGGTTCACTGTTTGTCTATGGTCACTGAACAACCTTGACTTCAGCAATGATTTTCTGTTTGTCTATGGTCACTGGACCATTATGTCTCGGACAAGTGTTGACAGTTTATCTATGGGATATGGTCACTGGACCACCCACTCTTGGTAAATAGTTTACTGTTCCATGGTTCACTGTTTGTCTTTGGTCACTGAATCATCACTTTGTGATTGATTCAGCCATCATAAATATAATCATGTAAACATTGTAAATTATATGTATAATTTGTATGACTTATTACTGATCATATCATATTATACATGTATGGACAATTTTTGTGACTAGTGATTATAAAATTATACAATCACAGAATCATTGTATACTTTATATAAATATTAAACACACAAATGATTCCTGAATCAACCACAAATTTTTCATGGAAACTAAATTACCTACTTATTGGAAAATAAGTAAAAATTTTGCTTTATTGATACTTTCCATATAAAATTAAACAAATTATGTCTTTGTGTGTTCCTCTCATATTATTTACTGCTGTTATAAATTATTTCTTTCTTGAAAGAAAAAAAAGTAGAGGGGAATCCATGTAAGTTCCATGGCCAGCATAGTGTCACCAACACAAACCATAGAAACATGAACACAAATTTGACACACTTAGTTGTTTAATATATTTGAATGGCTAGATTATAACAAGAAAATCATCTTGATTTTCTACCACATATGTATCAAATTGATGACTGTCATCTTTCTCAGTTTTAAATCAATATATAATTCTTAGCCCCTTTAAAATGAGGCGTTGACAATCTGCTGCCCAAATAAAATATCAGTTAAGATGTAAAACTCAGGATAGTTACATTACATGTTAACTAAAATTCAATAGAGTTCTTATCTAACATCCTGTTTCTTTTTTATGCCTACTTGCTCAAAAATTAAGCATATATTAAGTATTTAGATATTTAAGAGTAAATTAGTTTGTGTGAATCAGAAGTGTTAAAACTAAAATGTCATAATCTGTTCAACAAATATTCATTGTATGTCACAGAAAAATGAACTACAAGTCATGACATTTCATGACAAGAAAATTAAACAATTTTACAATATATATTAAACAGCTGGTAAAATTCAATCTCTACAGGAATTTACATGTTTTTTTTATGAAAGAAAATATGTCATTAATATTCACATGCAGAGGCAGAAAATGTCTAGAAATACCACTACCTGATTTATAAGCTATATAAGATGAAAATTCATATTTCACGCTCAGCAAGTTGACTCATACTTTATGAGGATATCATATTAAAATTACAGTAAAACCTAAGTTTAAGACCATTATATACAAATAGATCCTGTATCAAACATGTCTTTTAAGGTAAAAAGTACATTTATTGCTTGCTCATGTAACTGTACTTCCAATTAAAAACAAAACAAAACAAGGATGATGCCCCAGAAAAGAAATCTTTATTTTTCAAAAACTGGTCTTTATAAGTTGGTCTCACTGTATTTTTATATAAACATAACAACAATTATCAATAAGTTAAACCAAATATCTCAATTACTCTGATAAAACTGTATAAGCTATAATTTTCAAAAAAAATGTTACAAGAGTTATTCACTATATAATGGCAAATAATTATCATTCTCGGATTACAAATTTGCAGCTTACCCTTTTGATAAGGGAGAGATATAACAAATTAAGCTCTCACATCAAAGTCAGTTTGAAAATAATTCTGACTGAACAACTGATAAGATAATAAGCTTTGTATGAAAAGGAGAGTGCATAAAAATGCTATTTATCTATTATACTGTACATATGTTTGAAATATGTCGTACTGGGAACTCAATTAAGGACTAACAATATCAAAATAATTGTTTTACATGATACCTGACAGCTAATAATGCAATGGAATGAATGATAAGATTACATATTATAATAAATTTTTGGGTGCAAAAACCCCCACAAGTACATTTATATATACTGCAAAGAAGTTCAATTTATAAATGCAATGATGCAGGTTGAACTGTTGACCTGTTTATTTTATGACAAAACAAGCAGTTTCACTTAATATATACCATTCATAAGCTTTTTTTAAAAAGGGTTTTACTGTATTTAATTTTTTTACATAAAAAAAATCTAGTAAAAAAAAAAACTTCATGATATACATATCATCTGCACTCATAAAAAATATTTCAAACAATATTAACAAATCTATCAAATTTCAACATTAATATCAGTTTGGCCTTGCTTAAACTTTAATAAGCATCTTATATTAAGACCTCTAATTTCAGTGAAATTTACATCTCATCAACTTCTCTTTTCATGAAATCGGCCTTTCCCATCCTTCAGTGTCAACATGAAACATATGTCAATCTAAATCTTTATAAAAGAATTTATTTGATTAAACATACACGATCATTACCCTACCCCACTTGGTTTGTCTGATGTGTTTTCACCATTAAAATCGTTATTTATGGATTTCATACCTTGGCACACAAGTAATAAATGACATTATTCCCGTTGTGCTGCGAGTTACAAAAGAAGCCATCAATCAGTAATCTATTAGCATCTCTCGTTTCACTATTCGTATGACTAATATATTCCTTCAAATGCAAGAAAAATAGCAGCTTCTGTGCAACATTACATGAATCAACTGTTTCAGGCATATAATTAGAACTTGTGAACAGTTGCACAGCACCTTCTCAGATGAAATTTAGGACAATAGCCTAAAACATTTAGAGTCCACCCTGAATTCAATAACCATGAACAGTGGGGACATAAATTCATAAATCTTCTGCTAATGTCAGCTGAAAGCCTGCCTGGGTTTTTGTTTGCTTTCTTAAACAAATGCCCAAACAATAATACCCGTGTTTGATTGATGTACACCTAGATTGATCGTACTAGACTGAACAAAGCCCGGGTGACAAATGATTGACAGTATGGCTATGAAATTCTTGATTGATGCCAGTTTTCAACCATGCAGCAGATGTTAAACTGTTTATAGCAACACAGTAATGTAAGAAAAAAAGAAATAATAGAACACTTTATCCAGTGCATTGATGCTACAGATTTGATTTCCTCTCAATCAAATCCCAATAAAACAGTAACTTGCCGTTACATTTAAATTGTAAACAAACAAGCGCCTAATTGACCATGACAAAATCCAATACACATGTTTTAAAACTCTTTTTTCAGTATAAAATAACAAAAGACAGCACTTACATGTTAACCGCTTCGGTTGGAACTGTTTCCTTCTTGTCATTCTTCCACATAGAAACTTGTTTTCTTTCTTAATTATCGTTTATCAAATTGAGAACTGATCGTGACATTTCTGTTTTTCATCTGCTCTGCTTCTTACTTGACATGACACAGGAAGTAATAACAATGAGGTTACTGACTTAACGCATGCGCATTCGCACCAAGCACCTGTGTCGGAAATCACGAAGTACTAGCAGGAACAAAGATTTTTATCTTCCAATTTCAGGATTTCTGCGCTTAAACAGGTAATGTTATTCATGCCTTGCGTTAAATAAATATACGAACATTATACTGTCTTAATTCACATCTGTTAAATTACTCTAATTACGATGCAATACACGAAAATTATGACGTGGTATGGTGGTCTGTAAGTGGCACTAACTTTGGAAGCAAGGTTTAAGTTGGATTACCCCCCTTGATGCGAATGGATTACCTAAAGACTTTAAAGGTACATAGTTGGATAAACTTCTAAATAAATATCCCTCCATGTTTGGTTGGCTTCTGTATATAGAATCTACATGATAAATGATAAACAAATGACATGATAGTAAATAAGAAATAATGACCTAAAATATAAAGATCTTGTATTTTTCATTCTGCTTTAACATTGCTTATAAGATACTGTATAGATCTATTTCAACATTGAAATTGTAAAATTGGGTTTTTTATATAAAAGTCTGGACTAATAACTTCTCTGTTTTCTTTGAATGATTATTTTTATTTTGCAAAATGACAAAAAAATGGAAAGTGTTGCAATGCTTTTCACCATTGAAAGACCCTGTTTTCACTCAAACCAGGCTAAAAATCATGTAAAAACATTGAATTCAGTTTAGTATATTTCCTTATTATCTTTTGCAGATTTTTCCATTTTCAGTATATTACTTGATCTGTGGGAGAATTTCAAACTTTATGTTTTGAGTCTTTTGATCTCAGTGGAGCTTAAAGGAATGCAGCTGATCTTTAATTTTTTATTAGAAATCTATAAAACTATTTCAACAGTTATCACATTTGTTTGGAATTTATATTATATGTTACTGTAGGTGAAGAAACATTAAAAATAAGGTTTGTTATTGTCCAACAACATTGACCTGGTACTCTTGCATTTGACCCTGTAGTCAGTATATTTCGTAAACATTACTATCTACGAATGTAAATATCCAATTGTTAAAATAGTGTAAATTAAACATCCCTCTTAGCACAGTTGCTAAAGGGGTTGCCCTTGAAGAATGTAGACGTAAACCGGTAGGTTCGAATCCTTTATCAGCGATTTCATTTTTAATTTAATTTTGAAATTGCCATTCTCTTGAAAATATTGCAAACCTTTTTGATGTGTGTACTATATGTGTAGCATTTTTAATTACTGCCTTTATAGTGTGTATACGCTAATGTCACAAAGTGAACTGTTGAAAGATACTGTAATGAAATAAAAAATACATTTGTGTATAAAAAAAACCACTTAAAAGGTATTGTAAAACCAGGTGTAGATAAACGATTTGAAATTAAATCTTGCAAGTAATTTTTAAAAAAAAATCATAACATGGTGTTGGTAAGGAATCGAACCAGAGACCTTCAGATCGGTAGTCTGACATCTATACCAATACACCACATCTCACTGAAGAGTGAAGTTAAGAAATATATCGATATAGATATATTCAATAGATACTGGTCAGTGTTTATTCAAATGACCTTTACGAAAGTTAATGAAGTGCCAGGTCAATATTGTTGGACAATATTAGCTCACATGACCGCACCATGCTAAAGATAAGCTACTTTGAGCCCTTGTCAAAAATATCTTGAAACAACATCTTATTTGAAACCAAATTCTAAATTTTGATCAAACTTCATGTAAAAGGATCTTTTAGTGGGCCCGTAACACAGTTGTTCAAGTGGTTTGGATGGATTGCAAAAGTAGCTCACTGAACAGAAAGCAGGAATTTCAAAATCTTGTACGCCTTTTTATTTTTAAACATGATTTGGGGGAAGCCCCTATCCTATTTCAGGAAATTTTGCATTATCAAATTTCCTAATTTCCTAATTCCTAAGCGTCCATTACCAATACCAAAATTAATTACATAGATTTAGATAGGGAATTTTTTCTTGCAGTTTAAAAAACCATGAGGCTTAAAGCCATCATAAGTGGTATGATGTAGTATCATCTATCGGTCTTTTACCTAAACTGTTAAGCCCTTGTGGTCAAAATCAGCCCTGCCCTGAGGCACATGAACTTATATAGCAAATTCTAGCTAATCTTTGCAATTGCATTAGATATTCATGAACAGTCATTGTGAATTTGAATCACGGGACAGTAGGTCCTGTTAACTTTAATATAATAACCTTGTTATAGGTAACAGATAGCTTTGTGAGCTACTTGGGATCTATGGCCCCCCCTTGTTATCTATTAAAATATTTATCAAATATGTGCAATTTCAGTTGTTTAAAATTTAAATTGATGGCAACTTAAGACTACTATCTACCACTGAACATGTCTTGGGATAGTTGACAAGCCCTCACATCTTAACTTTACTTCCTTTATCATTTTTTATCAATATTTTTTTAACTTTCATGTTATTTTTTTTTTAGATGGGAAACATGTTTAAGTTCCAATGACAGGGTTTTTACATTATTCTAAGATTGATAGATATACATGTATATGATAATAATTATAATAATAAAGGCTTTATTTAAAGAGGCAACATAGTTAGGCAAGCCCAGTCTTCCCTATGAGCCTCAATGATAATCATTTCATCTGTTTTCTGTTTATTGTTCTATTGGTATATTGTAATAAAAACAATTCTCATCAAATGTGAAATTTTATAAATTTTTGTGGTATGTCATCAGTAAACTGATGCCATTTGATCTTTTAACAATCTTACACCGGATGCCGGTACAGTCCGGAATATCTAGCTCGAGGATAACTGTTTACTGCAGTAACGAGGCTCTGCAGAGTTTCCGTTAAACAGTTACCCTAGAGCTAGATATTCCGGTCTGTTACGGAAGACGGTGTTTTATTCTTTTTCTTGCATATTGCTTCATTCTTAACGGCACATTGACGTCATCCTAAGAATGTACTTCATTCATAAAATGCGCGTGGGAATGACGTCATTCAGAACACGCAACTTGTCTTACATGAGGGGTGTAAGACAGGTTTTTCTAGCACCGGTGTAAACAGTAGATAATCCTGTCTGATATGCAAGAATAACAGTGGCATCATGACACTTAAAGGACTTAAGGTCCAACAAAGATAAGATAAATCTAAGTAAAGAGGTGCCGTGTTTGCTGGTATATTGTACATGTTACATAAACCATATATCTTTCTCAAATAGAAATTTACTTTTAGTATTGTAATTAATGCTATTTGTATAACTTACAAAGAAATAATTATTCAATTAATACTCTTTATAATAATGTTGTTATATTAACAAGAAGCATTTGTCACCTATTTTTCTGATCTTAGCAAACATATGTGCATTACTTTTGTTTCTACATATAATAAATATGTTATTGAATTATCCTATTTGACTAACATGTTCACTTATGTGCTGCTGCAGTTTTTTAATCCTCTTCAGCATAGTGGGGAGGGGATTAAAGGAATGGCCTCCGTCTGTCGATCCGTCTGTCCGTCCTATCACTTTTGTATCCGCTTAATAACTTAAAAAAAGTAATTTTGAAATAACTTGGCACAAGTGATCACCATAATGAGACAATGTGCAGAGCCCAATAAGTTGGTTGCTACCTCTAAGGTCAAGGTCACAATTAAAGGTCAGGTGTTAAAAAGTCTACATGTCGTGTCCACTCCATAACTTTTAAACCACTAAAAAGTTTTCAAAATATCTTGGCACAAGTGATCACCATTATGAGACGATGTGCAGAGCACAATAATTTGGTTGCAACCCCCAAGGACACACTTTAAGGTCAAATGTTAAAAACTCTACAATTCTTGTTCGCTCAATAATTTTTAAAAAAAATTTTTGAATAACTTGGCACAATTGATCACCATTATGAGGTGATGTGCAGAGCGCAATAATTAGGTTGCTGTCCCCAAGGTCAAGGTCACACTTAAAGGTCAAATGTAAAAAAGTCTATGTTTTGTGTCAGCTCTATACATTGTAACTTTTAAACCGCTGAAAAGTTTTCAAAATATCTCGTCACAAGTGACCACCATTATGAGAGGATGTGCAGAGCACAATAATTTGGTTCCTACTACCAAGGTCAAAGTCACACAAAGTCCATGCCATAACATTTAAACTGCTGCAATGTTTTTAAATTAACTTGGCAGAAATGATCACTATTATGACACTTTTGGCAGAGCACAATAATCACATAAGCACAACCCTCAAGGACAGGGTCACACTCAAAGTTCCAATGTGAAAACATCTCTTTTTCATGTCGGCTCTATAACTTATTGACAATTCGAAGGTTTTAAAATTACTTGGCACAAATGATCCCCACCATGACACAATCTGCAGACCACAACATCCAAGTTGCCACCCTTTAGGTCAAGGTAATATGTTCTCCATAACATTTTGACTTTGTGGAAGATTTTAAATAACTTTGCACAAATAATCACCATCGTGAAACTATGATATGCATGGCACAACATCAAGGTCATGGTTGGTAAAATGTCAAGAAGTATACATTCATGTTCACTGTGGAATGGGATTTAGCTGTCCTTCAGACTGCCTTGTTCATCATACAATAAACTCCACTTATTAAAAAGGTATCACTTATAAAAATATACTGCTTATAACGATGCTGTTGCCTTGGTTGTCTCTCAGATATAGCAATATCTTGATATAACAATATAAATTTGGGTGGTCTCCTGAACATCCATATAAGCAGAGTTTACTGTATTTCATTGGTTTATTTAAGATGTCATAATCATTAATTTAAGAAATCAAAATCTTTTCTTTTCTTTTTTTAGCTTCAAAAGAAAACATGTTCAGGTTCTGGTATAAATTCAAAACAGTTGTATACAAACTTTCATGACCTTAAAATGACAGCATTTTCTACATATTAAAAAGTTAAAGTGCTGTTTTCTATATTTCAGACAGTGACATAACACAAAATGGATGATGATGATGAAGATATTCACTACTGCCTCATATGCAACAAAACTGTGTCCGGGCTTGTTAATTATATAAACCATAAAAAGAATGAGTGTCCTGGAAGGAAGAGCAAAGTTAAGCCGGATACCAGTTTACAAAATACAGTCAGCATTGATGGACCTGATAAATTTGAGAACCAGTCCTTTCCAGATTTGAGTAAACAAGATGAACAACACTTGAACCAGTCTTATCAAACAGACAGTTATGGTGCTTTTACTACAACCAGTCCAAGTTCTGCCTTTCATGATCAAAGCTCTTTTTTAAGCTCTGGAACAATTGTTACAGCTGATAATCAACTTGAGACAACCCCTGATGATTATAAGAACATTTTGACTTGTACAACACAAACAACCAATCAAGAGAGTATTTTCATTTCAACACAGTTGAACTTACCTGATACGTCTGTTGTAACCATAGATACTAATACCTTATCTTGTAGTCTCAGTCCAATATTCTCAACAGCCGGGAATACAAGAGGTTCATATTTACCATCACTCACTGAAGATTTCGGTCTGCTAAGCGCAAGTGTCTCTGGAAACAGAAACAATATCCCTGTCCAAGGACATTTCAAGCCTGAAGGTCATCATAAGGTCAAGGTCAATGAATTACCAAATGAAGATCAAATTACTAAAGGAGACTGTGACCAAGTAGATGATTTCTTTCAATCACTGGAACTTATGAGCAAATCTGATCCAAGAGCGGACAAGAGTTCCAACTTCACACAATTACCTATATCTAATATACTGAATAACCTTACATTCAGTGATGATGAGGATTTGGGTTTTGATTTTGGGGATGACATGTCTCTGGATAGTTTATCTGATGGTGAGGATGTTAGAGCGCCACCTGGTAATCATACTGGTGGCAAGTGGAAACCTGGAGAAAAACCTTTGGCATATAGGAAATACAGGTATGGTCAGAAAAATATAATTTCCAGGTCAGTTAGGTTTACCAGACTATTTTTTTGTCAATCTGTATTGATAGTTATATTTATTTCCCTTGGCATCTCATTATGGTTTGTTTAATTCTTATCCATGGCTATAACATCTTCATTTAAAATAAAAGGGCCTTCATACTTTGTAGTTTTTTATATGTGGATGCTGTGACATGCATTAAACCAAGACTCTTTTTTTATAACATCAAATAGAAATCTAGAGAAAATTTTATTTTGATATGACCTAAATGAATTAATCAAATGGAAATAGTTTTAATATTTTTATGATGACGCAAAGCAGAGGTATTTAACAAATGTCAAGGTTAATTTTGTTAAACTATTTTGTCACCAAATGTATGGAACAACTTTGCAGAAATTGATTTGCAGAGATAATGGAAAAGTTTTGGATATTTGCCATCATTTAACTTTATTGATTTTTGAAACAATTTCTTACTTCATGCTATATTTTACCATTGTAAAATGATTTTGCTTCTACCTGGTAGGAAAAGAACCAGTTCCCTTGAATTTCCAGGGGAAAAGCACAGTATTTTTTTCAAAAAGGTGTAAAAACTTGATGTAAATTGAATTTCAGGGAAAAACTCGAGGATTTTAAAGAATTTTCCTAGAGCAGAAGATGCTTGTAAATAACCACTGCAGTAAAACGAAAACAGCCTATGGTCAATAAATAGATTTATTATTATATATATATAGTCCATATTTTACATGATATACTTGGTAGCCTTTTTCTGGGTGGTCACTGAGTTACAACCATTCTGTCATGTTCTCTAAGTGACCTACATTTATTATTTTAAGTTAATGCAAAAACATCAATTTTTATACATTAGCTGATAGGGTAAATATTTAATCATTTTGTTAATACAATTTGTTATATTTTGTTGGTTGTTAAATGTTTTGCAATGTAGTGTCTTATTATTTTTCAGACATGGGTATCGTGGGAAGTGGCCGCCAGGTGAAAGACCCCCTCAAACGGCTATACGAGGTAGGCGAGGCCCACTAAGCAGGGGGAAGAACATCGCCCTCATACCAGGACATAAACCTAGGCATATTAAGAAAGACAAGAAAGCTGCAAACAAAAGTGCAGGAAACAAGATTTTTATCTGTAATTTTTGTAACATTACATTTGTGAATCGTTTTCAATATTCCAATCATTGTGGCTCAAAACTCCATAAAGAAAATGTTTTTGGTAACAGAGATAATCTTGAACAAAATCCTGAAAATGATAGTAAAACTGTTGTTGATGCTGAGCCAGAATTGGAAAGTCAGCAAAATTTGAGTCATGATGAAGTTATTGGAGAAGACAGGGAAGAAGATGTAAAAGATGATGAAGATAGTCATCTAACAGATGAGTACTTTGATGAACATAATGATAAGATGAATATTGATGATATAGAAAAAGACAAATCAACAAATATAAATGACACAGATTCAAAAGAGGAAATGAAATATGTAGAGGTGGCAGTTCAGCTTCATATTTGTACTGTGTGTGATAAAAAGTTTCATAATAAGTACATGTTAGCACGACATCTTTTGACGAAGTTTCATAGCAACCGTTCATTAGCCGATAAAGAAGGTCACAATGAGTTAGTTAAAAAATATCACAAGTGTATTGTTCGTCTAAGTCCATTCCAGTGCAGTATATGTCGCTTTTATTTCAATAGTAATGAAGATTTTGTAAAGCATTTGAAAAGTGAAGATCATAAGGAAAATTGTGAAGATCTTGTAGGGGAGATACAGTGCACGCTTTGTCATTTTAAGACTCACTCAAGAGAAGAAATTGCTGAACATTTTGATTCCACTGAACATATCGAAAAAATCGGAAAACGCAACAAAATTTGTATCATTAAAGAATGTCATGCAGGTTGCATTTGCAAGTTCTGTGGACTAAAGATGCACTCTTATGAGCGTTTACAGAGGCATATTAAACTGAAACATGCTGATGGCAAAGTTGTTACAGGAGTTCTAAAGAGGGAGATAGGTGTGAGGAACAGACCAAAATGTGCTGAATGTAATTACCAATCATCCTCAATAAGTTCGCTGTTGATTCATATGCGACGTCGGCATCTGGCAGAAAAGCCATACAAGTGCGACATTTGTTGCAGAGCCTTTGCTGACAAACATAGCTACAAATTGCATCTGAAATCTGCACTGCACAACCGTAACAAGCTGAAATTTGAATCAAATGAAGCTGAAAAAAAAGAAAGTGAAAGAACAGAAAATGAAATAAAAACAAGAAAAGATGAAAGTGATAGAGAAGAACCTAAAGATTTAGACAATGTTAGGAAAGAAACATCAGGAGATGAAGGTGATAATTCAAAATCTTCACAAGTACAGATTGATGAATTGGATGTACGTCAAGAGTACTTTGAGGGAGATAACCTTCACCTTGTCACTGACCTTGATAGCAGTACTGGTAAAGAATGGGGGTCAAGGACAACAGAAAGAAAGAAAAGAGAACGGAGGTCAAGGAAAAAGGCAGATCCATATGGATATTCTCCAAAAGATAAAAAGAGTATTAAGTGTAATCATTGCTCTTTTACTGTGACAGATTATGATGATTTAAGACCACATTACATGAAGGAACATTCAGCTAAAATCAGAATTTGTGAGCTTTGTGATACAGTTTTCTTGTCAGAAAAAGCATTAAAGTTACATGTGTTGAGTAAAGAACATCAAGCTAATATTGAATTGTCTGGGGATACTAAAACAAGTACTGATCAATATTTTCAGTGTGATGTGTGTAAAAAGAAATTCACTGATGAGAAATACTGTAAGTTCCATACAGCTTATCAGCACTTTCACAGTACAACAGAACAAGAAGTATATAAGCAGAACGGTTATAAAAGTATTACAAGAGAGAAGTTTGCGGGTTTTCTTAAAACAGTAGAAAATGTTGGCTATAAAGAACAATTGCAGTGTCCAGAATGCGATACAGTTATCAAGAAGAATAACTTGATGGTTCACTTGAGAAATCATACTGATGAAAGGCCATTTCTCTGCAAAATTTGTCCAAATACCTTCAAATCAAATTACACACTTCGTAAACATTTGCTGAAGCATTTTGGTTGCTTGGAGAGAAATTGTGACATTTGTGGTAAGCATTTCAACAAGCCGTCTAACTATGAAGAGCATATGGAGCTTCATGCTTTACAGAAAGCTAATAAAGAAAAGTCTCACATATGTGATGTTTGTGGTCAGGCATTTTATGTTGAGAAGCAGTTAGCCGTTCATTTACGTAGACATCGAACGAAGGATATGAAATGTGACCACCCTGGTTGTCATTGGAAATTTGCGTTTAGGCACGAGTTGAATGCACATAGACGCACCCATAACAATGAAAGGAAATATTTGTGTGACACATGTGGATTTGCTGCATTTGAAAAGTATCATCTACGAAGGCATGAAAAAATTCATAAGAATGAACGGAAGTTTCACTGTGAATATTGCACGTACAAGGCTGGTAACAGAACGCATTTAAAACGCCATATGAGGATTCATATTGGTTCGAAACCCTTTAAATGTCCATACTGTAGTTTTGCCTGTAATACACACGAAAACATAAGAAAACACATTTTAGAAACAAAAAAGCATGAGGGTTTAAAAGTTTATCCATGCAAGTTTTGTGATTTTGGGACCAACGTAAGTAAAGAGTTTAGAGGTCATTTGATGTCCAATCACCCGAAAGAGTCTGATGATGGTGCTAGACAGATGCCCCTTTCCGTGTTTACCGGACTCTTCCAGAAGCAGGAAGATATCGACAAACCTGCCGAGGGAACGAAAGTTCTTCCCTGCAAGGAAAGAAAAATAAAGAAAAAACCAAGTGGAAAATTGAATGAAGTCTCAGTGAGCGATCATGATGACTGGACAGGAAGGAATCGGCCTGGCGTCAAGAAAGAAAAAGGAAAAAGGAAATTTGAAACTTCTGACCATGTTATGGAAAACCAGGAAGTTCATCATGCATATGATTTATCAATGAAGGATAGGAGAATGTCTTTTCAACAACCAGATATTGTCAAGAATGATTTTGACCAAATGACTCAACCTTATTCAACAGGTTTAGTTCTGCAAAGGCAAACACCATCTCCTAGTTCAACATATGTAACGAACATTTCAGAGCCTTACCAAAGATATCAAGGACTTGTAAACGCGCATATTGGTGTAAGTGCAAGTGCCCAGCTTGGTGTGAATTCAGCTCTTGACCTTGGAATAAGACATGTTCAGCAGGGTTCCCAACAAGTTCAAAACCCAGTATCTGGTTTACCTGGACAATACCATGAGCAGGAATTTATGAAAGCAAACCAAGAAGAAATTATGCAGTACCATGATTATTCTAACAAGTTTGGATTGTCAAGGAATAGAGAAGATACAGAATCAGGCAACCTAGTAATTGACCTGAACTTCCAGTCACATCAATGAGAAGAAATAAAATTCTTTATCAGATACCAGTGCCGATTTTGCAAGTCCGTAAAAGTGCATGGCAGTGCATATATTTTGATGTGACATCATTTGTGTTACACAAACATAGTGTAAAGACGCGCTAAATGATAGCGTTACACAATAGGCGCGTCAATGAAAAATTATTCTTTTGCTTTTTAAATAACATATATTATATTTGTGTAGGTGTATTACTGAATTTAATGAACTTGTTGAATTAAATAATATTTTGCTGGCTATAGGCTCACTTAATATAATATTATTCAACTTGTTCAATAAATTCGGTTTTGAACCTACATTTATTCAATATTCTCAATTTACATGTATTTGCACTTAGCTATAATAACATACATATGTGATCATACCAACTTTCATGTGGAGCACATCCATGCCATCTGACCAGGGTCTGCCTACTTAGCTGAATAGGGAGAGCATCAGATTGGTAATCAAGGGGAAGCTGGTTCTATCCTTGAGGAATATTCTCTGTGACAATTGAAGTCAAACATGAAAAATGTGTTAAAATCAGCATAAAAAACAGACAATAACCAACAAAACCCAGGGTCTGTACTGTTGACTGCTCAACTTAGGAACTTTGATTTTGAAATGCGCTAAACTTTGAATGGACTGCTCCTGTACAAAAAGCAAGGCAAGTTGATTATGCAAATTGAGGAATTAAGTGTTAAAGAATGGTAACAGTGTATTAAATGTATTCAATTTGTTAATTTTGTACATTATGTGAACACTTAATCATTGTATTAATTATTTTTGCTTTTAAGAAGTATAAGAAAATGCATGTGTGTCAAAATATTTGCCATCATTATCTCATGAAAATGTTAGGTCTCTTTATTTCAATTAAAAGAAAATATCTAAAAAAAAACCTAGGAATAAGATTGCAAGGTATATCTTTGACAATTTGGTTAAGCGTATGATTTGATAGTTACATGCAGACATAAGGGTAGTACTGGTGTTAGAGCTGTCATTGATTAAGTACAAAGCATATTGATGATACATTGATATCGGATGACAAATATTGGCGATATATCGATAAATATTCCTAATTTGTAAATTTTTCTAACATCATTTGGTTTATTGAAGTCATATTTGATGTCATATAACGTGTAAGCATTCCTTTTTTATGCTATGCATATATCGTGTAATAATGAATCAATCTGTTTAATAGGGAAAAGTGTGAAGCGTCTAAGAATGTAAATTTTGTAGTCATTTGATCTTCATTATTGTTGATATACATTGTATGTATTTTTGTTTTTGTCAGAACTTTTGTTGAAACTCAAAAACCATTAACATTTTGATATAATTTTATGGGTTTTTTTCAGTTTGTACATGTATATTGTTATTTATTATTTATGCATCATCATCTTCTATACTGTGCGTAGCTTCATTTTTGTATTGTGATTTTGAAATCCATAAAACTTTAAACATACTGTTGTTCTAAATTTAAAGCTAAGCAAATCTGAGGGCTTCCAATAAGTTCCAAAATATGGAAGTCAATTATAATAATTTATATAAATGTAGTTGAAAAACACACCCTTTGCAAGGGAAAGATATCATAAATAAATTTTGACTTAAATCTCATGCTTCGTCTTAAAAGACCGTTGGATTAAGCGTTTCCCTTGCACAGTCATATAATACACATTTGACTGTATCTTGAAATTGACTATATTAATTGAATGAAAGAATGTATATTACAATTTTTGTCCCCCGCTGTTTCGAAGAAAAAAGGGGGATATAGTAATAGGCTCTGTCCGTCTGTCCGTCCGTCCGTCACACTTTCGTGTCCGGTCCATAACTTTGTCATTTATCAAAGGAATCTGAAATAACTTGGCACAAATGTTTGTTATAATAAGACGATGTGTCATGCGCAACAATCAGACCCCTAACTCCAAGGTCAAGGTCACACTTGCTCATTCAAGGTCAACATTGTCTATTTGATGATATATGTCGTGTCCGGTCCATAACTTTCTTATCTATGAAGGGATTTTGTAAATACTTGCCATAATTGTTCACAATAATCAGACGATGTGTCATGCGCAACAACCGGTCACCTACCTCCAAGGTCAAAGATTAACATAGTCTATTACAGGGTATATTTTGTGTCCGGTCCATAACTTTTTCATTTATCAAAGGAATCTGAAATAACTTGGCACAAATGTTTTTTATAATAAGACGATGTGTCATGCGCAACAACCACACCCCTTCCTTCAGGGTCAAGGTCTCACTTGCTCATTCAAGGTCAACATTGTCTATTTGATGGTATATGTCGTGTCCGGTCCATAACTTTCTTATCTTTGAAGGGATTTTGTAAATAGTTGCCACAATTGTTCACAATAATGAGACGATGTGTCATGCGCAACAACCGGTCACCTACCTCCAAGGTCAAGGTCACACTTGGAGGTCAAAGATTAACATAGTCTATTACAGGGTATATTTCGTGTCCGGTCCATAACATTTTTATAGATCGAAGGATTTTGTAAACACTTGCCACAAATAGTAACAATAATGACATGATGTGTCATAGCAACAACCGGTTACCTACCTGCAAGGTCAAGGTCACACTTGGAGGTCAAAGATTAACATAGTCTATTACAGGGTATATTTAGTGTCCAGTCCATAACATTTTTATAGATCGAAGGATTTTGTAAATACTTGCCACAAATAGTAACAATAATGAGACGATGTGTCATGCACAACAACCGGTCACCTACCTCAAAGGTGAAGGTCACACTTGGAGGTCAAAGATTAACATAGTCTATTACAGGGTATATTTTGTGTCAGGTCCATAACTTTTTCATTTATCAAAGGAATCTGAAATAACTTGGCACAAATGTTTGTTATAATAAGACGATGTGTCATGCGCAACAACCACACCCCTACCTCCAGGGTCAAGGTCGCACTTGCTCATTCAAGGTCAACATTGTCTATTTGATGGTATATGTTGTGTCCGGTCCATAACTTTCTTATCTCTGAAGGGATTTTGTAAATACTTGCCACAATTGTTCACAATAATGAGACGATGTGTCATGCGCAACAACCGGTCACCTACCTCCAAGGTCAAGGTTACACTTGGAGGTCAAAGATTAACATAGTCTATTACAGGGTATATTTTGTGTCCGGTCCATATCTTTTTTATTGATGAAAGGATTTTGTAAATACTTGCCACAAATAGTCACTATGATAAGACAATGTGTCATGCACAACACCTGCATCCCTACCTCCAGGTTCAAGGTCACACTTAGAGGTCAAATGTCAAATGTTAACATAGTCTGTTTTAGGGTATATTTTGTACTTCTTCAGGATTTTGAAATAACTAGGCACAAATAGTCACAATAATAAGACAATATGTCAGGTACAACACCTGCACCCCTACCTCCAAGGTCAAGGTCACACTTAGAGGTCAAAGGTTAACAGAGTCTGTTATATGGTTTATTTTGTGTCCTGTCTATTACTTCTTCATAGATCAAGGGATTTTAAAAATACTTGGTACAAATAGTCACAATGATGATATGTCATGCGTTACACATGTGTCCCTACCTCCAAGGTGAAGGTCACACATAGAGATTTACATAGTCTGATATAGGGTATATTTTGTGTCCAGTCCATAACCTGGGATTTTAAAAATACTTTGCACAAATAATCACAATAATAAGATAATATGTCAGGCGCAAAACATGGGTCCCTACCTCCAAGGTCACACTTAGAGGTCAAAGATTGACATAGTGTGTTATAGGGTATATTTTGTGTCCGATCTATAACTTCTACATAGTTCAAGGGATTTTGAAAATACTTGGCACAAATAGTAATATTAATAAGACGATATGTCATGCACAACACCTGCACCCCTACCTCCAAGGTCAAGGTCACACTTAGAGGTCAAAGGTTAACATGATAGAATTTTAAATTCCGTGTTTCATTTTACTAGTATTTCTTTAATAAATTTATTGTTGCATTTGCAGATCTAGCATTGATCATAATTTTGGACTGGAAGTCCTGAAATCCATAACTAAATCTTTTGAAATAGCACAATTTTATGCTTCATATAAAACTTCCCCGAGGCGGGGGACGTTGGTAACTCTGTTACAAATTCTTGTTATAATTAAGTACTTGAATCATATCATGGTATACTATTATATAAAATACACATGCATTTTGCTGATAGGTGTGAGTATCTGTATCATTTGATTATTTTAAGTGCGACTATTTGAAGATTACTTACAAACATTTTGTTTATGTTTTGCATTCTCAATTACCAATGATTTTTTTTAAACTTGAAACTTCACATGTGTATTTAGGCTCATAATTGTAGGTCACTGTTCATCAGCCATAACTCTAGCATTGCTTTTTGACTGAGTTTTACCCCTTTGTGAACTTACAGAGTTTTGCAATAAATGTTCTATCTTTCTACTGTTGGCTGATTAATTTTCTCAAAATTGATAATGGACCGTTCCAAAAATTGGGAGCTGGGCAAGTTCATGTAAGAAGTTCAGCAGGTTAGAGGGGCAGTTCTGCTGAGCATTTTGTTTATTGATTAGTTTTAAAGAATGCATTCTAAGATGTTTTTGTGCCTCCACTGTGGGAGGAGGGGGGGCATTCAGATTTACCCTTGTTCGTCCATCTGCGGCCCTTGATTTAGCAAAAATTTGCAATTTTCAACTTGTGTCGCACATAGCTGATAATGTATTTGACCTAAAGTCATGAAACTTTACAGGAACATTGCACAGCATGTCTAGTTGTGCATCTGGGTATTTGCTTATGGATTTATTCAGTATTTGTACAGTTACTGCCCTTGACTTAGTAAAAATTTGCAATTTTCAACTTGTGTTGCATGTAGCTAGCTCAAAAAGTGTTTGACCTAGAGACATTTAACTTTAGCTCAGCATGTGCAGTTGTGCACCTGGGGTTTTGTTTGTGGATTTATTCTGTTTTGTCAGAGTTATTGTCTTTGACTTTGTAAAAATTTGCAAATTTCAACTTGTGTGGCACATAGCTCAAAAAGTATTTGACCTAGAGTCATAAAACTGTACAGGAATCAAAAAGTATTTGACCTAGGGTCATGAAATTTTACAGTAATGTTGATCAGCATGTGAACATGTGCGCCTTGGGTTTTACTTGTGGATTTATTCTGTTTTGTCAGAATTATTGCCCTTGACTTAGTAAAAGTTTTCAACTGTGCTGTGCTAGCTCAAAAAGTATTTAACCTAGAGTCATGAAACTTAACAGGAATATTGGTCAGCATGTGAAGTTGTGCACCTGGGGTTTCAATTGTGGATTTATCCAATTTTTCTAGAGTTATCTCACTTGACTTGGTAAAAACCGTTTCTATTATGTTGGGTTATGTTTTCCTTGAGAACTTGAGAGTTAGAATCAATCAACTTTACAGGAATAATGATCAAAGTCACTGTGAAGCTGTGCACCTGGATTTTTTCAGATTTGTTAGAGTCATTGCCCTTGACTTAGTAAATATTTGCAATTTTCAACTTGTTCATGCATAGCTCAAAAAGAATTTGACCTGTAGGCCTAAAAGTTTACAAGAATGTTGGGTCAGCATGTGTACTTATACACATTGGGTTTGTTTGTGGATTTATTCAGTATTTGTAAAGTTCTTGCACTTATTAAAAGATTTTTAGTTTTCAACTTGTAGCAGGTGTATCACAAAAGATATTTGACCTAGGGTCAACAGTGGAGTGTGGTGACACCTGTGTCCTATGGACACATTTTTAGGTAAACCATTCTTTTGTACTTATTATCATTGATTGTAAGCTTTCAAGTTTTTTTGATGTTTTTGTAAGATTTAAATGGTTAAGTCTGTTCATCAAATCAATAGTATTAAATGATGTATATACATGGATAACCTTGCGTTTGTTTTGTGTATTATTTTATATTTCGTTTGTATATAGAGAATCTTTCATTCACTGAACTTCACTCCTTAATATAGGAATATGTTATATTTGGTAAGAATAAAAGCGCTTTCAACATTTTTTTTTTTTTTTTTTTATATGGTCGGATACACATGTTTTACATGTGCATGTGTTATTATAATTACTCTCTGAATACAATAACTTAATCCAGCAGTATCTGGTCTACGCCCCCTCCCCCTGGTACAAATCAGAAAGCCTCATGTTTCAATGCTCTGTTACTTACCACACTTATGTACTTGTCCATCTTTCAAGCTCGGCATTATCCACATATCCAATCATGATTTTTAGGGAAAATTTAAAAACATGTTATCACTGGATTGAGATCAGACAGCATGTGTTGATGTTCTCACCATCAGGCTTAACATTAATAGTAACAATTCCAGATTTATAACTAAAAAGGTTTACTATAATAAAGGTTAAGAAGTATATCATTATTAAAAATCTCGCACCAGTTTTGTCAAGCATAGAAGAACTAAGAAAAAAGAA
Source organism: Ruditapes philippinarum (assembly GCF_026571515.1). Taxonomy (NCBI): domain Eukaryota; kingdom Metazoa; phylum Mollusca; class Bivalvia; order Venerida; family Veneridae; genus Ruditapes; species Ruditapes philippinarum. The sequence goes on from NW_026856414.1 coordinate 380,440, forward strand.
TACTTCAAATTTATCTTTTCCTCCTGTCTTGATGTGCTTTTTGTTTCTTAATAGAAATATTGGAGAGAAATTTTTTAGAGTATGGAATAAGAGAAAGAGGAAATGTCATTGATAGATGATTTTATATTTGGAGGCTCATTGATCTGACAGTCTCCTCTATGTTGTGATGGAAACATCATTATTCATCAGGTTTCCTGTTAAAAGTTACATTTCACACTTGAAACATGTCACATGCTAGCAACATATCAATCTTTGAGAAAGAATAACAAAAAAATTGAAATGTCATCAGTCATGTTTTTTTTAGCTTCTTACAAATGGGAGCCATCAACTGTTCAGAATTTCATAGAGAAATTAAAGTTAACATTTGTCAAGTTAATATGAAGGTTTAACACAGCACTTTAGGCATGATCAAAATTCAAATAGTTTCTGAACCAGCTAAATTATATATAAAAATGTGCTTTTATTGACAAGTTCTTTTACAAAATTAGACTATGGCAGTATATTTGGTATAGTGATTACACAATAGTTAAGGTAGTCTTACTGTAATGCTTTCCCGCCGAAACAATTCTAACATCGGCTAATATCATAGCAAATTGGTTATTTCCGGAACATTATTATTATTTTTTATTTTTTTTTAAATATTGGGCATTAGATTATTTAAATCATTCATCCTTTATTGCTATATACTAAATTCCGGTTGTAAATGGTTAAAAATTATTGGTACTGAAGATTGTGAAAAATAATGTTCCAGAAACGATCAATTTAATCATACGTTTTTGGCCGATGTTTGGAATTTTTTTGGTGGGAAAGCATTGCAGTATGACAATGATAACTCGTAAAGTTTACTGCTGATGATGTAATAGTGATGATAACAGGATAAAATTGATGATGATGATGAAAAAAAAAGCAAAAAAAAACTGTGACAATAAACAATAGAATGGTGATGGTAACACAATAGAACGGTGATGATAACACAATTGTATGGTATGGTGATAATAATGCAATAAATATGCTGATGATAACTTGATTGTTTGGTGATGATAACACAATAGTATGATGATAATAAAATGATAGTTCAGTGATGATAACTCAATAGTTCAGTGATGACTACTTGATAGTTCAGTGATGATTACTTGATAGTTCAGTGATTATAATGCAATAGTTCAGTGATGATTATGCAATAGTAACTATGATGATAATAAAATGATAGTTCAGTGATGATAACACAATAGGACAGTGATGATAACTTGATAGTTCAGTGATTATATTGCAATAGTTCAGTAATGATAATGCAATAGTAACTATGATGAGTAACTATGATGATAATAAAATGATAGTTCAGTGATGATAATACAATAGGACAGTGATGATAACTTGATTTTCAGTGATTATATTGCAATAGTTCAGTGATGATAATGCAATAGTTACTATGATGATAATAAAATGATAGTTCAGTGATGATTACACAATAGGACAGTGATGATAAAAAACTTAATAGTTCAGAGATTATATTGCAATAGTTCAGAGATGATAATGCAATAGTACAGTGATAATTACATCATAATTCAGTGATGATATATATGGACATGGCAGTTTCATGATAACACTTTCTTGTTGTCGTACTATTATCACGTTCATAAGTTTATGTTTACATATTGGTTTATTGACAAAGATTTATTTAAGTTTAAAAATAGTATTACTGGTTAAGTGATCAAATTAACTATGATATTTAACAAATAAAAAAACCAGTTCAATTTAGATCTGCTGCAATTTTTACTTTGCAGCAAGACCGGTTATAGTGTGGTTCCAATGTTTCCTCATACCTACCACCCAAGGAAAAATAGTTTGTTTGTTTGTTTGTTTGGTTATACGGAACGCCAGCACAATTTAGGTCATATGGCACCAAAACAGGGAAGATGATTTTGGCTAAACAAGGGTGTTACAAACCACCTTGCCTGCCTAAGCAAAGAGATACATAGACTCTAGTAATTTGAACCCATTTATGTGCCTCTTGTGATCACGCAAGAATAAACAGTGGCTGCAATTCTGATGCCTAAACCCGTAATGGTAACTCCTCAGCCACAAGGGTGGGAAAAAAAACAACAGAAAACCCTTTGCCTGTTTGCGGCAACATATTTAAACCTGGCAACCCAGACCATCTTCTGCTGTCTGATAATGGTCTGTGCTGTTCCCAAATTCAGTCGATATATGAGCCATGCCATGAAAAAAACCAACATAGTGCGTTTGCGACCAGCATGGCTCCAGACCAGCCTGAGCATCCGCACAGTCTGATCAGGATCCGTGCTGTTCGCTAACAAACCCTACTACAAGTAGAGAAACTGATAGCGTATAGCATGGATTGCAGGCTGATCTGGATCCATGTTGGTCGCAAACGCACTATGTTGGTTTTGTCATGGCACGGCTCAATTATATTCAAAATAACCTCTAATATGTTTGGAGGTATTGTCAATTGTCCATTTCTCCATGTAAGTTCATTTAAGATATTTGGCATGGTAAAGGTTAAGATAGTTCAACAGGGAGATAATTTGATTAGTAAGCTAGGGGTTGCTTAAGTTTGATCCTTGGTTGAGGCGTAATTTGTCCTTGATAACTGATCCCAGGCATTTAGTCTAATGGTTATTTTCTCTCACCGCTGATTCAGAAATCACATGGGATTTAGTAGCTGTTCACTTGTGGAGGAATTGGTAATTAATACTTATTAGTTAACAAAAGTCTGGTTAGGTGTATCAAACACTAAGATAATGACCAAAATATGTAATAAATTTGGCCTTATAAAACAGAAAAACTATTGAACTCAGCAAACTAAACAAAATAAAATTTGAGAAAAAATTGTTTGCCAAAATAACAGGAAAACAAATGAACTCTGCCAATTAAAGAAAAGAAAGCTTGAGAAAAAATGTTTATAAAATAAAGTGTCTTCCTTGAAAAAATAAATTTTTTCATAGCAATCTTTTTCTTCATACATGTACATAGTAAATCAAGCTGTTTGAGTATGACAATTTGTTCAATGCTCATTACTTTTCAAAATATTTAGCAGTTATTAAAGAAATAAAATGCTTGGTTTAAATGCTAGATATGAATTATCAGTTTCTTTCTCAGTTTTCATAAAATTTATTCTTAAAAGAGTAATTGTTTAAATATATAATTCCTGAGAAATATGTAAAGCAAAAATCCTATTTCATCCCATATATCAGTTAAAAGTTTAAATTAACATCTCATATTTAAATATTTAACAGGCACATAATTATACCATATTTCAATTAACAAATGATATAAACATTCCTTTATTTTAGTCAGTATTATACTCTTTGTTGAAGATGAGGAGCTGATAAAATTGTAATATGAGGTGCCAGTGATTTATTTCTTTAATTGCAATAACTGAACAAGAGTTGTCATTAAGACAGCACAACAAGAATTGTCCCAAAGTTCACACAACAAGAAATTTCTGTGAGACAGCACACCATGAGGTGTCCATAAGACAGGACAATAAGAACTGTTCATAACAGAACAAATGCACTGTTTGTGAGACAGCATAAAATGAGATTTCTGTAACAGAACAAAAAGCTTTGTTCATAAGACAGCACAAAATGAGCTGTCCATGAGACAGCAAAAGAGCTTTTCATAAGACAGTGCAACAAGAGCTGTTCATAACACAGTATAACAAGAGCTCTCCATAAGACAGCACAACAAAAACTCTCCATAAGACAGCACAACAAGAGCTGTTCATAACAGAACAAAAGCACTCTTTGTGAGCATAACATGATGTGTGTGTAACAGCACAAAAAGCTTTGTTCATAAGACAGCACAACAAGAGTTGTCCATAACAGCATAACAAGCACTGTTCATAAGACAGCAAACAAAAGCTGTCAATAAGAGAGCACAACTGTCAATAAGACAGCACAACAAGTACTTTCCGTAAGACAGCACAAAGAACTGCCTGTAAGACAGCACAAAAAGAATTGTCTGTAAGACAGCACAAAGAACTGTTTGTAAGGCAGCACAAAAAGAACTGTCTGTAAGGCAGCACAAAAAGAACTGTCTGTAAGGCGGCACAAAAAGAACTGTCTGTAAGACAGCACAAAAAGAACTGTCTGTAAGGCAGCACAAAAAGAACTGTCTGTAAGGCAGCACAAAAAGAACTGTCTGTAAGGCGGCACAAAAAGAACTGTCTGTAAGACAGCACAAAAAGAACTGTCTGTAAGGCAGCACAAAAAGAACTGTCTGTAAGAAAGCACAAAGAACTGTCTGTAAGAAAGCACAAAAAGAACTGTCTGTAAGGCAGCACAAAAGCTCCCCGTAAGATGGCACAACAAAAGATGTGACAAGAGCTGTTTGTAAGACAACACAACAACACTGTTCATGAGACAGTAAAACAAGCACTGTTTGTGAGACATACAAGATCTGAATGTATCTGTATGTAAGATACCTCCAACAAAAATGTATTTAATTTTTTTTTCTTAAACTTCACCTGACATCTTGAATATCGAGATTTTCATACACAAAAATTGAAATCTTTGTAAATTGTTACTTTATTAAAAAATATCGTGACAAGCTATATAAATAAGATGCTGATTTTGTCGTCAAAGGAAACCTACAGAAAGGCAATTTTATATACAAATGTATCAATTTTGTTTTCATAATCACTTCTAAAATGGAAATCTATTAGTGAGTAAATAATAATAAGACATTAAAGATAGTGTTATAATGAAGACGTTAGTTACCAGTTTTATTCTAATTAAATATTATATCCTCGTTATATTTGTAAATTTATAGTTACATTTTAACCATACAGTCATAAAACAGTTATTATTAACAGTATTTTGATTTGTGATGTCTTCTAATTATTGTTCTCATTTCATTTTCTTCTATTTTGTGAAAATTGTTAATTTAAGTGTGAGATTTGAAAGACCTTTCAAAGAAAATTAATTTAAATCATTTTTAACAATTGTCATAAATATCCAAGCCTTTGTTAACTAGATTTGTCCATTGTTATAAAGATTTGTGGGATTTTTTTCTTGATATTAACAATTATCATAATTAAGAAAAAAAGGGATTGTCATAAAACTATTTCTTTTACCACAGATCGTGTAAGGAAACACATTTCAAAACCTGTGAACTGATTTCAAAATGACAAAATTTTTCACCAGCCTGTTTAGTAAACTGTTCTTGTCAGGTAAATCAATGGCATATCTTTTCTACTGCCATAGCTTAATAAAAACATAATCACAAAGTTGGCATATTTATTTATGTCCCATATTTATTATATATATATTCATTTTTCAAGATGAAAATTGCTGCCTGGTCTCCTAAACAAAACATTACACTAAATTACCTGGTATCATGCTTTTGTCATTAATTACCCTTGATTTAATACTGGTATGAGTTCTTTCCTCTTTCCACCTTACCGTCATGCATGTCATGTCACATGCATCTAGTCCATATGATTTCCTAAAATTATTACAAAAATCCATTTTTCTGAAAACATGTATTGCCATCACTTTAAGACACAATATATATTGCCATATTCTGCAAAAAGAGCATGTGTTGCCATATTCTTCAGAAAAAAAAACAAAAACATGTATTGCCATATTCTTCAGACACAGCATGTATTTCCATACTCTTGATTGCCATATTCTTCAGACACAACATGTATTGCCATATTCTTCAGACACAACAAGTATTGCCATATTCTTCAGACACAGCATGTATTGCCATATTCTTTAGGCACAACATATATTGCCATATTCTTCAGACACAACATGTATTACCATATTATTCAGACACAACAAGTGTAACCATATTCTTCAGACACAATATGTATTGCCATATTCTTCAGACACAACAAGTATTACCATATTCTTCAGACACAACATGTATTGCCATATTCTTCAGACACAACATGTATTGCCATATTCTTCAGACACAGCATGTATTGCCATATTCTTCAGACACAACAAGTATTACCATATTCTTCAGATTGTCATACAACAACATGTATTGCCATATTTTTCAGACACAACATGTATTGCCATATTCTTCAGACACAACATGTATTTCCATATTCTTCAGACACAACAAGTATAGCCATATTCTTCAGACACAACATGTTTTGCCATATTCTTCATACACAACATGTATTGCTATATTCTTCAGATACAACATGTATTATCATATTCTTCAGACCCAACATGTATTGCCATATTTTTCAAACACAAAATGTATTGCCATATTATTCAGACACAACATGTATTGCCATATTCTTCAGACACAACAAGTATTGACATATTTTTCAGACACAACATATATTGCCATATTATTCAGAAACAACAACATGTATTGCCATATTATTCAGACACAACAAGTATTGCCATATTCTTCAGATACAACATGTATTGCCATATTCTTCAGACACAACAAGTATTGCCATATTCTTCAGAAACAACATTTATTGCCATATTATTCAGACACAACAACTATTGCCATATTCTTCAGACACAGCTCAGAAACAACAACATGTATTGCCATATTATTCAAACACAACAAGTATTGCCATATTCTTCAGATACATATGTATTGTCATATTCTTTAGACACAACATGTGTTTCCATTTTCTTCAGACACAACAAGTATTGACATATTTTTCAGACACAACATATATTGCCATATTATTCAGAAACAACAACATCATGTATTGCCAATATTATTCAGACACATCATGTATTTCCAATATTCTTGGAGATACATTCATGTTTGCCATATTCTTCTCAAACAACAAGTATCTACCATATTTCATAGACCCATCATATAATTTGTCATATTCTTCAGACGCAGCATTGTAATTGCCATATTCTTCAGACGCAAACAATTATTGCCAATATTCTTTCAGAAACAAACAACATGTAATTGCCATTTTCTTCAAGACACACCAAATGTATTGCACACTTCTTCAGCACCAACAAGTTATTCCACATTCTTCAGACCACAACAAGTATTGCCATATTTTTCAGACACAAACATGTATTGCCCATGATTCTTCAGACACAACAAGTATTGACATATTTTTCAGACACAACAAATTGCCATATTATTCAGAAACAAAACATTGTAATTTGCATATATTATTCGACACAACAATATGCCATATTCTTTCAGATACATAATGTATTGTCATATTCTTTAGAAACAAATGGTGTTTCCATTTTCTTCAGACACAACAGTATTGACATATTTTTCAGACACTTCCATATAATTGCCATATTATTCAGAAACAACAACATGTATTGCCATATTATTCAGACAATTCATGTATTTCCATATTCTGAAATTTAATTTTTTTTGCCATATTTTCTCACAAAAGATTAATTTATAAGACACAAACAAAATTGCCATATTCTAATGCAGCAGTGTATTCAATTTCTTAAACAATTATTGTTTTTCAAAGATGTTTCCAAAACAAAATGTTTTCCAGAAAAAACAATTTTTCCAATGTCTTTCATATATTTGGTAGTATATTATAATATTTACTACTACCTTCTGAAAATATCATTTTTTCATCAGAAAAGGGATAAAATATAACAATATAACAGGGATTGACTTTTGAAAATGCATTATTCAAATGGTTGGTTTGAACTGGCTCCTAATTATAATTGCTTTTATTCTGTAAATACAATTATCGATTCTAAGGTTTAAAAACAACTGGCAAGAACATTTTTATAATGACTAAGGTGAAAAAGATAACAGCATAAGTCAAATAACTTGCAGCTTGAAATTGTACAACTAGACAATTAAGAATGACCACTTTTCATTTTCATATTTATCATTCAAAACTTATGGTCATATAGAAAAATATTATATAAAAAGTTTTATATGTGAATCTTAAATTTCTCTAAATATTGACAAAGTTTCATTCTTTGCAGCCATATTGATGGCGCTCCTTTGTAAGATAAAAAAAAAACATGACTGATGACATTTCAAGTTTTTTGTTATTCTTTCTCAAAGATTGATATGTTGCTAGCATGTGACATGTTTCAAGTGTGAAATGTAACTTTTAACAGGAAACCTGATGAATAATGATGTTTCCATCACAACATAGAGGAGACTGTCAGATCAATGAGCCTCCAAATATAAAATCATCTATCAATGATATTTCCATACTCTCAATTTGAACATTTAAAAATGTTTCTGAGAGAAGTCAAATTTTTTTAACAGTTCATAGAATTTTATTGAAACTTGCATGATTAAAGATAATCATGATTAAAACAAATAGATGAAGTTGCGACTCCGTTAAAATAGTATTGGACGGCCATGCATATATTTTGACGTGACATCATTAGCGATATACAAACTTAGTGTAAAGACGCGCTCAATGTTAGCGTTATACAATAGGCGCGTCAATGAAAAATGACTCTTATTTCACTTCAAACGGTCTTCTATTTTGGGTGTGTGATAAATAGAATATTAAATTCGTGTAAGTTCATTACTAAATTTATTGCACGAGTTGAATAAAATTATATTATGCGAGCCTCTGGCTCGCATAATATAATTTTATTCAACTCGTTCAATAAATTTAGTATGCAATCTACACGAATATAATATTCTATTTATCACATATATAAAATCAGAACAGTAAACTGTTAAAATGAGTATTTTTTCATGACGCGCCTTAAGTGCAACACTAACATTAGCGTACTTAAACGCTATGTTTCTATATAGCACAAATGACGTCACGTCAAAGTGTTATTACACTAGTGTGATATCGTTTTTATTAAATGGCTTTATTAAACTCTTGTGCCGCGGTTTATGTGATAAATTTCAATTTTACATGCAAAACAAACAAATATTCTCTATTTCAGGGTAAGTGAAATAAGAATCAATAATTATAGTTAGTGTAACAGACAGACAGACTGAAGGACAGACTGAGAGACAAATTAGTCATTTGGTGGTTTAAAATTGTTTCCTGAAATATATCACTGAAACAAGTTTCAAGATGGTCCTGTTTTCATTAATTATTTAAATTGCTTTTCTTATAAAGGACAGCATCTAGAAAAAAAATTCCCACAAATCTTTATAACAATGGACAAATCTAGTTAACAAAGGCTTGGATATTTATGACAATTGTTAAAAATGATTTAAATTAATTTTCTTTGAAAGGTCTTTCAAATCTCACACTTAAATTAACAATTTTCACAAAATAGAAGAAAATGAAATGAGAACAATAATTAGAAGACATCACAAATCAAAATACTGTTAATAATAACTGTTTAATGACTGTATGGTTAAAGTGTAACTATAAATTTACAAATATAACGAGGATATAATATTTAATTAGAATAAAACTGGTAACTAATGTCTTCATTATAACACTATCTTTCATATCTTATTATTATTTACACATTAATAGATTTTCATTTTTGAAGTGATAATGAAAACAAAATTGATGTATTTGTATTATATACAATCATGGTCCGGTAAACCCACATGTTTTTTAATAAAGACTTACACAGCGAAAACATATTAAAATAGCTCCAATGCAGGAAGGATAGTTTTTTTTGTTGTTTTTTTTTTTTGTAAATATCTTTTTTTTTCAATCAGAATAGATTTTCTTCAAATAAAATTCATAAACCTCAGCATACATAGTAACTTCCTTCAGTTATAATCAACTTTGTTAGTCTCTTTGATTTACCATAAACTTTTCAAACTAATGTAGTCAATGACAATTCAGTAGGAAAATACAATGAAAAATTAGAGTGAGACATTACATAATATTAAACAACAAATGACAAAAGTTCTTCATATGTAGGGGCTTTATACACTGTAATTGAAGAAAATATGTACAGATTTGAAAATAAATATTCCCAGACACAAAAATTTACCTGAATTGGGGCTATTTTTAGAATTTTTTGCTGTGTCTTTTATCCAAGTCATGCGGTTTCATTGCCAATAAAATTGGCATTTCATTTACCAGTAATTTTCTTGTACAAAACTCAGGGTCTTATTGAAATGGTTGTCACTGACACTTTATCAACAATAGTTACAATTTTCAATGTATTTGTTCCTTATGAAAATTTTCAATCATCAAAATGTTAAAGACGTCAAAAGAAAGTAATATTGAAAATTTCTGATCATTTTCGTTAAATGTAGGATTTAGATGTGACATTTATTTGATAACGGGCAGTTTCTCAATTAAAATTGTTTGAATGGAAATTCAAAATGACATGTTATTTATATATTGTATTCAGAGATACATGTATATCTACATGATTTTATATCTGTATGATTATATATCTGTATGATTATATATCTGTGTAATTATATATCTGTATGTGATTATATAGTTATATGATTGTATAGCTCTATGATTGTATATCTGTAAAATTATATATCTATATGATTAAATATCTGAATGATTATTTATCTATATAATTATATGTCTGTATGATTATATATCTATATGATTATATATCTATATATTTATTATATATCTGGATAATTATATATTGATATGATTATAAAGATATATGATTGTATATCTATATGATTATATGTATGTATGGTTATATTGATTATATATTGACTATATGATTGTATATTTGTATGATTATATATCTATATGATTATATGTCTGTATGGTTATATATCTATATGATTATATATTGACTATATGATTGTATATCAGTATGATTATATATTTATATGATTATATGTCTGTATGATTATTTATCTATATGATTATATATCTGTATGATTATATATCTGTATTATTGTACATCTGTATGATTATTTGTCTATATGATTATACATGTATATCTATATGATTATATATGAAATTTGCTGCACTATCTCTTGCAAAGAACCTTCTACTGACCCTTATTGTAAGGCAATGTTTAAAATAATTTTATATTAATTATCAATTGACTTGAACCAATAAATTATTAAAGCTATGTTTTTTTATCTGTATTATTTATTGGCAGAAAGTTTGGAATATTATGCTTGAACCCAAGAAAAGCGGTACCCTATATTGTTAATTGCAATTTAAGAAATAAATCACACCTCACATTACAGTTTGATAACATTCTCATCTTCAACTAGCAATTAAACAATTGACAGACTATAAGGAATTTTCTGATTATTTGTTAATTGAAATATGGTATATTTATGATCCAGCTCAATATTTAAAACAAGATGTTTAATTAATACTTTTATCAGATATACAAGATGAAATAAAAGCTGTGTTAGTCAATTTACAGTTGTACATCATATCAGAACAATGTTTAACCAATTAAAGTTTTGTGAATAAAGACTGTAAAATGAGATTTAAAGAATCTTAAAATATTACCATATTAATTTTTAGCTAGCATTAAAAAAGAATGCATCACAAATTAATTGCAAAACAGTATAAAACATGACATTTGTTGGCACCAAAGAACTATAAAACAATTTTACAGACTTATATGAAAGCACATTCACAGTCTAAAAGAAGAGATTATGTTCCATTACTAAAATTTCTTTGCATATATACATTAATGCTAGTTTAAATGTAACTGGTTCATAAGAAAGATTGTCTAAAAATAATCACTTCAGAAAATAGAAGGCCCTGGTGGCTACAGAATGTTCACCTGAGAATATTTAATGTTTTTTTTTCTCTCAAAAAGTATATAATTTTATAAATGTGAATGACCCCCCAGGATGTGGCCAATTAAGACCCCGGGGACATGATTTAAATAACATTTAAAAGAGGACTCAGTGTAATACTACATGAAAAATATCTACATTCTGGGGATTGTAGTTTCAAAGAGAAGAATAAGACATATTTACCATGTAAGACTATGTAAATTAAGTGACTCCAAGGGAAAAGCCTTTTTTACCCCAGGGCATGATTTATGTATATGATTGGCAATACAGCATACAAAATTATATAAGTTCTACACTTTGTAATTTTACATTAGAAGACTTAAAGAGAAAGGCAATGCAGAAAATTCATTCAACAATAAAATTTCAACCTTAAATCATACTGACAACCTTTTGAAATTACTGTCTATCAATGTTGTAACAATTTTTATAACCTTTAGCTAATCTTATTGATATTTAGCTATTTGCTATGTCATAACGATCTTCAGCCAATCATAAAGATCTTCAGCCAATCATAAAGCTCTTCAGCTATTCACCTTATTGTAAAGATCTTCAGCAAAAATATACGAACAACTTTCAAGCAATTATAAAACTTCAGCCAGTCATTTCCAGCAATCAAAGGTTTTTAACCAATTATAAAGATCTTCAGCCAATATATTATGAATTAGACTTTCAAGACATTATAAGAATCTTCAGCCAATCTTAACTTCCCTCAAGCAATAAATATGATATTCAGTCAGTCATTATGTCCTTCAGCCAATCATAAGTGAATTACTGTAAAATGTATTTTGAATGTTTATCAGCTGTTTTTGTTGTTGTTGTTTTTTTTCCTTTTTTTTAAGAAATCCAGACAAATATTAAAATTGTCACTATGAGAAATACATGTATTACAGTACATTACAATGATTGATAACAGAAAAGAGAACATCTCTAACTTGCACTGTTAACACAGGTGAAAATTTTAGTCTATGGTTTTAACTCTCAAATTTTTATAATCATTTGTTTAAGACATTGCAAAACTGGTCAAAAAAAACGTTGACAGTGAAATTAATGATGTTATGCACCAAGACAATGCTGTCTTGAATTACTGTATAATAAAGTTTTGTAGTTGACTACACAGTCTTTTTGTTGACTATTCAGTTTAGAAGTTAATTATTCAGTCTTGTAATTGACAATTCAATCAAGAAGTTTACTATTCATTCTTGTAGTTGACTATTCAGTCTTGTAATTAACTAGTTAGTCTTGTACATGACTGTTCAGTTTGTAGTTAACTATTCCTTTTTGTAGTTGACTATTCCTTTTTGTAGTTGACTATAAAGTCTTGTAGATGACTATTAAGTCTTATTGTTGACTATTCAGTCTTGAAGTTGACTATAAAGTCTTGTAGTTGACTAGAGTCTTGTAGTTGACTATAAAGTCTTGTAGTTGACTATAAAGTCTTGTAGTTGACTATTCAGTCTTGTAGTTGACTATAAATTCTTGTAGTTGACTAGTCTTGTAGTTGACTATAAAGTCTTGTAGTTGACTATAGAGTCTTGTAGTTGACTATAAAGTCTTGTAGTTGACTATAAAGTCTTGTTGTTGACTACAAAGTCTTGCAGTTGACTATAAAGTCTTGTAGTTGACTATAAAGTCTTGTTGTTGACTACAAAGTCTTGTAGTTTACTATAAAGTCTTGTATTTGACTATAAAGTCTTGTTGTTGACTACAAAGTCTTATAGCTGACTATAAAGTCTTGTAGTTGACTATAAAGTCTTGCTGGTAGTTACTATTTGTCATTCTTCACTGTTCTATCATGTTATCATCACTGTACTGTTCTTTTATTATCATCACTATCACATAATTAACATTGTACTATTCTTGTTATCATTGTCCTACTATTCCTTATTATCACTGCACTCTTGCATTATCATCTTTATTCCAGATATACTGCCATAGTCTTATTTTGTAAAAGAACTCAAATTTATATATATATTTTACTGGTTAGGAAGGTATTTGAGTTTTGGTCATTACAACTAAATAGCTAAAGTGCTGTATAATCCTTCATATTTACTTGACAATGTTAACTTAAAATTGCTCTATGAAATTCTGAATAGTTGATAGTGCCCATTTTAGGGAAACTTAAAAAAAACATGACTGATGACATTTCAAGTTTTTGTTATTCTTTCTCTAAGATTGATATGTTGCTAGCATGTGACATGTTTCAAGTGTGAAATGTAACTTTTAACAGGGAACCTGATGAATAATGATGTTTCAATCACAACATAGAGGATACTGTCAGATCAATGAGCCTCCAAATATAAAATCATCTATCAATGACATTTCCATTTTCTCTTGTTTTATTCTATAAAAAATATCCACTGTAAAAAATGAACTATTTTGGAGTAACACCATCTGCAGAAACTGTGACAATTGGATTAAAAAAAAATGGATTAAAAGACCAGACCTAAGGCGGCGTGGCCGAGTGGTGAACGTGTTAGACTTGTAATCTAAGGATTGCTGACCGCGTGGGTTCAAACCCTGTCAGGGGCAAGCCGTTGTTTCCTTGAGCAGGAAACTTGAACAGTCATTGCTTAGTACTGGTTGGTTCCAGGAACGAATTCGAGAGTGTTTCAATAAGCTTATAACTTCCAACACAATCAAACTAAATTAAATTTGTATAAACTAAACTAAGACCTAAGATATAAAAAATAGTCTAAATCATACTGTCCAAACATTATCAGAAAGTTCAGAAATCAGTATAGCACTAAGCAAAACTTAACTTTTAAGCTTAAGAAAAAGGAATGCAAAACAATTAAGCTCTATCAAACCTTAGAGTCAATTCAGGGTGAGGCTATTTATCATATAAGCATGATCACTGTAAGTCCAGCATGACATATAAAAGTTGAAACCAAAGTCCTCAAAGATTTGATAAAATATCAAAGAAGGGATCCTATTTTACAAATACATTACAATAAATCTGAACAAGTGCTGAACGAGTCTTCAATGTTATTTTGTTGTTATGAATGCTTCCAAGGGATCACACTTTTTCCAGATTTTTATACTTCACAACAGCAGGTGTCAAGTGCTGTGTGGCAGCTGTAAATAGTTGCCCCTACTTCACTTATCAGTGTTGTTATATTTTTCTGGTCATTCGGTGATCATAGATTCCAACACTTTTTAGTGTTGACATTGAGTATTGCTTAAGCCGGTGCTAGGGGGCGTGAGAGATGTTGCACTTTTTCATAGTCCCTAAAGTACAGACTCAATCAAAATGAGTCTGCAATTTTCATGTCGTTTTGTTGTGATTTAAATGCTTCTGAACAAGGATCACTTTTTCCAGATTTTTCTACAATCAGCATACATTGATGATTAACAACAAAATAAGTGGGATGGTAACCAAAACAAGCCTCTTATATATGAAGGAAATCAGTGTACCCTGTATTGTGAGCTTATAGTCATTGTCTTTCAATTAGAAGCACAGTTCATTCTGAGCTCGGAGCCAAACTTGTACCTTTCTTGCGACACTGGTTTATATACTGTGAGCCACTATATATATTATAACAGATACAGATGACTGAAAATAAACTAAAACATAAAGAACAATTTTAAAAAAAAATTGGTTAAAAGGGAGATAATGCATTTAGCTAAAAATATTAAATTGCAAACTGGTTACCTCCCTTTGTAAACAGAATGCAGTTTATTTCATTATCTATGCAAAATAAAATTTTATACTCCGTTCAGTTTAAATAAATTATTCTAGGGGTCATATTTAAGTCATGACTAACCTCCATGCATTCTTTATTTACATGTTTAGGTAGGACAAGCCTTAAGTGGTCAAGGCAACAGTGACCTAATGACCTCAAATTCAATTTTTGGTATCCACTAGTCAGGACAAACCTTCACAATCAAAACTTAGAAATGTAGTGTAAGCCAAAGTACTTTCTAGTTTTTGATCAGACAAACTGCTGATGGTCATATGTAAATGACCTCTATTTTGAGGGTCAATGGTCAAGGCCATGGTTAGAGGTCAATAAAGGTCATTTACATACAATGTATCACCATCCTCCACACCAAATCGAACGACTGTAGGCCAGTGTTCCCTAGTTATTGGTGGGACAAATTTTTAGTGGTCTAATCAAAGATGACCTTGATCTTTTGACCTCAAATTCAATAGGGGTCATCTACTTATCATAATCAAACGCCACACTTAATCTTAGGACAGTAGACCAAAGCGTACTAAGGTTTTAGTGGTCTAGGTAACAGTGACCTTGATCTTTTGACCTCAAATTCAATAGGGGTCATCTACTATCCATACTAAATTTTAGGACTGTAGGCCAAATCTTTCTCTAGTTATTGATTTGCCCCCACTTTTTAACTATGGGCAAAAAAATATGTAGTTACATGTTTATTTACAATGTAACATCATGACAAGTGCCATAAATCATAACAGAATACAATTTTTGTGTATTTTTAATTCTTTACTTTTTAATGAAATCATAACACTTTTTACATGAAGACACTGCTTGGTTGTTGCTCAAACATGTAAAATGATATTAATAAATGTAATTATATACATGTACTGTTATAACTACTAATATTTTTCTAGCTGAAAATATTCAGTTTGCATGGTATCAGTTATTTTCCCCCATATTTAGACAATTTTTGAAGTTACCATGGAAACAGTTATATAAGAGCTGGAATCTATAGTCTTTCCACACTCACAATACAATAGATAACAGTAGAACATACATGTAATATGATATATGTTTAAAAAAAGTCTTTTATTACACAACCATGACCCCCCCCGGAAATCCATCAAACTAAATGATAAATAAAGGATATATAAAAGATATTGAATGAGTGCAGGATCACTACTTTTGTAGGTTCAATACTGAATTTATTAAACCAGATAAATAAAGTTATTATATTACTTTATTTGATGAGTTCAATTCATTTACATATATAATATTGTACATTGATCTCATACAATAAAATAAGAACTGTTTATAGTAAAAATAAATCATTTTTCATTCAACATGCTCATAGTGCAATGATAAAATGTAGTATCTACACTGTTTGTACACAAATTTATGCATGGTTATTCAATACCCTTTTATGCGAGTCCTAAAAGCAGCATGGCAATGTGATAATGAGTATTCAATGATAATATTTCCCTACTTTGTCCAGAGTATACAGTATATGAGATTTCAGTATTCTTCATTACCCCAATATTAAAGCAGCATGCCTCCAAATTCATAATAATTTTTATGGAAATATTGAAAAAGTATTTAAAAGTAAAATATTGTGAAGTGAACAAAGAAAGTATTTTGCACATTGCAAATACCATTATAATTCACTTAATTACCAAAGAGAGGTCAAAATATGCAAAATTACCCGTAACAGCGTTAGTAACGCAGTAGAAATATGGTAATACAATGTAAATATAATAAAGTGGAAATCATTTGTAGAATCTTGAGCTTTTTACTTTTCTTAAAACCTCTAGTACATTTTTCTCAAGTTTGATTTTCTTGAAATATTTTGGCTCATCTGGAGGCATGCAGCTTTAAATATATCATAACCCTTAGCTTACTGAAACTGAAATGATTAGCCTCTGTCATCAGTATAGAGCAAGACCAGCTTGCATTTATATATCTGTGAAAACATCTGTGCAGTCTAACTGCTGAAAGCTTAATTTTTGTATTTTGGTATCAAAATCCCTTAAATTTCAAATGGATTGTTCCAAATTCAAGGCTAGACAAATCCATTATGCAACTTCAGCAGGTGTAAGGTTGAAGTACACAATACAATGAATTTTGATAATAAATGCAGGGTTTTCACTTTTTATCTGAGATGAAACATGCGCCAATGAAAACAGCCTAATTGGCCAAGGGTCAAGGGTGATATTTTAACATACAGGCTGAAAATACAGCTGACAGCATTTATCCAATGATATCAGATATGGATTGCCAATCTGTTAACAATTAAAACCCTGTAAAGATATTACACAACATTATCAAAGCTAATTTTCACAACTCTTGAATAAATACATTAGCTTCTATTACTTAAGTTGGAAATGTAATCTTTACAAATTTTCCACTTCTTCAAAAATAATCTCTTGGTCAATAACAACTTCCTGTTGTAGAGTTTCTTTATTATCCACATTCAAAGGTTTCTTTTTCGATGGTTTTCTCTCTTTACATGGGAATATTTCCGTGCAGTCAGTAATTGCTTTTGTTTCTTCCTCCTTGTTGAAGAGTCCAGACAAAGCAGCCAATGAGCTGCCTCGTAAATTTTCCTCCGGGATTTCTTTGTGGTTCAAAAGGATATGTGTCCGGTAATCTTTCGTACAGTTTGTTGAATATGAACATAGTATACATGGATACACTTTTAACCCTTTGTGAAAACTGGTCTCAAGTATATGTTTACGGATATTATCATGTGTATTACAAGCATACGAACAATACGGGCATTTAAAAGGTTTTACACCTAGATGGATTCTCATATGGCGCCTCAAATGAGTCCTTGTCATGGCCTTGTACGGACAGTGTTCACAAACAAACTGTTTCTCTTTCGTATGTATCTGTTCATGTTTCTTTAAATATTTGTCTGACTTTGTTGAATATCCACAAGTTGGACAGATAAACGGATTTTCATTTGTATGTGTTAACTTGTGTCGTTTTAAAGCATTACTTGTTGAGAAAGTCCATAAACAACCTTGAAAATCACACTGTAAACTTTTTTCAACATGGCTCACCATATGTTCTTGAAGTTGCCTTTTAACGTAGAAAGCATCTCCACATATATGACATACATTTGTTTTTCCAGACCCTGTGACCTTTGCCTTGTGAATGTTCATATGACAGTTATATGTTCCTGGACATTTGAAACTTTCTCCGCAAACCTCACATGATTTTTCCCAACACTCAAAATGCAAGACTAGATGCCTCCTTAAAGTAAAGGTATTATAAAATATCTCGGAACAAAGATTGCATTTGAAAGGTTTTTCGCCTGTATGTAAACGTAAATGACCAATCATGTTAACTTGCCTCAAAGAAACACCACATTCAGGACAAGAAACCTGGCAATTTTTTCCCTTTCCCTTTATGCTTTCAAGAAAGTCTGCATATTTTGTCCTTGTTACACTTTCCACACCCTGTCTCAACAAGCCCTCCTCCGAGTTCAGGTGGTAATGATAGTATGCCGTATGAAATTTTGCGTACGATTCTTCTGCAAATTTTTTCTGACAGACGTGACACTGATACAAGTTCTTGTCACCAAACTTTTCAAGATTTTCCTGATGATCCTTGCTGTTAATATGTAATTTGTAACCTCTTCCATGTGGAAACACTATGTCACATACTTCACAAATTTTTACCATTTTGGAATGTTCTTTCATATAATGCATTCTCATCTCATTGTAGTTTCTAGTCTCAAATGCACAAAATTTACACACAGATAGTCTAACTTTTTTCTGATTTGCAGGCATATCTGTACTCGTCTTTACCATTTCATTATTATCATCATCCAACAAATTTGTTGAATTATTATTCACAGCAAGTTCTCCATTTTTCTTGATCACATCAATATCAAAATCTACACTTTGCCCATTTTGAATGTTTTTATGATGGTTGTTAGTTTCTAGCTCAAAATATTCGTTCCTCTTGACCTGGTCATCATCATTAGTAAATTCTGCTTTAATATTTTCATCACAGTCTTCTTCTTCAACCTTTTGTAGTGATTCGCTCTCAGTGTTCAATGCTAATTCTCGTCTAATATGTTCAGCAGTTTTAAAGTGTTGCTTGGATGAAGAGGTTTTACTTAACTCTGATGGGCATATTTTGCAAACTTTTATTTTTTTATTCTGCATTTTACAAACTTGAATCACACAATTCTGATTGTTCTGTTTGGCTTTCTCCATATGGCTGGGACCATGAAAATGATTGATCATTTGCAAATTGCTTTTAGCAATAAATTTACACACAGAGCACATGGCGTATCCATCAGCAGTTGCCAGATTTTCTCTATGAGTTTTGCTTTTTAGATGTTGTTCAAGATAAACACTGCTGTTAAAATAAAACATACACATATCACAGCGGAATGCACTTTTGCTTATGATGGCCTTCTGGTTTGTCTCCGTTAAACTAAACTGTTCATCGTTCAGATCACCAGCCCCCGACTGTTGACATTCTGTCAGCAGATGGTTCAGTAACTTTTGTTTGCTTGGAAACAATTGATAACATACTGTACAAAGATGGGATCCATTAACTGCAAGTCCATCTCTTCCAAACTTAGTAACATCATCTAACCCTTTCTTTTCAATCTGAACATTAACGCTGAAGCTACCCTCATCAGGTTCAACATGCCTTGAAAAGACATTCCCTCCAATTGTATCTTTATCAGGAGTTCCATTATCTCTCAATGAATTAAAGTCTACATGTACTTCTTCACCATCAAGCTCTGTATCTTTAACACTAGGGCATGAATCATTTCCTACAGCCTCATTTGAATCAACAAACATATTAACCTCAATAGTTTTGGTTCCTTCTGTTGTATTTCCTTTGACTTTTTTAGACCTTGTTTGCTTATCTCCAATGCATGTCTGGACTGCATCAATTTTTTTAGATTTTCTTCTCCGTTTGGGAGCCTTTTCACCATTTCTGAAATAAGCATAAAATCAAGTAAGTCAAGACAGGGGACTAGTGCAAAAAAAAAGTCTCTAAGCAAGTTTGAAATTCACCTTAACTAAAAATTACATTTACATGTAGTTAAGCTTGATATACATTGTTATTGTCATACATGTGATAATGTAACTAATTGACATCTTATATTGTAAAATAATAAGCACACAGTTTAGGCTCCTTTACATTTCAACAAAATACATAAAAGGTGGAAATCAGTCATGCATTCACATCATAGTAAGTAAACCAGGGCTGCAGATAACATGCGTATTTGCTTTATTACCCAATTAAAATGTCTAAAAACCCAATAGAAATAATAACTAAGGGTAAAAAAAAGTAAATGAATTCTTATTTATGCAAACTACATTTGAACTGGTGCGTAATGACGTAAATTATTACTTAACGCGTACATCAGGCAGATCATACTGTTTCAGACTGTTCTAACCTTTAAATTATATCAGGCAGCTTGGAAATCTCCTAGGCCAATAAACCATAAAGCAAAGTAGTAAGTAGCTTTTTTATAACCATACAAAACCTACAACAGTCTACAATGTAGGTCAGAAATTTTGGGTAAAATACATGAACTTGTGCTTTATAACCCAAATTGGTTAGAGGGGGTAGGGTAAAAAATACAGAAATAACTCAAAGAAAATTGAAACAAGAACCGGTTGAACCGGGCGATGCTCCCCGAGAAGGTTCTGGACACAGGAAAGTATAAAAAAATGAACAAAGGGCAAAAACTCCAAAATTAGGCAAAGCGGAGTTATGTTTTTTTGCACTGCACTTCTATTCAATGAGATCTATCTATCTATTAAGTTTCCTGATGATATCATAGTTATGTCCCGGGTAAAATTCAAAGTGTAAAAATGAACAAAGGGCAATAACTCCAAAATTAGACCAGGCTTTGTTTAGGTTCTTTAAGCATTGCAGTTCTATCCAATTATATCTAGCTACCTACAAAGTTTCATGTTGATATCTCTAATAGTTTTAAAGTTATGTCCCAGACAAAAGTCAAAAAGTAAAAATAAACAAAGGGCAATTACTTCAAAATAAGGCAAGGCAGAGTAATGATTCTTAAGCACTGCACTTCCACCCAATGAGACTGTAAGTTGTGCACTGCAAACTTACTCAATGAGATCTATCTACCTACAAAGTTTCATGTTGATATCTCTTATACATTTAGAGTTATGTCCCGGACAAAGTTCAAAGTGTAACAAGAGGGCCATGATGGCCCTGAGGTCGCTCACCTGTATATAGGCCCCCCCCAAACCCCCACCCACACCCCCCCCCAACGTTGCAGGGCCAATTTTAACCCAAGGGCTTCTATTTGCACAAACTTGGTAGACACCCATAAGAAGATGTTTCATGCTAAACATCTAAGCTCTAGCTCATTGGGCTTTTTAAAAGAAGAATTTTTTTAAGTTTTTACTATACACATATACATGTAGTTAAAAACAATGACACCCCTGGGGCCGGGCCAGTTTTGACCCCAGGGCTTTTATTTGAACAAACTTGGTAGACACTTATTAGAACATGTTTGATGCTCAATATCTTAGCCATAGCTCTTTGAGTTTTTTAAAAGAAGATTTTTTAAGTTTTTACTATATGCATATAGGGAAAATCAATGACCCCCCGGGGCAGGGCCAATTTTGACCCCAGGGCTTTTATTTGAACAAACTTGGTAGACACTTATTAGAACATGTTTCATGCTAAATATCTTAGCACTAACTCTTTTGGTTCTTTAAAAGAAGATTTTTAAGTTTTTACTATATTCATATAGGGAAAATCAATGACCCCCTGGGGCGGGGCCAATTTTGACCCCAGGGCTTTTATTTGAACAAACTTGGTAGACACCCATTAGAACATGTTTCATGCTAAATATCTTAGCTCTAGCTCTTTGGGTTCTTTAAAAGAAGATTTTTTAAGTTTTTACTATATGCATATAGGGAAAATCAATGACCCCCCGGGGCGGGGCCAATTTTGACCCCAGGGCTTTTATTTGAACAAACTTGGTAGACACTTATAAGAACATGTTTCATGCTAAATATCTTAGCTCTAACTCTTTTGGTTCTTTAAAAGAAGATTTTTTAAGTTTTTACTATATTCATATAGGGAAAATCAATGAGCCCCTGGGGCGGGGCCAATTTTGACCCCAGGGCTTTTATTTGAACAAACTTGGTAGACACCCATTAGAACATGTTTCATGCTAAATATCTTAGCTCTAGCTCTTTGGGTTCTTTAAAAGAAGATTTTTTAAGTTTTTACTATATGCATATAGGGAAAATCAATGACCCCCCGGGGCGGGGCCAATTTTGACCCCAGGGCTTTTATTTGAACAAACTTGGTAGACACTCACTAGAAGATGTTTCATGCCAAATATCTAAGCTCTAGCTCTTATGGTTTTTTAAAAGAAGATATTTAAAGTTTTTTCTTTCGGTTGCCATGGCAACCAGAGTTCTGCATGGAATTAAATTCTTTGAACAATTTTTAAAGGTGACCACCAAAGGAACATTCCTGTGAAGTTTGGATGAAATTGGCTTAGTGGTTTATGAGGAGATGTCATTTAAAGTAAAAGTTTACGGACAGACGATGGACGGACGACGGACGGACGACGGACGGACGAAAAGCGATCACAAAAGCTCACCCTGTCACTTTGTGACAGGTGAGCTAAAAATAAACAAAGGGGGATAATTAAAAAAGTAGGCAAGGCAGAGTTAAGGTTCTTGTTCACTGCACACCTACTCGATGAGATCTATCTACCAACAAAGTTTGATGTTGATACCTATTATAGTTTTAGAGTTATGTCCTGGACAATGTTCAAAGTGTAAAATAAACAAAGGGGGATAATTCAAAAATTAGGCTAAGCAGAGTTACGGTTCTTGTGCACTACACACCTACTCAATGAGATCTATCTACCTACAAAGTTTCGTGTTGATACCTCTTATAGTTTTAGAGTTATGTCCCGGTCAAATTTCAAAGTGTAAAATAAACAAAGGGGGATAATTCAAAAACTAGGCAAGGCAGAGTTACAGTTCTCGTGCACTGCACACCTACTCAATGAGATCTATCTACCTACAAAGTTTCATGTTGATACCTCTTATACTTTAAGAGTTATGTCCCGGACAAAGTTCAAAGTGTAAAAATAAACAAAGGGGAATACAGTGGAGCCTTGCTAATCCGAACCCTTCTAATCCGGAATCCTTTCTTATCCGAACAAAGTGTCCGGTCCCGATTTTATTAATTCTATTTTCAATAGTAAAAAACCTTTCGGATCCGGAACCTGTCTACTCCGTATTCCGGACGATTTTGTAAATTTTTGTTCTTATTTTACTCTAAAATTAACCTCTGGGATCCGAACAGATTTTGCAAAATGTCACACCTACATTCAAAATATCAAAAACTCGCACATCGTGCAGGTGTATAAACAACACCAAATTGTTAAGAGTAATTTTGCTTGATTAATGGGTGAAACGTTTTATTTGCGAAGGTGTGAAAATTACACTGAGCTTGCCTTGATATCTACTATAATTGCTTAATTGATTGTTTATCGTCACCTTCAATAAAAATTTTGATATAATGCAATAGAAATATCTTTTTATCTTCTGTAATGGATTTAATGACATGTGATTAAGTAATGAAAATTGATGGAAATGTCAGTGAATTCGGATAATCACTAAATCGGATAAGAGTAAACAACAATTGACAAATGCTGGTACAAATATTTAATCATGTTTCAGCCTTCTGTTTAACATCGTAGATTAACTTACCCTTGAGAATATAACATTTTTGCTTATTTATTTACTTTTATTTATCTATTTATTTTTTGTATTCACATGTATTAAAATGAACGATAAGAGATTGCAAAAATAAATAATTTTATTGCAATTTCAAATGCATTCCCGTTTTCTTTCCTTAAACTATTCTGCCAATAACATGAACAAACATGTAAAAAACCTTCTAATCCTGAAACCTTTCTAATCCGGAAACCTTTCTAATCCGAACTTTTCTTCTGGTCCGGACGAGTTCGGATTAGACAGGTTCCACTGTAATTCAAAAATTAGGCAAGGCAGAGTTACGGTTCTTGTCCCCTACTCAATGAGATCTATCTACCTACAAAGTTTCATGTTGATACCTCTTGTTGTTTCAAAGTTATGTCCCGGACAAGAAAAGGGGACGGACGGAAAGACGGATGGACAAGGCGGCGACTATATGCTCCCCCGAAATTTTTCGGGGTGCATAAAAACCCAATAGATCACAAAATGTTATCTGTAGCCCTGGTAAACTAAATGAACATATCTGCTGCTACTTTAAGAGATTTCATGATCAAATTGCAATTTTAAGCAGAATACAGTCCACTCAAACTCTATAAAGTAGGCTGACATGGTTTTACACTGGAGACATAAGCGTGTCATTATCACTGTTAGCAAGGACAGGTTTTCCTTTAAAAGAATTAATGTTAATTTACCTTTTACTTCCTGTTTTTCTTTTATTATTGCCGTTAGTTTCTTCTTTTATTTTGTCCCCAAAATTTGGATCTGTTATGCCTTCTTTGATATCAAGGCCCAAAATTTTCTTGGATGAGCCGTTCACATTAAAACTTAGAATTCCAAATTCAGATACGACAGGAGAATCATCTGGTCCATTCAAATCAGCTTTAATTTTCCATTCTTTACTGTCAGATCCACTTTCTTTAACTCCAGGTTCTACTGAATAAAGTAAAGCTGTTTCTTTGTTATTTTCAGCACAAGGTTGTTCAATTGACCGATCATCAATAATTTTATTAGACTGTGTATTGTCATTACACTGGGCACTGTAAGTGTCTGCATAACTTAACTTTTCATCATCACCATCACTGTAATCTTCATTTGTACTATCTACAGTATAGACATAGCCATCTTTGTTAGAGTTAGGCACAACATTAACATTGTAATCATAACCAGAACCAAGCAGACTGGTTTCTCCTTGTCTTATTGTTTCCTTCTGTCTTCCTTGAACTAATCCAGTTCTCCCATTATTTTCTATCAACACACTGGAATGCCCAGACTGTAACTGATCAAATGAGTTATCCTGAAGAATTATTGTCTGATTTTCAGTTTGTTGTTCATTCAACAAAGACTCATTAGCTTTGTTTTGAAAGATGTTATGTCTTTGGTCTTCAATATGCTTAACTTCTACTTTAACTGCCTCCTCGGGGGAATAATCCTTGTTCCCAGAGATTTTCTGGTCGGAGCAGTTACTTTTTCTATGGAGTACATAATTAAGTAATCCGGAAATGGTCTGGTTACAAACAATACAGAGGTGCCTATCGTCATCATCCATTATAGCGTCCTGAAATTAACAATATATACATGTATATAAATACATGAAAACAGGAGGACCATAATGGCTCTCCTGAGATCAATTCCTAGAAAAAGCTGTTAACTGATTAACTGGCTCACATTTATAGTAATAATA
Source organism: Ruditapes philippinarum (assembly GCF_026571515.1). Classification (NCBI taxonomy): domain Eukaryota; kingdom Metazoa; phylum Mollusca; class Bivalvia; order Venerida; family Veneridae; genus Ruditapes; species Ruditapes philippinarum. The sequence continues at coordinate 406,203 of NW_026856414.1, forward strand.
CATGCTCAAATTTTGATCTCACACACTTAAATACACAAGTTGCTAAATTTAAACAAGAATCTGTGTTTGATAAACACAAATGCCCCAGCGCTCACTGTTGTCAATAATTTAACTTTAGAGAGTGAAGTAGCTAATTTGTATGGAAGAAAACCAATTATGTGTAGAAATCTGTAATTGGCACCCTTGATCTTGACCAACTGACCCCTACCTCCATCAATAGGAAGAATATCATGCAAGTTATTTTCCTACCAAATATGAAATAAATCTGTCAATAAATAAAGGCTGTATGGGCAAAAGTGTAAAAAAACTATTTTTAGCACTGTTGACCTTGACCCAACTGACCCCTTACTCCATCCAAAGGAAGAATACCATGTAAGTTATCTTCCTACCAATTATAATACAAATCTGTCAATAAGTAAAGGCTGTACGAGCAAAAGTGTAAAATCTATTTTTAGCACTGGTGACCTTGACCCAACAGACCCCTACCTCCATCCAAATGAGAATACCTCAATTTTATGTTCCTACAAAATATACAAGACATCTGTCGATAGAATAAGGTTAATACACCTGTAAAAGTGTAAAAAATCTATTTTTGACATTGGTGACCTTGACCCAAATGACCCCTTACTAAAGGAAAAGGAAGAGGACTTCCCTTGGTATGACTATTATAAACATGAAAGACATTAACTTAACAAGAGCGATCAGTGATCACATGTGTCGCCTCATGATGGCCAATTTCATGTTGGGACAAGTTTTGTGACAGACAGACAGACAGACGGACAGTGCACAACTAGACTTGGTACTGATCATTCCTGTAAAGTTTGGATGAAATTGCACAAGTAGTTTATGAGGAGTAGTCCGGACAAGCTTTTGTGTATCTGGCAACACACAGAACAAGAGGGCCATGATGGCCCTGAAGTCGCTCACCTGTATATAGGCCCCCGGAGCGGGGCCAGTTTAAAGCCCGGGGCTTTTATTTGAACAAACTTTGTAGACAACCATTAGAAGATGTTTCATGCTAAACATTTAAGGTCTAGCTCGTTGGGATTTTTAAAAGAAGATTTTTTAAAGTTTTTTCTTTACACATATAGTTAAAAACAATGACACACCTGGGGCAGGGCCAGTTTTGACCCCAGGGCTTTTATTTTAACAATCTTTGTAGACACTTACTAGAAAATGTTTAATGCTTAATATATAAACTTTAGCTATTCGGGTTTTTTCAAAGAAGATTTTTAAGTTTTTGCTATACTTGTATAAGGAAAATCAATGTCCCCCGGGGCGGGGCCAATTTTGACTCCAGGGCTTTTATTTGAACAAACTTTGAAGACACTCACTAGAAGATGCCTCGTGCTTAATATCTAAACTCTAGCTATTTGAATTTTTTCAAAGAAGATTTTGCAATTTTTGCTATAGTTTTACACATATAGGGAAAATGAATGACCTCCGGGGTGGGGCTAATTTTGACCCCAGGGCTTTTATTTGAACAAACTTTGTAGACAATCACTAGAAGATGTTTCATGATTAATATCTAAACTCTAGCTATTTGGTTTTTTCCAAAGAAGATTTTTTAAGTTTTTCCTATACACATAAAAGGAAATTTGGAAAATCAATGACCCCCAGGGCCGGGCAAATTTTGACCCCAGGGCTTTTATTTGAACAAACTTCGTAGAAACCCATTAGAAGATGTTTCATGCTAAATATCTTAGCTCTAGCTCTTTGGGTTCTTTAAAAGAAGATTTTTTAAGTTTTTACTATATGTATATAGGGAAAATCAATGACCCCCTGGGGCGGGGCCAATTTTGACCCCAGGGCTTTTATTTGAACAAACTTGGTAGACATTCATCAGAAGATGTTTCATGCCAAAAATCTAAGCTCTAGCTCTTTGGGTTTTTTTGAAGAAGATATTTTAAGTTTTTTCTTTTGGTTGCCATGGCAACTAGTGTTCTGCATGGAATTAAATTATTTGAACAATTTTCAAATGTGACCACCAAAGGAACATTCCTGTGAAGTTTGGATGAAATTGGCTTAATGGTTTATGAGGAGATGTCATTTAAAGTAAAAGTTTACGGACGCCGGATGGACGCCGGACGAAAAGCGATCACAAAAGCTCACCCTGTCACTTTGTGACAGGTGAGCTAAAAAATCACCTTTTTATCAAAGGGCCATAACTCGGCCAAAAATCATTTAACCGGAAAACCCGTGCAATATGCGCAAGGACTTGAGCTACAGATCAATCCTGTAAAGTTTCATTGAAATTGCATTAGTGGTATAAGAGAAGTAGTCCAGACAAACTTTAAAAATAAAAATTATTAAAGGGCCATAACTCTGACAAAAATCATTGAACCAGAAAATGCTGACAATATGCACAACTAGACTTGGTACTGATCATTCCTGTAAAGTTTGGATGAAATTGCATCAGTAGTTTATGAGGAGTAGTCCGGACAAGTTTTGTGACGGACAGACAGACGACGGAATGTCGCCACTACTACGTAGAGGCGACACAAAAATAATGGCTGTATGAGCAGAAATGCTTAGATTTATTTTTTTTACATAAGTGACCTTGACCTAGAGATGCCTAACGCCACAAAAAAATAGAGGACCGTTAAAGGTATCCACCTACCAAATATGAAAGATATCATTAAATAAATTAAGTAATTAGGTGAATTTTTTTGATAAATCCAACTTGGCGGAATAGGTTAACCATACAAGCCCTATTTTCAAAGTGATAAAAAGGGAAATTACTGGGAAAATGGATGGCACATTTATATAACTTGGCAATATCATGTACATTGTATTGATAAGTAAGTGTGAAAATTATTAAGCCATTAGTTCAGAAAGAACATAAGATATTTCCAACTTGCCGGTTTAGGTTAACCTGATAACCATTATTCATTTTCTAAGTGCTGAAAAGGGCCATTACTTGGTGCAAATGGAAGCCATAGTTATGTAACTTGCCCAGATCATATACTTTGTATGGATTAGTAAGTGTGTAAATTACGTCTGTACGTCACTTTGTGAGTGATGAGGCAGCAATGTGTTTGAGAGTTTGACAGCATACACGTCAGGGTAATTGGCTTGTAGTTAACTAGGTTTGATCTGTGGCCTTCTTGTAGATTGGGGCTACATTTGCGACGTTCAGATGTCATTGTTTTAAGGATACATATAATTGACTTTATCTTCTCACCGGCACTTGCTTTGTGGGGTTATGTTGACTATAAGTTTTTCTTTGCTATTGGCACTTATTAAGATGTTAGGCATTCTTTAGTGTTGCTCTTTCTTGACTTCAGGTTGTGGCACAGGATTTGCGTCATAACCATGGGTGGCCATGATTCGTTATAGCCAAAGCATTTTACAGTGCTAGTTAAATAAACTATATTTGTAATGATCCAAGCGTTTTATGTTGAAGAAATTTGGAGATACATTAAATTTACTTTGTTGTTTAAAAATATCCAACTGTTTTCTTACTTAACAAACATTTGTTGAGACTTTTTGACATACACAGTAGTGTTTAGTCTACGAGAGGGACAAATTTAGGGCACCCACGACGATATTACAGTGTGTTTAGTCTAGGACAGGGACAAATTTAGGGCACCCTACGATATTGAGTCTAGCGCAGAGATGAATTTTGGCAGTGATTTTTCTCACTTAATGGGGATGAGTCCTTAGTCACTTGATTTTGGGAAAAATTATCGCTAAAATTGCTAATTTGGGAAGTAAAAAAGCAGGTTTAAGTTCAGATATTTGGGAAAACTGCATGATTTTAAAGAAAATTTCAATTGGGAAGAGGCCATTTATCAGAGTCTGTTATATAAGCAGGAAAATCACTGTTAGGGTACCCGATGACATATGTCCTTGAAATTCATTTTACAGAATGAGTCAAGATTAGATTTAAAGTGGTATTTAATCTTTTTTCCAATTAGAAGGGGACTTACTTGAAATTGCTGAATTAGTAAATTTTCTTTTGATTCTGTGTTGTGGTAAAGTTTGTTGGGAAATTTAAAAGAATCCGGGTCAGCTCGGCCCTAAAACATACTCGGCCCCCGAGTCAGCTCGGCCCTATTCCAACTCGGCACGGGTCAACTCGGCCCACTTTAATGGGTAAAGGACATCAAAGGACTCCTATTGTCACGGGCTATTATTATCAATCAATGTGTATGTTAAAGATACCGATTAATCAGGTGATAATTATGATTGACTCATTCATTCAAATTTGATTAGTGACCACCTGCAATTAATTAGAAGCTTATGCTATTAAGTAAACATGTTTTTGTTTCATATTTTTTTGAAAATTACTTTACAAACAAAATGCGTCTAAGGAAACACATTTTTATTATATCTATATTCACAGGCACAAGTATCGGACCTGGGAAGAAAAAAATATGAAGTTATTTTATCAATATGTTCATATTTTTTCTTCCCAGGTTCGATAATCTTGCCTGTGTCTTTATTAATTTTATCGAATCTGCAAGACAAATAAATAACTTTTTTTTCTAAATATACTTTATTTCAGCAGAGGTACAATGTATAATTATATAATAATAATAATATATTTCTTATTATTCATTTACCTTAACAACATGCAAAGCAAAGTAAATGCGTTATAGGCCTATATATTTTTGTAAAGTGGGCCGAGTTGACCCGTGCCGAGTTGACCCGTGCCGAGTTGGTATAGGGCCGAGTTGACTCTTTTCCATTTAAAAGAGTGGAAGCCATGCTGAATCTTGTTTTGAATGCTTGAGGAGGCAGTTTCTTGGTGTTTGGTTGTGTTGTGACAATTTTGTATGCATTTTTACTAAATTCAGAGATGTTAATGCTAAAAAAATAATTTACGTGGAAATTGAATCAAACAATTTTATGACTGACACAATTGTCTCATTTGTGTTGAACTAACAAAAGCTGAAATTTATGAGGTGGCGAGTGTTGGGCAAGTGACAGGAATCTGGATGCCGACTCCTTCACCTGCAATAATACATGCAAAAAGCAGCAATACTTGGTCAAAACCCTCAATTACTTTGTTTGAGCAAATATAACTTACTTCACAGTTCAATATCAGTGGAATTAATTAGCCCTAATTGTTAAATTGCAAATTGTTAAAAATGTTCATTCATATTATGCCGTGCACGAATAACTTCTTTAAAATATCGTTTCAATCTAGCATCATTCGGAACCTAAAGTACGGAAAGTATTTTAATGTTAAGTAATGTTGGATTAAGTTACATAAATTTGATAAATCGTGTAACTTACATTTGTAATGTGTTTCACATGAACAACGTGTATATAATTATCTACGGTTTAAAAAAGTACAAATATGATGACCAGAATGAAATAAAAGGAACACATGTAAATTTACATTTTGTAAGGTTAACTGGCCCCTTCAATTTAAATTTAATTTCACTTTAATTAGTGTCAATATCACATATATGTATTTTAATTCACAGACTGGACAAGTGGAAGGTGGATAGAATCACCAGGAAAACTTACCTTACCATATTCACTGCCAACTACCACGAAGTTACCATGGCATTGCATCAATATACAATCACCTCTGAGGTAACAAACACAAAAAAATATTGCATTCTTTTGTCTGCAAACTGATATCTACATGTACATGTCTATATTTAACACAGTTTTTTTTTCCTGACAAGCTTTCCTGACCCCACCCCCGACACACACATATACCTCAATTATTGTCACCACTTTTTTGTAAGTATTGACATAGAGCTTTATATATGTAATAATTTTTTCTGATATTGATTACATTGAAACAAAAATCAAGAATAAAGAAGTTATATTTGGATGTAGAAGCACTGAAACTATTTTGAGAATTACGATGCTTTATGTTGTCAGAACAATTAGAAAAGGTCCATTGAAAAATGTATAATTTGTGTTATATCTCTACATGCAATGTCGTTTTATATATCCTTGTTGGTTATTATTATTTCCTCATAAGTATCATTTAAGTGATTATCCTGTTCGTGCTCTGTGTTGTGTCCTGTCCTGTTTTTGTTTGGGGTTCTCCTTCGTTCCTTGCCGGATTGCGTTCATTGAACTGGTTGATTTTGTGTATCATCATGGAGATTAATTAGTGTATGTATATCTGTGGTATCATATTTATGGCGAAATTGCAAAATTTGTCGGTTTCAAATATTTTAACACTAGGCAAATAAGAATAGTGTCCATATTAAGTCCCAGGAAAAAAATCATTAGTTAGGTAAGTTAATAAGAAAATATTAATATGCTTCTTAGAATCAGTATTTAATGGTGTTTGGATATTTCTGGAATCTGTAAATGTTAAATAATTAATTCTTATATATTTGTATGTCTTTTCAAGACAAATACATGTAGTTTAAAGTGTAACACTTTAACAGGAGTTTGTGCCACCCTTGTTCATAAGGTATACCTTTAGTTTGTGCCACTCTTGTTCATAAGATATACCTTTTAGTTAATGTATTTTTGTTACAATAGAAAGAACGGATAAAAATAAGTACCTGTAATTAAGATATCATGAAACTTCATCTATTCACTGCGTTTGATTTTCTTTTGTCAAAGTAAAATAATTTTTGGAAGATTATGAATATTTTTAAAAAAAATATCATAATTACGTACTAAGATATTTTATTGAAATTAAGATCAAGTCTTAATGATGTCACAGAGACTACTTCAAACGATATGAAAATTTTCATATTAATTTTCGCGAAAGTTACAAAATGAGTAAATTCGAGCTTTTTTTAAAAGTAAATAAAAGTCTTAACTAATATATTTTCAATATATGATAAATGTCGTCTATAGATCATGCATTTACCAATTTCACAATACTTCCCCATATTCTAGATGGTGTAGCAGCTACTTTCGATACTTCTATGGCAAAGTTTTTCCTTCTTCACTTATGTTGTCTTTGAAATTATGTACAATTTGAATAATTATTTTTATGCAAGAACAGGTTTGAACATGTTTTGTTAGTTTAAACAATTTATATTTCCAAAAATTTCTAACATAGATTCATAAATTACAACCAGAAGACATTGAATGACTTTATAATTTAATTAAATTCGGAAGAGGATTTGAAAACAAGTCAAAAACATATAAATGCATTTCCTCGGCGGGTTGGAAAGAATGACGGCATTTGTTTTTGTTCATCATATATTAACCATGGATGTGTAATTATGGTCAAACCACATATTGATTTGAAGTAAGATTTTTCCTATGGTACGAAAAGATGATCATCTAACATTTTTCCTTTTCTGTCAAATGGTCAAACTCCTCACCGAGACTTCGGGATTTAGACAATTGGCTCATCAAGCCAATTCGAAAAGACGAACAGCCACATTAAACTTCTTAGATGTGGGCATTGAAGAAATGTTAGGTGGTAGCTGTTCTATTAGAAAACTGTTCTGGGAAAGAATAAGAACTTGCCATTAACAAAATCATAGGGAAAAAATGGCAAATACAATATCATTCAAAATTTGAATAAAAAACATGCATTAAACTCATAGACATTCATCTATTTGATAGACAGCTGGTATATCCCTATAGTTTCATAGTATGTTGGGAAAAGCAAGAGAAATAAAAAAAAAACAGATAGCATGAAAAGTATCATGAACATCACGTACAATTCATCTTAAGTAACAATATTTGGATGCATGATTTCATTTCGGTCATCTATTGCATCATGAGCTTGGCAACTTTATTTTTTATTAATTGACAGCAACTTTTTTAAAAGGCGGAGCAAGGTGGGTGCATGTATGCTTAGAATGCTTGTTTGATTGTTCACTTTTGTTTTTAGTTTTTTTTGTGCACCCATTTTATTTTGCTTAGATTAAATGCTGTATGTTATTTTTCCTTTAAACCCCGTATTTTTATGTTAGTTGTATCCTTGCTGTCTGGCTTATATATGTTTGTTTTTATTAAAATTCCTGATTTTCCTTCCATTATGCTGAGCATGCAACTTTATTTAAGTTAACTTTGTTTGTTATCCTGTATGTGCTTTATTTAACGTTTTTTCTTTATCACAAAACTTTTATGTACTTTTTAAGTAAGTCATATTTTAGAAAATCTTATAATTATGTATAAACTGTTGTCCCTTGAAATTCAATATGTGCTATGCATGTCTTCATACTGTGCTTTAATCTTTCATCTTATTGTATAGTTCTTCTCAATGTTGCTACCTTTATTTCATGCCTACAGATGCTTCTAGCTTTAAATGTTTTTACTTTTCAAATCTGTTATATGTTAGTAATTATGTTATGTCTCTGTCATTGTCGGTAAATAGCTTATTAGCTAATGTTTCTAGTAATTTGTAAACCGACTTGAAATAAAGTCTCTTGTATCTTGTATGACATGACCTATATTATTTTAGCTTGATTAGTATATAAATAGTGTATAAATAGAATAAATAAAAATAGGGGCAAAGGGGGAAGATACTTACCGTAGACGAGAAAACAACAAGAGACACAAACGTGTCACCGAAACAGTATCAAACAACATAGACAGACATCTAAGGAACACAGAGGGGCGCCGCCTTGGAACGGTCAGCAGCATAAATACTGCTGGGGAGTTTAAACCGGTTAATGGTGCACCAAACCTCGCTCTTAGCCCCACCATGTTCCTATAAACAAGACAGTGTAAATAAAATGAATCCCCGCCAAGTGAAATTCTAACAGTTGTTATGGTTACAAAAGGTTAAATAAGTAAAACACTAAAATGATCATGTAGAAACATATAAAAGTAAACCCAATGACCATAACAAAAGTACTCGATGTCTTAAAGGAAGACAGAGCAACAAGAAAATCACCTACAAGGGCCCGACGAAGAAAGACAGAAGACAAACATTAAGGCAATTCAGTCCCAAAGGGCTTTAAGAACTGTACATCATAGAGTCTCCTACTTGGTCCGTAATCAAAAGAGGAAAGCGTAGCGTCCAACTGTAAATGGTATGAACACTAAGCATGCGGTATGTCTTAAAATAGTAGGGTCATAACCCCTTTTAATAAAACGTTTAATTAATTTAGTAAACACAACAGAAAAATTACAATGACCCAAGATTTTACGAAGTTTGTAAACAACATCCCCGTAAAAATCAGGCTGGCTAATCCCTTGTCGCAGAAGTGTTTTTAGATCACTATTGAATTTTGAAATTAAATCAAAGTTACGATAGTAAAATTTTGTAAAATATTTACGTAATTTATAATAGCGGTAGCCCTGTTTGAGTAGCTTACCGGTAATGAAAATATTTCGCTAGTTAAAATCCCTTACGTTGCTACAAGCCCTAGCGAATCTAATTAACTGAGATATATAAACCCCGTAAGATGTTGCATTCGGTACGTCTCCATCCAAATGAGGATAATTTACTATACTAAAATCAAAGTCATCTCTTTTATCATAGATTTTCGTGTGAATAGAATTGTTTTTGATAGTGATATGAAGATCCAAAAATGATGTTGTTAAATTTCAAGAATTTGTTTTATTAAGTTGTAGCTCAGTAGGATAAATTTTATTTGATCAAAATAAGAATTATCTAAATTAAAAATGTCATCAAGGTATCTGGAAGTGTTATTAAATGCTGATATAACCTCTTGTTGTGTATTTTCAGAGAGACTCAACATAAAGTCTCTTTCATAGCAATATAAAAACAAATCAGCGACCAGGGGTGCACAATTAGTACCCATAGGAATTCCTATTATTTGTTTGAATAGGGTATTACCAAACCTGACATAAATATTGTCTAAAAGAAAAGAGGGTGCTCAACAAACTTCGTCACAGGTCCACACAGTATACTGTTTTACAATACAGTTTGTAAAGAAGGCTTTTTGAGAGTTACATGCAAGAAATGTAACTTTTTCCCGTGCAAAGGTTTTCTGAATAAGGGAAATTAATTTATCATTAATTAAATTATGTGGCAGTGTAGTGTAAAGGGTAGAAAAATCGTATGTACTGACAGTTGAAGCCTGATAGTTCTTAAGTTTTAATTTATCCAGAATTTCACCGGAATTCTTAATGGACCAAAATAGATGTTTACCGGTATTTTCGTACACTTTATCACAGTATCTAATTACATGCGTTTTAATGGCAGTCAAACAAGACGTTAATAAAATAGAAAGTTTAATTGTTGTGCTAGATGTAGAATTAGCAATGAATCTGCATGGCTTTGTAAGACGCGCTATATATTAGCGTGTTGAAAGTGAAACTTTGTACAATTAAAAACAACAACAAAAAAAAAAATAGTTGGTTATCCACTGTATTCTTTATACTAAAATATTTTGAAATACCCGAAAGTCAATATAGTGATAAGAATCTATATTTTGTTGTACGAAAACTACTGTTGAGTACTTTTAAACTTCAATATATGGATAAATTGAAAAATGCGGTAGACAATAATGGAAAACTACGTACTTATGCACTGTTTAAAACAAATTTTTGTAGGGAACTTTATTAAGCAGTAATCAAAGATAAAAATATTAGAGCTTGTTTTACAAAGTTAAGGATAAGTTCTCACAAATTACAAATAGAGATCGGGAGATATAAAAAATCAAGTCTGATAAAATATTTTGTGAAGTATGCAACTCAAATGCAGTTGAAGACGAGCTACATTTTGTTACTGCTTGCAATGCTTTTACTAGTCAACGCAGCATTTTATATTATGAAATAAAACATAAGAATTTAAGCTTCTAAAAAATGTCTGAAATAAGCAATTTCATTTGGTTATGAAAAAATCATAAAACAATTTGTAGATTTTATTTTTACTTGTTTTAAACTCAGAAATGATAATGAGAAAACATAAATTAATTTAACTTGGTATTTGTGGTTTTTGAGGGACATGTGTATTGTAAAGTGTTGTTACAAAACAGGTATAGGCTTACTTTTTGTGTTAGTTGAATGTTATTCGGAAGAATACTAAAGACATAATGTCATTATTAATTCATACACACACACACACACACACACACACACACACATATATATATATATATATATATATATATATATATATATATATATATATATATATATATATATATATATATATATATAATATATATATATATATATATATATAAAAATCGCACGAAAAATCGGCACGCCGCAGCCGGGACTCGAACCACGGGTCTCTGGATTGCCGGTCCAGTATGGTTCGAGTCCCGGCTGCGGCGTGCCGATTTTTCGTGCGATTTTTCTATGTATAATTTCACGCTCATGACTTTCTTTCTTTCATATATATATATATATATATATATATATATATATATATATATATATATATATATATATATATATATATATATATATATATATATATATATATATATATATATATATATATATATAAATAAAACAAAAAACACAGTCCATGAGTTAACTTATTTAATTATTTGCCAACCGGTTTCTCTTATGATCATCAGGCAAATGTGACGTCGTCGCATAGTAACGACGACGTTTTTGTGTACACATGTGTACGCATAATCTAAAAATAGTAACGTATAATGAAGTTACTATTTTTAGATTATGCGTACACATGTGTACACAAAAACGTCGTCGTTACTATGCGACGACGTCACATTTGCCCTGATGATCATAAGAGAAACCGGTTTGGCAAATAATTAAATAAGTTAACTCATGGACTGTGTTTTTTGTTTTATTTATATGTGACTTTTTTTCCGGCACTTGTTTTCATTTTTTGTATATATATATATATATATATATATATATATATATATATATATATATATATATATATATATATATATATATATATATATATATATATATATATATATATATATATATATATATATATATATATATATATATATATAATTATGATGTTTAATTCTAATAGTTAGCGAAACTCTGTCATTTACTGTGTTTGTTTGTTTTGTTTTTCTTTAAGATCATTGTTGTTACTATAATACAAATCAAGTTTTGGTTTCTTTAACGTCTTTATTTGATCTTTGATCTCATTATTATTATTGTGATTTACATGTCATGTAACATAGTTTGTTTAGAAATCAAAGTTATTCTATTCTTTTCTATTTATTCACTAAAGGCGCGTCATAGAAAAATGATTCTTTTTCACTTCAAACACTCTTTATCTTAGATATGTGATAAATAGAATATTATCGTGTAAGTTCACTACTAAATTTTTTGAACTCGCCAGATGCTCGCATAACATAACTTTATTCAACTTGTACATGTATTAATCTTACACTCATTCAATACCCTCTATCTAAGATTGAAAGGAAGTAGGTATTTAAAGAACGCAGCCCCCGACAGAAGTCACCCTGAGTACCTGTGCAGGTTACCATATTGTCCGTTTTTAATAAAAATATTTTGTTACGTAGCAAAAATATACCAACAGAGCAGAAATCATATAGAAATTGAAAGGTACACACACATTACGATAATTTTTAACTTTTATTGTTTTATTATTTCGTTGGGTTCTTTACCTGCACTTTGCGTGCGCATCTTACAATTCCTCCAAATTGAAAATTTAAAGGTAAATGCATAGAATTACTGCATTTAGTGTAGTTTGATGTGCAATAATTTCAATACACAAGTTTTGCACATTATAATAGATCTATTTCCAAGGCAGGAATATTTCATATAAAGATATAAATAGAAATTAATCATCTATAAATGTTTTAGTTTACATTAGCAGCAACTACTTCCGGTTGTCAAAATTGTGTTTTCGTAATATTGAGGTTTATTTTTGCTGCTTTAGCAACTACTTTCGATACTTGTATGATAACGTTTATGATATCATTCCTATTTTTCCTCCTGCACTCATGTTGTCTTTGAAATTATGTACTATTTGAATTATTATTTCTATGCAAGAACAGGTTTGAACATGTTTTATTCATCATAGTTCTCATGATAAGCTTAGTTTATGATCATTAGAAGTAAGATTCTTCCTATGACATGAAAGGATGATTGTCAAACATTTTTCCTTTTTTGTCAAACTTCTTTGCAGGGGTGTGGAAATATAATTTTTGCCACTTACGGGTCCGTGGACATGTTTGGCTGAAATTTTTACTAGAATCTAGTTCACAGCTTAACTTTACCCGCCAATTTAAAAAAACATTGGCCATATGTTTTAATGAAAGATATTGGGAGGGCAACAGTGTCCTTTGATAGTAAGGTGTGATCAGATTTCCCTATGTAAAAACAATAATTTCTGCAGTTTGAGGAAACATTCTACAAATTTTATAAGGCAGTAGATCATGTCGAAATTAAAACTCAAACTGTCAAGCATGACCACCATTTTGTGTAGATCAACTTAGGGCTTTGGTTGAGCAACTTTTGTCGTACATTTTTGAAATTTTTTTGGCCACCTGCCATATTTTTTTTTGTTTGAAATCAAACCCCTGTTAGTTAATCACAGAACCGTTTCTTAATGCTATCATGGTATGCAGCTAGTGCATGTTAATTAAATGAAAATCAGATGTGATTTGTGTTGTGTATAAAAGATCTACAAACTCACACATCAATTTTACAATGTAATTGTAACACATCCATTTTACGATGTAACATGTCTACATTTTATATTTGATTTAAGTTTTACCCCATTATAAATTAATAAACATTGTAACAGACAAACATATCGGTCGCTGACTTGAGATCACAGGTCCCTCACCGCTGTAGGTTCGATCCTCACTTGGGTCGACATCTTTCATGTGAGGAAGCCATTTAGCTGGCTTATGGAAGGTCGGTGGTTCTACCAAGGTGCCCGCTCGTGCCTGAAATAATGGCCGGAGGGGCACCTGGGGTCTTCCTCCACCAATAAAGCAGGAAAAAATCGATGAAAAATCTCGGCGGGACGCTCTAGGATGGCCCGACTTGAGTGTATGGTCTCCCATATGGGCTTTCCGGCAGCAACCTTAAATAAACGCATTTTAAAAAAAAAAAAGACAAACATATAACTTCCACCCTTTCTTGTTGATTGTACAGAGTTGCCTTGTGAATTAATCAGTTATCCAGTCAAACATAAACAACTTTGTCCTGATTTATCAATTAATTAATTATTAATGAAGTGTTAAATTTTTCTTGTAATGTGAACCAAAGTTTTATTTTCCTGTTACAGGTGGTTTACAGATGTACCTAATGCCAGTATGACAGATGTAGACCATATACCTGTGAAGGACACCAATATTGGTGGTAAGTAACTTTTTACATACATGTAGTTTTGAAAACATGAAATTATGTCTCTAAAAAAAATTTTTCTTGCCTCTATATATTCTATAATACAATAATAAAATTTTAATAGTGAAACTACACTTTAAATTGACACCATTGTAAGTTTGACAGTTTTAATTTATTGAACTGCCTGTTTTAATACTCTGACAGTCATCAGGATAGTTTTTATAGTTAATTTAAATATCTATTTTCTTTATCAAATGATTACTTGTATTATAGATATTTGCTGTAATATTCTCCCATTAGTTAATTTGCTTGTGGAATGTTGAGAATAATACTGTAAGTGTTATAATGAATTAATTTCTAGGTCTGGAACAGAGGGCTGCCCAGCAAAGACGGATGGTGAGCAAATGGGATAGAAGTGAGCTTGAAGATAAATACCTTCGTCTTTCCGAGGAAAACATCATTCTGAAAAAACATGCCCGCAAACAGGAAGATAAAATTAAAAGGTATGTTTTGCTAACTGAAAAATTATTCCAGTTTGATCAAAAGTCATTGATTCACTGTTTTTAATTTGTAAAGGCAAGTGTTATCATGGAGTATGACTGTATGTTTTCTTTGGCTAAGAAAAACGTCATGATATTTTTACAAAATGTGAATTCAGCATCAGTTATATCATTTCAAAAGAAAAAGGAGTTCAATAGAAATTATTTTTTGCAGTGTTCCTATTTCTGTTGCGCAGAAAATCGGTAAAAGCCATTATTTTCTATATAGTTCGTAGAAGTTATGCCTTTTTACTTACTGTCAAGGCTTGCAGATAGCTCTTATTTTTATTTCGGTTTGATTATGTAACTAGTCTTAATTTAACTGAAAATCTATGATGTATGTGTCCAGCTTGCACTTTATTTGTCCATTGTTAATTCAATGTAATTTCAATGTCTGTGTCACTTTCTGTGTTAGCTGTTTATGAAGAAAATTTAAAAAATGTCTTTTACAAAAGATATTGAATTTATTTCAGGATGGCAACAAAGTTGTTACGTCTGGTAAATGATAAAAAGAAAACTGCGGACACAGAAGGCCATGTTGGAGGAGGGGGTGGTATGTTTATTGTTTTTATTTGTTTGGGTCGTCAGAATGGTAGCGAAATTTCAGACTCTAATGCTGTTAATTGCAATTGCCGAAAGTAGTCCGCATTTTTGAAGCGGTTACTTCCCTTTATATGCACACTAACGCCGAAAAATTCAGGGGAGATCACTGCGTAAAGATGATCAAATGACAGGCGCATTAATTTTCATGCAAAATAATTCCTGAATGGTCGAAAATTTCTAATATTGTTTTATTCTTTATAGGTATACATGCTTATAGTAAGCTCCATGATTATTTACATCTGTGTTAAACAACAGTTAGCGTCGTTACAAACCTAATTTAGAATAATATGGTTTTCTTCAGGCCGTTAACATATAAATTCACCGTGGCCGAGGGGTTTGCGCGCTCGCTTAGGAAGCGAGAGGTCTGGAGTTCAAATCCCAGTTAATGCAACTCATTTTTTTTTTCAAATTGTTTAAGTCAAATAAACATTGGATTGAATATCAGTGCTGCAATTAGTCTTATAGCCAATTTACTACAATTAAAACGCTGGAAAGCATTGGTGGCATACAAAAACAAATTGGGTAATAATCTCACAACCTTCACCTTTCTGACATTCTGAGACCCAAACAAATTCAGTGCCTTCTGTGCTTTGATTTATTATGTAAATGAGTTAGGTTCTTGTTGACATGTTTGTAATTTTAGTTGATAGCTTACAAATTTATTTTATTACATAAGAGAAATACTGATGAAATTCATTCATATTTTTTCATTATCTTATAATACATAATTCTTGTTTACTTCTTCCATTTATGGACATTATTTCTTCTACATGTAGTTCTAAAGTTATTATCATAATTAACAATAAATTACCACAATTCACTCTTAATTACCAAAATTCACCATTAAATTTGTCTGTATATTTGTTAGGTAAAAGAATTAGAGATGTAGAGACAGAAGAGAAAATGGAAGAATTACAAGATAAGATTAGAGACCTTGAAAAGCAGAATCACCAATACAGGGAAAAGGTAAACTGGGAATTTTAAACATATATAATATAATACAGACAAAAGTTATTTAATGTTGTTGCAAATTTACTTTAATATAATTGATGTGATACTGATGTGAATTTCTTTATCATAAATGTATTTGTGGAGAATTTTGAAACATCTCACAAAGTGCATAGTAAAGTTTAAATTTAAAATAAATATTATTCCAATTGTTCTTTCAGCTTTTATATGAAATTTGTGTCTGTTAGGTACATCAGAGTTTTATGTTTAAACTATCTACTCAGTTAAATGCCGTGCTACTTGTTGTCTATGGCTAAAATATCAGTCTTAAGATAACATAAATACTATTTAATTTTATATTTGCCTTCACAAGGTAAAAATGACCTTAACTGGTATTTAATAGTTGTTTTACATATTTTATGTTGAAGAACTAGGAGTTGATTTTCCACATTTGATGTTGAATTCTGTCATTGTGGAAGCAGATTTTCTATCCAAGTGCTATGATATGACTGAAATAATACACTGAACAAATGTGATGTTTACTTTGTTATCACCATATATATGATCTTAACCATGTCTGTGTCTTATAGAACTTGGTCAAAATAATGCTAATGAATTAATGTTTAATTTGTGTTACAGTTAGTGCTTGCTAAGCAACAATTATCATCAGCCAGTAAGCGGCCTCAACAGTACCCACACGCTACCTCCAGAATAAACACTGTAAGTAGAATATCTTTTCAGCTTTAATGAAATGGTGTAATTGTATATTAAAATAATTGTATATTAAAGTATCATGTAATCAAGCACAATGCCTTTATCAATATAAACAGTCAGGCTCATTGTCTCTTTTCAAGGTTTTAAACAGGCTAGCACATACTTCATTGACAGCTCTTGTTTAACTTTTACCATGTTACATAGCCTTACTTTGCTTTTAATTTAGAATTGTCAGCAGGGCCTTTCTTGCCAAAATTGTGAAGGGGCCTTGGCCTGGTCATTTTGTGAAAAAATAGCACGGTAAACAGGACAATTGTGAAAAGTTAATTTTGAACAAATTAAAGGGAAGATTGCTTTAAATATTTTAACTCACTGATTCAATTGGTCAAAACATTTATCCATATCCTATTGGATTTATAAAGTATACAAAAACAATCTAATATCTAAATCAAAGTATGATTATTTGCGAAATCTGCAAGGAATTGTGAATTTTTTTCCTCTGAAAATAAGTGAAATTTTGGATTTTGAAGGGGCCTTTTATAGAGTGTATACAGTTTAAAGTGACTTATAGGCCCAATGTGGCCGGGTGTTGTAATTTGTTATATGTATGTTTTTTATATCGTACATAAGATAATGTCACTCTAATAAAATTTACTTCCTTACTTATAGGCCACCATTATATAGAAGGTAAAAAGCTCTTGTCAGTGGCCGATTTCAATAAGAAAAATAAAATCACTAACATTGAACTGAATGGATAGGCAGGTTTAGATTGACATGACCCTCCCTATACTGGTGACATAGGCTAGTTCTTATCACTGCATTTGTTCAGGGGGTTATGCTCCAACAATTTTCTGTCTATATAAGTTTTCGTATAGATTCATGATTTAGAGTCATGAATTGATGCTGTCAAGGTATTGAATATATGATATATTTTACAGGGAATCCATAAAACAATGCCAGATACAAGACTAGCAAAGAATATGAGAGTTATGGGACCTCCGCATGAACAGAGAACAAGGTTTGTACCCAATTTATATCCCCCCTCTTGTCACTGAACTTTTATTTATTGCCTTACTGTATTCTGTTTGCTCAAATCTCCTTTGATGAAGGTGACACATTCTTTATTTAAACATTTAAATTGAGGAATAAGAACATGAGCAAAACAGATTATGCAATTTACATGTATACATGAACAACATTGGAGTTTGTAATAAATTTAGAAAAATGCATAGAAAACAAAAAGGGTAATCACATAGCAATGGAATCTGAAGTGGAAACACTGAACACTTTTCCTGTGAGGGAGCTTTCAGTCAGATTATAAAAAACATGTGGTTTTATCCAGGTGCCTCTAAGGACCTGAAATAAGAAATGAGAAGTTCTTTCGATTGCCATGAAACCTTCATAATGTGTAAAAATCAACTCAAAAAATTTCTCCTTTCCTTCTTGGTCAGTGTAAATGCCCTGAATAGTGTAAATGCCAAGTCTCAAACCAAAAAAAAAAAAAAGATATAATTACATGAGGCCATCCTTAATAATATATATGTTTGCTATTGCCGACCCAGAGTTTATAAGGAGTGGGTCGGTAGGTTAGGCTTTTTTTTTTTTTTTTTTTGATATATAATTTTTACTGAACGTAAGTTAATACGCTTAGTACGTTTGTAACAGATTGTGGAAATTTGGGCTACACTATCATCATCGGCAAAAAAAATAACATGTAAAAGACAGTCAAAAACAATAAAAAACATGTTCACTAGTAATCATAACATGAAATAAAAAAAATGACTATGTAAGACATAAAATTCAAGCATGGTCAAATTACCGATGTGATAAACTAATCCTGCGTAAAATTCCGTACGAAATGGAAAAATTATAGTGGTTCACCAGGACATTTCGTTCTACGGATGCATGATCATTACTCAATTTATTACACGTCTGTAAAAAAAATAACACACGCAAGATTTGTCTGCCTATAATTTCTGAATGGCGGATCGTTAAAATATTTCATTGTAAGTTACCGAAAATTATCGCAGATTGTTGAAAATTCCATAGCGCTAAAAGACTCAAAAACACTCGCGCAAAAAGTAGCATCCATAAATAAAAGGAATATAATGTTTCCATTGTTAATATAAATTGACAAAAAATTTACACACGAAATGACCTCTGACAAATGACTGGTCGGCTCTTCTGAAGAATCTGTGAATCTTTGATGTTTACACACCTGTAGTTGTTGCCGAATCATCAAAGAAATGCCGACACTCAATTGACTTCCACTCCTTTTTTATATATCAGAAAAAAAACTGTCATTTCTTTTTGTCAAGGAATGATTACACATGTTTAATTATTGCTCAAGTAAAAAATGTTGGATATTTATCGTGTCAATTATTGACATATTATTAATCGTAAGTGCATTTTTGACATGGAGTTTAATTAGACGTATGTAAATCTGTGACTTTGATTGTGATATTTTATTTACATTTTTATGATCTTGAAGATATTTTGCAATACTTGTGTCTGCTATCAAAAACAATAATGCATATGAAATGACCACAGCTTCCAAAAAATTATTTTTTCGGTAAATTTTACTGACAGAATCCCCGCTGCTACCAGAGAAATGTTTTATTTGCATGGGCTAAGTATTTAATCTGTGTCGGCAGTCATAAACAACGAACATGTACTCCAAAGCACATTAAAATTACCACATGGTAAACTAGTGACCATATAAATGCTTTACAAATATTCATTAACTGAACAAACATTATTTTTAATCCCGTTTCCACACCTTAATTTGATACATTCTATTATTAGTTAATTCGACTTAATTGCCGCGCGCATGCAGTACTGCGTGACGTACGGAAAATATCCTTCCCTGGTTGGTTGCTATTTATGTAAATACTTTAAATAGTAACGCACAGAATGCCCTCATGAATGATCACTCGTTACTTTACATATTAAATGTGTGATTTTCCTCCGATTTTATTTTTGTTTTCGAGGGAATTTTTTAGGTGGAATGCCCTGGCTGATTTGGCGGAAATAAAAAATAATCTGATTTTTTAAGCTGAAAAAAACTTTTGAGTCGGGGCATTCTCGCTGGGTCGGCCGGCAATAGCAAACAGATAATTTTTTAAGAGTGGCCTGATATAAAATTTAAAGATGTTGTATAAAAATATTCAAAACATTGAAGCATGAATTTTAGATTCAGGCAAATGAATTTTAGCCCAGAAATGATATATCAGTGAGATAAGATATTAAAATTATAAACTGTATGAAAGAGACATGAAGTTAGATACTTAACTCAAGCATGTATATTGATAGAGAATTATTTTATTATTCTCTTGTTTCAGGGGAGGCCACCCTAGTCCAACAATGCACAGACAAAATCATAGTGTATTTGAAGACACAAGAATAGAAAACCAGAAACTGTAAGTTTGTGTGTATAGCTTATAGTATGTGAAGGCATTTTTTGATATATTCCAAGATATTGTTTTCAGCTTTGAGGTTTCAGTTTGAGGTGCCCCAATTTTTATGCCCCCACAATGTGGGAGCATATAGCGTTGCACTTGTCCGTCCGTCCGTCCGTCAGTCCGTCCGTACGTCCCGAAATCTTGTGAACGCAACTCCTCTTAAACCGGATGGCAGATTTTGCTTAAACTTACAGGGATGAACAACCTCAATGTGTAGATGGTAGTAAAGGAAGGAATTTTCGCTGCGACCAAATTTAACAGAATTATGGCCCTTTGTTGATTTTTTCACTAGATACTATGTAGAAATTTTGTGAACGCAACTCCTCTTAAACCGCATGGCAGATTTTGCTTAAACTTACAGGGATGAACAACCTTAATGTGTAGATGGTAGTAAAGGAAGGAATTTTTGCTGCGACCAAATTTAACAGAATTATGGCCCTTTGTTGATTTTTTCACTATATACTATGTAGAAATTTTGTGAACGCAACTCCTCTTAAACCGCATGGCAGATTTTGCTTAAACTTACAGGGATGAACAACCTTAATGTGTAGATGGTAGTAAAGGAAGGAATTTTTGCTGCGACCAAATTTAACAGAATTATGGCCCTTTGTTGATTTTTTCACTATATACTATGTAGAAATTTTGTGAACGCAACTCCTCTTAAACCGCATGGCAGATTTTGCTTAAACTTACAGGGATGAACAACCTTAAGGTGAAGATGGTATTAAAGGAAGGAATTTTTGCTGCGACCAAATTTTATAGAATTATGGCCCTTTGTTGATTTTTTCACTATATACTATATAGAAATTTTGTGAATGCAACTCCTCTTAAACCGGATGGCAGATTTTGCTTAAACTTCCAAGGATGAACAACCTTTATGTGTAGATGGCAGTAAAGGAAGGAATTTTTGCTGCAACCAAATTTAACAGAATTATGGCCCTTTGTTGTTTTTTTCATTATATACTATGTAGAAATTTTGTGAACACAACTCCTCTTAAACCGGATGGCAGATTTTGCTTAAACTTCCAGGGATTAACAACCTTAATGTGTAGATGGTAGTAAAGGTAGGAATTTTTGCTGCGACCAAATTTAACAGAATTATGGCCCTTTGTTGATTTTTAGTTTTCAATTTGTGGCACATGTAGTCCAAAAAATATTTGACCTAGAGTCATAAGATTGACAGAACAGTGGCGTGTGGGGGCATCTGTGTCCTATGGACACATTTCTAGTTTCTGTTAGGGTTGATAATGCCATATAAAAAATGTCATTTTGCTTAACAATTGTTGCTTATTTTAAATTGTCAATGTAATTTTTTTGCTTTTATTAGAAATACTTTAAGTTATAGTATGTTTACTGTTACTATTTCCATTTTCATATTTGACAATAAAGTTGTTGTGTTGTTTCAGAGAGAACTTGGTTGCTCAGCAACAAGAACAATTAAATATGTATGAGCTAGAAATGAGGCAGCTGAGAGAACAGGTATGTTATAATTACATTATTATAAATTCTATTTAACTGGTATATTTATGTTGAAACAAGAGACAAATGAGCCGCGTCATGACAAAACCAACATAACGGGTTTGCGACCAGCATCCGCGCAGTCTGATCAGGATCCATGCTGTTCCCTATCAGTTTCTCTACTTGTAATAGGGTTTGTAAGCGAACAGCATGGATCCTGATCAGACTGTCCGTCAGTCAGTCCGTCAGTCCGTCCGTACGTCCCGAAATCTTGTGAACGCAACTCCTCTTAAACCGGATGGCAGATATTGCTTAAACTTACAGGGATGAACAACCTTAATGTGTAGATGGTAGTAAAGGAAGGAATTTTCACTGCGACCAAATTTAACAGAATTATGGCCCTTTGTTGATTTTTTCACTACACTGTAGCCTCGATAACTCGCTCTTCACTATCAACGCTAATCTCAGTAGAGCGCTCATAGACCTTGGCTCCGAAAAAAAACAAAAAAAAAACAACTTCCCCCCAAAAAAATTTTTTTTTTTAAGTAGACTAAGATTTATAGCGCGCTATAACGCTTGCTCAATTTGATAGCCAAGTACAATAAACAATTGTTATTAGGACATTTATGATCGCCAAAGGTGTGAAAAACATGCCCAGGTAAGCGTTTATCCGCTCTTTTGTTGTTTTACCTGTCTTCAAATTGTTTCCAAAATCTCAAATTCATATCATAACTGTTACATTGGCATTCGGTGGTGAGTATAAATAAACTAAAATTCACACACATATCTTTGACATGTAAACCTCGCTGAATTAAATAACCCACAAGCCCAAAATCAATTTGAAATCCTGCACTGTAAATAGAGCGGCCATGACAGGAAGTAATTGGCGTTTGATTTACTAGGGGACACAACTAAAGCTGGACTGTAAATTACAGTGTTATTTACAGTCCAGCTTCAGTTGTGTCCCCTAGTTAATCAAACGTCATTACAGTAATGGCTACCTGTTTTACACTACATTCATGATTTATAATTTTCTTTCGAAAGTTTTTCCTTTCTTTTAAATATAATTAGTATTATTTGTGAATATTATATATGTTTACATCATTGAATGGTTTTAGAAAAAGATAATGTCGATATTCATTGAACAGTAAGTAAAAAAATCAGCGTTAAATATATATGCAGTGGGTGGGGTAATGCGGTAATTTCGCAATGAGCGTTCTAATGAGAGCCTCGTTAGAACGAGGTGTAGAGACATTGGACCCCAACATGAGCGTTTTAATGAGGCTGAAGTGTATATACTATTTAGAAATTTTGTGAACGCAACTCCTCTTAAACCGGATGGCAGATTTTGCTTAAACTTACAGGGATGAACAACCTTAATGTGTAGATGGTAGTAAAGGAAGGAATTTTTGCTGCGACCAAATTTTACAGAATTATGGCCCTTTGTTGATTTTTTCACTATATACTATGTAGAAATTTTGTGAACGCAACTCCTCTTAAACCGGATGGCAGATTTTGCTTAAACTTACAGGGATGAACAACCTTAAGGTGTAGATGGTAGTAAAGGAAGGAATTTTCGCTGCGACCAAATTTTACAGAATTATTGCCCTTTGTTGATTTTTTCACTATATACTATGTAGAAATTTTGTGAATGCAACTCATCTTAAACCGGATGGCAGATTTTGCTTAAACTTACAGGGATGAACAACCTTATTGTGTAGATGGCAGTAAAGGAAGGAATTTTTGCTGCAACCAAATTTAACAGAATTATGGCCATTTGTTGATTTTTTCATTATATACTATGTAGAAATTTTGTGAACACAACTCCTCTTAAACCGGATGGCAGATTTTGCTTAAACTTACAGGGATTAACAACCTTAATGTGTAGATGGTAGTTAAGGAAGGAATTTTTGCTGCGACCAAATTTAACAGAATTATGGCCCTTTGTTGATTTTTTCATGGCCCTTTGTTGATTTTTAGTTTTCAACTTGCGGCACATGTAGTCCAAAAAATATTTGACCTAGAGTCATAAGATTGACAGAACAGTGGCGTGTGGGGGCATCCGTGTCCTATGTACACATTTCTAGTTTGATATGGAAAATATAATCACATGCAATTATAAAGCAAAAACAGAAAATTGTAGAATTCACTGTTTTGAGCCCCCATTTGTAAAATGATATTTGCTATTTAGGCATTGACTTATCATAGGGTCGATGAAAATATTATTGTTTATATCAAACTTATTAAGTATAAAGAAGTTTGGTTATTACAGTGAAAGCATTTGATTAAAAAGCATTACATTTATTTTAGGTACATCTGAAAGAAAAAGAATATGAGGAAGATTTAACAAAGATAAAACATCAAATTACAGCTGAACAAAGGTAATACCTGTGATATACTGTCGGGGCTCACACTGGCTCAAATAAAATAATAGCCAATATTTTTAACTTAAAATAATAATAGCCAAAAGTTAAGCGGACTATTCACGATTTAGCGATTAACAACATAAGCAGTTTATTAAATAAACATAACATATAAAACTGAAGGATTCTCAAATAAACTGATAGTCATTTGTGTATATTGATAACTTAAACACTTGCAAACTCATACCACAACTTTAATTGTTATTAAAGAACAGAATAAAAATGTCATATAGTATAATTACTGTATATCAATAATATTAAAGATCCATTATGAATTTACATAATGCTATTATCATACAATTTCTTTTTTTTGTTCCAATCAAATTTTGTCAGCTATAACCCCTGTCAATTTCCACATTTCACACAGAACTGGAGTAGATTTAGGTCATATTAGCCTATAGAAATAACACTTGCAAACTCAGTCACAGAATGCAGCGTTTTATCTTAATAAGTTACTGAAAAATGTCATCATCACCAATGTAATACAATTTTTCTGCCATGATAGTAAAGATTTTTAAACAGAACATAGCCTATTTTCACCTTTAAAAAATATCAAAATTATCGGTGTCGCGAAAATATGTGACAATCAGACTTTTTCCTGTTTTCTGAAGAAATATTCACAATTTTGGTTGTTGTGAAAATAGTTGTTTGGAAGTTAATACTTTTTAAATATTTTATCATTGTTTTCCACTGGCGATTTAGTCAAGCAGCTTAAAACAAACAAAAAAATCAAAATTTGCCATTACTGCAATTTACGGTAAATTTTCGGTTGGTCAATATCCAGTTTATCAATTTTAAGACGATTTTTTTGTGGCTAATTGACAGATATTTGATGGCTATTATAATGCTGGACAATATCTTTAAAGTACTAATACACTTTTACATCTTGCATGTATTTTTATAACCTCGGGCAATATGGTAAGCAGCACGTGACCGATAAAAAGTTGACACTCAATTAAATCCACCCCGCTGGTGTTAATTGGGTCTACTGCATTCTTTATTGATTTTTACACCTTATATAAACACTGTTGGAAGTAAAAAATAATTGCCAGATTTTGTAGCCAAAATGCAAAAATAATCGCCAATCTTATAAAATAATCGCAAATGGCAACTATGGCGACCGACAGCATGAGCCCTGTACTATGTTTGATATCTGGGTCTTTATGATTACATTAATGATGGTTATTAATAAAGCACTTTGTCATATTAGATGTTTCAAACATTACAATCGGTGATTTTAGTATGTTAACAGTTTTATAGTTGTTATTTTGTCCATTGTTTTGTGCAGTTATGTTTAAAACTACCTAACATCTGGTCTTAACTTTTAAAAAAAACCAGTCCAATCGAAAAAATTCAAGTCATTTTATTTAAACAAAAAAGTCAAAGTGGAAAAGAGCATTTTTCAATATTCAACAAATATTTGCTAATATTTTGTATTGTTCATGGGTCGTCTTTAATTTAGAATAACATGTGTTGATGTTAGCAACCAAAAGGTACCTGTTAACAGTCAATAGTAAACTGGATATATGTATTGGCTGGCTTGATACTATACTCCATTATCATGACAATTACCCAGGGTTTTAAATTAATTATATTGATATGATGTGGTTTGTTTCAGGACAAATGTTCAGGAAAATATTGACATGATAAAACTTCAGAGAGAAGTTAAAGAAAAATCAACGAAGTTCCTCATGTTACAAGAGAAATATAGCATGTTAGAAGAGGTAGGTTTGTCTAGATTAATATGAGCCGCGTCAAGACAAAACCAACATAGTTGGTTTGCGACCAGCATGGATCCAGACCAGCCTGCGCATCCACTCAGTCTGATCAGGATCCATGCTGTTCGCTATCAGTTTCTCTACTTGTTATAGGGTTTTTAAGCGAACAGCATGGATCCTGATCAGACTGCGCGGATGCGCAGGCTGGTCTGGATCCATGCTGGTTGCAAACCCACTATGTTGGTTTTGTCGTGACGCGGCTCAATTATGATTATTTGAGAAGTCTTAAGTCACGACTTAAACCAGGCAGTTGTTTAATATTGGTCTCACTTGCTTGACCTCAGTATATTAAGATATAAGTTTATTTTGAAAGATGTGTTTAGCATTAAAATTATTTTATTGGCTTCCTGTTTTATGTAATAAGGCAACACATTTTATACCAGAAGTTAATATAAATAATTGTTTTCTAGTAATGTATGATACACAGTGTAGAAATAAAGCTAAAATTTATGTATAGACATTGTATTTGGTTTAAGCATGGATAATACAGTCATTTGGTTTAAGCATAAATAATACAGTCTTAGTTGCCCTCCCTAGCAGTTAATTTAGTAACATATAAACAAAATAAACTATAACTTCATATCATGGATAAAATCATATGTTTTTGTCAGCAAATATCTAGACTCGGATTGAAAGACTTAATAACAGAGGCAAGTTTGAATTCCTGATAATGTACAGGAAAATTATATTTTGATACATTCAGCTCCCCTATTCTAATGTTATTGTTATTTATTTGCATGTCAAGATAAGTTACTTTGATTTTTTTGTAAAATGTTTATGTTACAATTACATGTATGTGTTTTCTGTATATATATGCACATGAAATTTTTAGCTCGACCATTCGAAGAATATGAGAGCTATTGTAGTCGCCCCGGCGTCGGCGTCCGCGTCGGCGTCTGCGTTGGTTAAAGTTTTTTGTAAAGTCAAATATCTCGATTATTGCTTGAGATATTCAATTGAAACTTACAATACTTATTTATAGTAACAAGGTACATCAGATTGACAAGTTGGATAACTCTGCCTACAATATTGACAGAATTATGCCCCTTTTTAACTTAGAAATTTTGGTTAAAGTTTTTTGTAAAGTCAAATATCTCAATTATTTCTTGAGATATTCAATTGAAACTTACAATACTTATTTATAGTAACAAGGTACATCAGATTGACAAGTTGGATAACTCTGCCTACAATATTGACAGAATTATGCCCCTTTTTAACTTAGAAATTTTGGTTAAAGTTTTTTTGTAAAGTCAAATATCTCAATTATTGCTTGAGATATTCAATTGAAATTTAAAATACTTTTTTATAGTAACAATGTACATCAGTTTGCAAAATTGCATAACTCTGCCTGCAATATTTGCAGAATTATTTGCCCCATTTGAAACTTAGCAATTTTGGTTAAAGGTTAAAGGTCTTCAAAGGTATTTACTTGAAACTTTACACATGTACTGAGGGTCATAATTTGAGGGTCATAATTGTATGTCACTGACCAAGTTCCACAACTCTATCCTGCATTAAGGCTGATTCATATCCCCTTTTCTACTTATTCTCTTGGTTAATGTTTACATGCAAGTTTTACATATCTCAATAACTATTAAAGATATTTATTTAAAACTTCACATATGCATTTAGGGTCATAATTGTAGGTCACTGACAAAGATCCATAATTCTATCTTGCATTTAGGCTGATTTTTCTCCCCTTTTTCAACTTAGAAATTCATGGTAAAGTTTTGCTTGTAAGCTGTTATCTCTATAATTACTGAAGGGTTTGTGCCTTTTTTGGGACAATTATATGCATTCATAATAATAAAGCAGTGATTTACTTGATAAAACATCTTAATAACATGCCTTTTTTACCTTTTCTGTCAATTTTATGTATTCATAGGTAATTAGTATTATTATACTCAATGAAACACCCTTGTGACATTACCTTCCGAATAGTCAAGCCAATACTGTATACTTAGACTGTCTCTAAGGCCTTTAACATGAATTTATAAAAAAAAATTAGCCCTTTTGTGAACTTAGAAAATTTAACATTATCAAGCTCTAAATTTTACGTTATCAAGGCTCTTTTACTATCAAGCACTTAGAATAGTCGAGCGTGCTGTCCTACCGACAGCTCTTGTTATATATGCCCTTTTCTATCTAGTATAACATTATGTCATGACATATTGTTTACACATATGTTACAATGTATGGAATCACAATGTTTTTCCAAAAAGTTAGCAATGATTAAGTTACACTTGCAAACTTATCAATGGCATTGCATTTAGCTGTTAACTCTTGTGGAAAATTGATTCAAGATTTTCTGAAGAATATAAACATGTAAAGTCGAAGAACAATGTTATCACGATGATAGAAACTTATCATCAACAATATTTGTAACTTTTACCTAAAATGTGATTTTTTTGTAACATATTTATACTATAAGATTTTTTCAGTGCATGTTGTTAAATTGTTAAATATTCTCAAATCGTGTGTATGATATATTTTAGAATTTACGAAGTGTAAAAAGAAGCCATGACACATTATTGATGGAAATGGAGAATATAAACATGCAGTATAAGGAAGAACAGAACAGAAATCTAGCTTTACATAATGAACTGAAACTTGGCTCTAGTAACCAACATAAACTTATTGAGGTTTGTATTGCATTATATTGAGGTATGTATTGTTTGCAGAACAGAAGGGTGATATGCAGGGTTTTCAACTTCTGTTTGGACAGATTCTTTGCATCTTAGATTAAGTTTTTGTTCTGCAAATCTTAGCATACAGACCTTTCCCTTTAACTATTTTATTCATAAAGTATACAAGATTTGTCTTAGGTTCTGTTTTTTGTGGAAAGTAAAGTCTTTTCATGCTGAAGTTGGGCCAATGCCGAGTAGTTAGGGTTGTTGCCTTCAAACCACTTGCTCCTCACCGCTGTGGGTTTGAATCCCAATAGGGACTTCGGATTTTTTTGTATGTGAGGAAGTTATCAAGCTAGCTTACAGAACGATGGTGGTTCTACTCAGGTGCCCTTACATGCCTGAAATAATGCACAGAATGGCACCCGAGGTCTTCCTCCACCAGTAAAGCTGTAACGCTGCCATATGATCTATACTGTGTTGGTGGGAAGTAATACCCAAACAAACAAACTGAAGTTGGGTGAAGTATTTATCTTCCTTTGAATTTTAGGAATATATTAATATATATAAAGAAAGTAAAAATAAGCTGCTAACAGAACCCTAGTTCTAACCCTTGGTCAAACTACACTTTATATAAAGGCTTACCTGATTTTAATACTAGTTGAATATACTTTTCATAATCTCTCAAATGTTTGAAACAATGTCGTGAAACATTTGTTTGTAAACATGCCTTGTTTATATTATAGATGCAAGAACAGGTGAGCAGTTTAAACAAAGAGATAGCTGTACTAAAAGATGCCAATGAAAAACTTGTTAGCAGGTATGTATGTGTATGCCAACATAAAAATATCCAACATGATTAATGATCAAATGCTTAATGTTGAGTAGCACCTTACCTTCTTAAAGGGACTCAACTGAGGGTTTTTGGTATGACAGGACTGGAAATATTTTTCCGAGATTTGTGTGCCATGTAGGTGCGAACCAATAAATTGTATGCTGATTTTTAGATCATTCTCTTGTCCTGTTTTTCCACAATAATCATTTTTATTGCGTAAATTGACATAAAAATGAAAAGTGTTGCTAAGAAATGCACACAAAAATCGATGGTCAAATTTAATTCTGAGTTTATTTCTTTATTTCCTTTGTAGATTATCCCATAAAACTGCTTCACTTGATCTATGCAAGAATTTGTAATATAAATATTTATTCTCAGATGTAATATTAATATTTATTCTGAATTTTGATAAAAATTATATTTTTTTTTTCAATTGTGTGTTTTAGTGCATTTGATATGGAGAGAGAACGAGAGTGGAGGCAGAGAGAAAATGCCCTCAAAGTTCAGATAGCACAACTTGAGGCTACACTAAAAGCTGATCTCGGGGAGAAGGGTGGAATACTGGACAAACTGGCTATTGAAAAAGGTATTTTTTCTATATTATTTCTTGAATTTGTAATGTTTTGTAAAGCATAAATGGGATATTCCTGCAACATAATAAACTAACATTTTGGAGATACCATTTCTTTTCCTAATAATGTAATCTTGAAATAAATAATCAAGACTATCACATGGACATAGAAGTTTAAATATTTTATGCTTGTCATTTATATATCATTTACATTTACTAATAATTTTCTAAACAAATATTTTGGAAAGTTTGTTGGGTATCAGTCTTTATCAGAAGTAGAGACTTGTATGCTTCAAGTTTTTTTTTACAAACACAATATACTTACAATTACCACTATGAAAAAATCAGTATCCCTCCTACATGCAAGCTTGTACTTGAAATAATGGAAGGGTCAGTTTGACTGAAATAGAAGATAATGAATGAGAGTAGATTTAATACTAAATTTATTGAATTAGTTGGATAAAATGATATTATGTGAGCCTCTGGCAAGCATAATATTGTTTTATTCAATGAATTCAATAAATTTAGTATTAAATCTGCACAAATATAATATTCTATTTATCACATATCCAAAAAAACGATTAGGAGTTTAAAAAAGTCATTTTTCATTGAAACACGTTTTTAGTGTAATACTAAACATGCGCTTTAACACTATGTTTGTATATATGGCAAATGATGTCACAGCAGAGTGTTATTACACTAGTGAAATATTGTTAATATTATTAATTGACTTTGTTACACTTCTGCGCCATTGCTTATGTGATAAAAATAAGTTTTGTTGAGAGGCTACTTAACATTACCTGCAAGTATCAGTAATTTAAACTTTAATTTGCTTTATTTTATAGATCAGTATGACACCATGGCAGCAGAATATAGAGAAATGCAGCTGAACCATTACTCCTTAAAGGAGAAATATGATGATCTAGTAGAAAAAATGAAATTCTTTACAAAGGTGAGATGGCACTCTTATTATCATTGATTTACATGACATAGGTTAAGAAATAATATACATTTATTTGTGTAAATTCAAATTTTTTTTATTAACTTCATAACATAACCTAAACCAGCTCTGGTGTTGACGTGTTGTACTTCTCCATTTTCTTCTTATTTTGTTACCTTTATCACATGCACAATATAAGACCATAAGGGGAGAAAATCTATTTTGATAACAAGTATGATCCAGAATGACATTGCTGGCTTAATGTTGAATATCTAGTATAAATACAATGATGTACATAATAAATACATCATTGTTAGACCTATTTCTTGTATTTTGCTGTCAGGGATTTTACTATAACAGGTCACACTCAGTATTTCAGTGCCTGCCGTGACCCTGACTTAGGAAAATATAAGACCAAGATCCCCCTATACACCAAAAAGAAATCACATAAAGCCTGTTATATAGTCTTTTGCTGATGATGAATTTATAGTGAGAATTCTAAGTTCAAGTAATACACTTCTCAAATTGTCTCTTTGTAAGGTTATGAGATGAAATGGCAAGTATTTTACACTGATTTATTATTATATTATGACAGGAGAGTGCTGTAGATTTCACAGAAATTGAGGAAGCATTGGTGCTAGTTAAACAGAAGAAACAACAACTACAGGCGCATCCTGAATTCTTACAGAGAGTTGATGATGAGCTAGATAAAGGTATGTTTACTTATCTGTTATATAACTTAAGTCTGAAACATGTATCTATATAAATAATTTACATACTGTATAAGTGGTTAAGATAGCAATGTGGAAATAATTGTGAATTTCGCGATTTGACAACAATTTCTATAATTTCCTCTGGCGTAAATATCAACCAACCTGTTTTCAATTTTCATGCGACTCTGAAATTGGCTATTCACTAATATTTTCTTATGCGAAATGTCTGGAATTATAAATTCGCTAACTTTTCAACACGGAAATATCCGCTTATACAGTAAGTTAACCATGACAATATTCTTTGACCAACTGCTGAGTTACCGAGTGTGTTCAATCTTTTAATCTTTGTACATTTTTGGAAGCTATGTTTTACAATTACATGCAGATATACATGTATAGTAAAAGTGGTTGTATTGTAAGATAATTTGAGATATATTTTGTATTTGTAGATGCTCAGAGAAGGTTATTAGATTTACAAGCAGAATATGCTGAGACAGTACATGAGCTGGAGAAAACACGTAACATGCTTGTTGTACAACATAAAATAAACAAAGATTATCAACAAGAGGTACATTTGTGTTTTCTTGATCATACATTTTATACTTATTATCATATATACAATATATATGCATACCTGAGAAAGTTTTAATAGATTTAAATTGCCTGTTCACCTGTGTGTATGTAAAGTTTATTTGAGTCTTTTATTTCATTTGTTATGACCTTGAACTTGAAGTAAAATTTTGTAAATTGACTTTCTTGATATATCTTTGACTTATATTTTTACTTGAATTTATGAAAAAAGTTTTATTTCAATGACATTGCCTGTATCAATATATGATAATTATTTTGATTTTGTTTAAACACTGACATTGGTTTAATTTCTACTAGGTTACCCTGGCAACTGGTAAGATAGATGAGGTAAAGAAGGAGTATGAGTTGAGACTGGATGAATACGCTAGAATGTTGGACATGAGACAGGCTAGAATTAAGGTAATTATATCTAAAGATACCATACACTCAGTGAGTGTTTAACTTTGTACTCTATAGTTATACTATAAATCTATGGATTCCTGTCAGATGATTGATTCATCTTTTGATGATTGATTCATCTTTTGATGATTGATTCATCTTGTGATGATTGATTCATCTTTTGATGATTGATTCATCTTGTGATGATTGATTCATCTTGTGATGATTGATTCATCTTGTGATGATTGATTCATTTTGTGTTGGACACATTTCTAGTTAATATATGTAGTTAAATTTTCTTCTTTTTTTTTGATTGATTAGGTAAGTTATAGACCAAAGTACTTATTTCTAACAGTTATTTACTAAAATATCAACAGTTATTCAGTAAAATATTTTTATTTACAGAAATTGGAGTCACAATTGAGAGATGTAGCTTATGGAACAAAACAATACAAGATAATGCCACCTACTGATGATATGGTATGTGTTTTAAAACTTAAATAGATTGTCCTAGCAGAGGTGGTACTTTTTTCACACATCTTAATGCTCCAGATTTAAATTTCAATTTGGTTAATTGAAGAGATGTTAAAATTTTCTTTGGAACAAATTTTAAATTTGCTTTGGAACATATTTGAATGATCGGAGTAGAAAAACATTTGTATTTAGTAACGAACGCCATATGACCTATACTGTTTTAGTGCAACATAAAACTCAAACAATATAGAGTGAATAACACAAATGCAAAGAATCCCCAACTCTAAAAATTGAATGATACCAATACATTCCTAACAATATTTATAGAAATGTCTGTAGGTCACATGGATTATTGATTATATTTGTATAGTAAAATATCAAATTGAACACAATTATGGCAGTGTAAAGTTATTTTGACTTTTACATTTGCTCTCACCACTTACACTTGGATGGACATAAGGCCACGTTAATGATCATAATTGAGCCGCGTCATGACAAAACCAACATAATGGGTTTGCGACCAGCATAGATCCAGACCAGCCTGCGCATCCGCGCAGTCTGATCAGGATCCATGCTGTTCGCTTACAAACCCTATAACAAGTAGAGAAACTGATAGTGAACAGCATGGGTCTTGATCAGACTGTGCGGATGCGCAGGCTGGTCTGGATCCATGCTGGTCGCAAACCCATTATGTTGGTTTTGTCATGACGTGGCTCATATATTTTCTATGATTTAAGGATGATGATGTAGTACAGTTTGATGAGACAATTCATCTGGAGCGTGGTCAGAACTTGTTTGAGATACATGTTACCAAGTTATCATTATCTTCCGAGGCCATCCGTCTCCTTGGTGATGAAGAACCATCATTGTTCTGTACCTGGGAATTCTTTGAATATGAAATACAGAGTACCCCAGTGATGAGGGGCAGCAAGTAAGCATGAAAAATAAATATCACAAAAATTTGGATTTGAAATTAAAAGTTCATGTTTTCTTATATTTTATTTGCCTTACAATGACTTGAAAAGAGGAAGATTTCATTAATAAAAGTAATATAAAGTGATTGTGTTTTTAAATGAAAGTATTATCATTGTCATAGATTTATTATAGTATGATAAAAAATAGTTGTATTTTTTGATGGCATGAAATTAAACCAATCTGAATTTCTGATTGATTGTTCTGTTGTTTTTCAGTCCAGAATTTGACTTCACTTCACAGTATGTGGTGAAAGTGGATGATTTCTTCCTACACTATCTACAAAAGGTACGATGTTTATTTCATTTATAATTGATAGCTTGATAAATAAATCCTTATCTCTTCTTTTATTTATTCAATTTTTCAACTTGTTTGAGATCTGTTTGAACTCTTCTTCTTTATGCATATGATCATGTACAAAATAAAATGCCAATATATGATTTTTAGCTCGACTATTCGATAAGAATAAGTAGAGCTATTGTAGTCACCCGAGCGTCGGCGTCAGTGTCGGCGTCTGCGTCGGCGTAACCACTTATGTTAAAGTTTTTGTAATAGTTCAAATATTTTCAAAGTCCATTGACATATGGCTTTGAAACTTTGCACACTTGTTCACCATCAAGACCCCAACCTGTAGACAGGAGGAGGTAACTCTATCTAGCATTTTGACAGAATTATGCCCCTTTTTCGACTTAGAATTTACGTTAAAGTTTTTGTAATAGTTCAAATATTTTCAAAGTCCATTGACATATGGCTTTGAAATTTTGCACACTTGTTTACCATCATGACCCCAACCTGTAGACAGGAGGAGGTAACTCTATCAAGCATTTTGACAAAATTATGCCCCTTTTTCGACTTAGAATTTACGTTAAAGTTTTTGTAATAGTTCAAATATTTTCAAAGTCCATTGACATATGGCTTTGAAACTTTGCACACTTGTTCACCATCATGACCCCAACCTGTAAACAGGAGGAGGTAACTGTATCAAGCATTTTTTTTACTATCAAGCACTAAGAATAGTCGAGCTTTGCTGTCCTACCGACAGCTCTTGTTAAAGAATAAAAGCATTTAAGGTAAAAAAATGTACCAAGGATTTACTATTTCTTAGCCATATATTTATACCCCCAAAAACGAAGTTTGGGGGGGTATATAGGAGTCACCCGGTGGTCGGTCGGGCGGTCCAGACGTCCGTTGCATTTTCCTTGTCCGGAGCATAACTTGAAAACTTATGGTTGGAATTCAATATAACTACATACAATGGTCAAGCACATTGAGAGGAAGTGCAGTGCACAAGAACCATAACTCTATCTTGACTAATTACAGAGTTATTGCCCTTTGTTACTTTTCCTTGTCCGGGGCATAACTTGAAAACTACTGGTTGGAATTCAAAACAACTTCATACAATTGTCAAACACAAAAAGGGGAAGTGCAATGCACAAGAACCATAACTCTTTCTAAAGTAATTACAGAGTTATTGCCCTTTGTTGCTTTTCCATTGCTTTTTTTTTTGTCCGTTGCATTTTCCTTGTCCGGAGCATAACTTGAAGACTTATGGTTGGAATTCAATATAACTACATACAATGGTCAAGCACATTGAGAGGAAGTGCAGTGCGTAAGAAACATAACTCTATCTTGACTTATTACAGAGTTATTGCCCTTTGTTACTTTTCCTTGTCCGGGGCATAACTTGAAAACTACTGGTTGGAATTCAAAACAACTTCATACAATTGTCAAACACAATAAGGGGAAGTGCAGTGCACAAGAACCATAACTCTATCTAAAGTAATTACAGAGTTATTGCCCTTTGTTGATTTTCAATTGCCTTCTTTTTTTTGTCCGGAGCATAACTTGAAGACTAATGGTTGGAATTCAATATAACTAGATACAATGGTCAAGCACATTGAGAGGAAGTGCAGTGCATAAGAACCATAACTTTATCTAAAGTAATTACAGAGTTATTGCCCTTTATTACTTTTCCATTGTTTTCTTTTGTCCGGACCATAACTTGAAGACTAATTGTTAGAATTCATTATAAATTCATACAATGGTCCAGCACATTGAGAGGAAGTGCAGTGCACAAGAACCATAACTCCATTTTGACTTATTACAGAGTTACTGCCCTTTGTTTCTTTTCCTTGTCCAGAGCATGACTTTAAAACTACTGGTTAGAATTCAAAACAACTTCTTACAATGGTCAAGCACAATAAGGGTAAGTGCAGTGCACAAGAACCATAACTCCATCTTGACTAATTACAGAGTTATTGCCCTTTGTTACTTTTCCATTGCTTTCTTTTGTCCGGACCATAACTTGAAGACTTATTGTTGGAATTCATTATAACTTCATACAGTGGACAAGCACATTGAGAGGAAGTGCAGTGCATAAGAACCATAACTCCATCTTGACTAATTACAGAGTTACTGCCCTTTGTTACTTTTCCTTGTCCAGAGCATGACTTGAAAACTACTGGTTGGAATTCAAAACAACTTAATACAATGGTCAAGCACAATAAGGGGAAGTGCAATGCACAAGAACCATAACTCCATCTTGACTAATTACAAAGTTATTGCCCTTTGTTACTTTTCCTTGTCCAGAGCATAACTTGAGAACTACTGTTTGGAATTCAGTACAACTTCATACAGTTGTCAAGGACATTCAAAGGAAGTGCAGTGCACAAGAGCCATAACTCCATTTTGACAAAATACAGAGTTACTGCCCTTTGATACTTTTCCTTGTCCGGAGCATAACTTAAAACGTACTGGTTGGAATTCAAAACAACTTCATACAATTGTCAAGCACAATAAGAGGAAGTGCAGTGCACAAGAACTATAACTCTATCTTCAGTATTTATAGAGTTATTACCCTTTGTTCTTTTTCTTTGTCTTTCTGGACTTATTACAGAGTAATTCAATTAAACTTCATCAATGGCCAACCACATTGAAAGGAAATGCAACATACATGAACCACAATTATCTTTAATTGCCCACAACCATAACTCTATGTTTCAATTCTTTTACAAGGTATTCTGTTACTAGTAACATCCTCATTTCCGAAGCAGACTTGTGGGGGTATTAATCACATTTAGTGATAGTTCTAGTTTGATATGTTAATAATATACAAACTATAGTCAATTTATGCTAGGTGAATAAATGATAATATGATAGTGGTTGTACATATTCTGTATTCATTTATTTCAGGAATCCTGTACATTGGAGCTCCACCAATCATTTGGCCAGGATTTTAACACTATTGCAGCTTGTCAACTTGTTTTTCGAGAGATATTTGATAAGACATATGGTCGTATACACGGTACGGCCACATTGACAGGTGTTACTGGTAATGGTACAGGTATTGGGTTTGGTACTGTAGAATACTGGGTAAGACTGAGGGTACCTATGGATCAGGCTCTTAGACTATATAAGGTTAGTTCTGGTATATTATTGTTACTATACTTTACAAGGTTAGTTCTCTTGTATATTATTGTTACTATACTTTACAAGGTTAGTTCTCTTGTTAACCAGGTTTTCAATTTTGAAAATCCTGGTTATTAGATTGGGGTATGGCGGGCGGATGGGCGGATGGGCGGCTGGGCGGATGGGCGGGCGTCAAACGAAATTGTGTCCGCTCTGTAACTCTTCAACCCTTTGAAGAATTTTGATGAAACTTCAGACAAATGTTTACCACATCAAGATGACGTGCAGAACGCATGTTCCGCATGGCTGGCTCCAAGGTCAAGGTCACAGTGACATTAACATTGAAAATCCTGTCCGCTCTGTAACTCTTCAACCCTTTGAAGAATTTTGATGAAACTTCAGACAAATGTTTACCACATCAAGATGACGTGCAGAACGCATGTTCCGCATGGCTGGCTCCAAGGTCAAGGTCACAGTGACATTAACATTGAAAATCCTGTCCGCTCTGTAACTCTTCAACCCTTTGAAGAATTTTGATGAAACTTCAGACAAATGTTTACCACATCAAGATGACGTGCAGAACGCATGTTCCGCATGGCTGGCTCCAAGGTCAAGGTCACAGTGACATTAACATTGAAAATCCTGTCCGCTCTGTAACTCTTCAACCCTTTGAAGAATTTTGATGAAACTTCAGACAAATGTTTACCACATCAAGATGACGTGCAGAACGCATGTTCCGCATGGCTGGCTCCAAGGTCAAGGTCACAGTGCAGAACGCATGTTCCGCATGGCTGGCTCCAAGGTCAAGGTCACAGTGACATTAACATTGAAAATCCTGTTTACATGATTTTAACTTGATTTGGCAGTCAAAGGTCATATCATCTTTGGAGGTAATTTAAAAAAGATATGATATATTATTTCATGTCTACTTTGTAACTTGTTTTTCATTATACAGAATTATCAATATAATTATAGTGAACAAATTCTTCTGTGCTGAACTCGTCCTACATTTCTCAACGGATTTTGTTCAAACTTTCACAGAAGCTTTGTCATCAAGCACCCTGGCACATATTGTCGGGGTTTTGTGATTGGATAGTTTTTGACCTAATTATGGCCCTTTGTTTTTTTCCTTATACATAATATTATAGTGAACACTTCTTCAGTGGCAATTCCTCCTACATTATTCATGTTTTACATTGCACATAGTTACATTGTTTGTTGCTTGTATTTGTATTTCAAATACAACATATTTATCTACAATGGTGATAATTGAAAACCTGGTTTCATGGCATTGCCATGTTTCTTGTATATTATTGTTACTATACTTTACAAGGTTAGTTCTATCATATATTATGACAAATATATAAAATCACAGTAATATTAATGTAGAGTCTAAGAGATTACTAAAAATGATATCAATACAAAGATTTTTTTTTTTCATCATAACTTACTTGAATCATTTAAGAATTAATATATCCCCAACATTTATTTTATCGCTAAATAAAATCACTATTTGGAGTTTCAATGGGAGGAATTATATCATGAGGGTGATATATGTTTATAAGGAAAAAATGCAGTTTGTGTTAGAATTATGAATAATGAAGGCCTTTATTTTACTTGGATACACTTGTTTAAAGTGATCACATGCTCTTAGTTAGAAGGTTTATTACATGATATAATTGATTGCAAGTTCTCCAGCTTTAGATAATTTGTTATAGTGTTCAATAATTCTTTTTGAATTTCATTGGACACCTGTAGCATTTTAACTTTATCAAGTTTTGACAACAGGAAAGGTGAAGAATGTGAATTTTTCATTGTTGTTTAAACAGTATACTTACTAAATTTATATACATACATACTGTTACAGGAGAGAACAAAAGCTCTAGGATATATGAGTACAAATATTCGGGCAGCAAACGAGAGTTTACAAGCTATGGATGAGGAGGCTGCTAGAAGACCACCAGATAATGTTAATGAATTACATATCAAAATTACACGATGTTCAGGACTTAAAGCTAGGAGAGATAGTAAGATATTTAAACTTTGTAAATCTTAGATTCTCAGAATATCAGAAAATTAAACTTTTCGATGTTTATTGATTATTAGTTTCATGTATTGATTTTGATTTTATCATTCATTTTGATTATTTATATCTTTAATATTTCATATATCTTATTTGTTTAAATAGGTATTTTTGAATAAGTAGAGTAAAGATATTTTGTTGTGTTTATTTTTCTTTTGGTAAATTTGCGTTACCTTGCATATTTAAGGGCACCATGTATGTTTTATTATCTGAAGTATAGGCCATGAATATGTCATTGGACTACAGTATGATTAGTTGATGGTTGGTAACAGGTATCACTAATTGTTTCAAGTGTTGATTTAACCATGTCCAGCTTATTCATTTGAATAAAGAGACAATACAGATGTTAACATTGTGATATTATGATTTTTGTAGTGAATTAGTTGAAATGATTTCTAAATATAGATTTTGTGTGATATTTTATAGATGTACAGCCGTCGCCATATTGTGTGTACCAGTTCTTTGACTACAATGATCATGATACAGTGATAATAAACAGCTCAAATAATCCAGAGTTTAACGACATCAAGACATACCCTGTACCAATGACAGGCGATCTGGATCAATATCTGAAAACCATGGTAAAACTTTACTTACACTATCATGTTTATATTCAAATTTTTATTTCACACACACACATTTAAAGTATTATCTTTCTGGAACAACACTTACTTGACTTGTCAAAAAATTTTTATGCTAACGTATATGCAAATATGAATCTGAACTAATGTAAATGATTCTAGTATTTGTTAGAGTAAGTGATTTAGATGTATTGCTGAACATAAACACCTGGGACTACATTAAACAATACTACAAAATGTAACAGATTGTGATTTATTTTGATGAAGTAATCATTGTAGAATTCTTGTCTCTAACAATGTGAGGAGATTGAATTGTTCTTGTTTGAGATTTTTATTGGCTGCAACTGTGTAAAATTTGAAATTTAGTGTGAAATTTAATGAGATGATTTTTGTTTTTCAGCCATTGAAGATATTTGTGTTTGACGATACAGATCCTGAGCAGACGGCCTACCTGGGTATAGCAGATATTCCATTGATACCATTAGCTCATGATAAAGGTGTACAAGGTATATTTGAACTGAAGGCTGCTAACGGTAGAATAAACGGCTGTATTGAGGTGGAACTACGCTGGCAGTTTACATACATGCCACCTTCAGCATTGAAATCTACAGCTCAAAGACACGAGGTATCTTTTATTCACTTCTTTTTGTTTATTTCCTACCCTAGTGTTACAATAACACAATTTCTGATTAGTATTTTGGATGCTGACTTTGAAGTATATAGATCTCACCAGTACTGTTTCGTTCAATAAATTCAGTATTGAACCTACACTCATTCAATATCATCTATAAATTCTGTATGTCTTCTTTATACACATACTTGTATAACTAAAAGATTGTTTAGAGCACATAGAGAACCATCTTCATTTACAGAGTTGTATTGTTGTTTACGTTTGGAATAGAGAGAATGCTCTTTAACTGATTTGTTGATGTTATAATAAGAATTTATACTTTAAAACATAAGAACTTATAGTGTTATCTACAAAATTGATGTCAGTTTCTTATACAAATAATATTTATTTTATTATGAAATAAATTTTTGATGAACTAATTTGTTTATATTTATAAAGCAGATGGAGGCAGCTCCACATGAACCTCCTGAGAAACTCGTAGCCTTCCAAGATGAGACTCAAGTTCAAACCCAGGCTGCTCCCAGACTGGCTGCCAGGTTCCCAGGTCCTTCAGCCACATCAACACCAATGCCAAAATCCCAGGAAGAACCGAAACCACGGCAACCTAGACAACCTCCAAAGGTAAAATAGATAATTATGAAGTTTATTCAAACTTTAAAGCTCATAAAACATAATATTATGTCTATAGCGAAAATCCGATAAATAATTTTCTTCTTTTATGTGACTTAAATAAGTGGCCTAGTGGTTAAGGTGTCTGCCTCTCAAGCCAGGGATCATGGGTTCCAGCCCTAATTGGGTCGTGACCATGTTTCTACATATAACACCAGTACTGGTTGGTTCCACGAACCGGACTCGAGAGTGATTAATGTAAGTTGCAGCAAGAACTTGTTTTTGCAATCAAGCTTAAATAAATATGTTCTTAAGCTTAAGTAATAAGTAAGACTCTAATCACAAGCATCATATTGGTTAATTTGAGATTTTAATCATTATATGTATTATAATATTACAGAGACAGTTGCTACCATCATCAAGCAGTGAGGCAGAGGAAGACAGTATTGAACCTACCACGTTACAACGTGATGCCACGGTACACGAGGCTGTGTCACGTGCCGTGTCTAACATCATGCCGTCTGGAATGGATACCATGACAACACTAAACGAGACTCAAACACCAGGTATTTACATAATTTCTGCTAATTTTTGTGATTTTTAGCACCTGCTATGCAATTAACTTTTAGATAACTTTGTTTTTTGTTTATTTTTTTTTACAAGGCATTCTCAATACATGTACAAAATTAAGCAGCTGTAGTTGAGATGTTTGTGAAGTATTCCTAATATATGTTTAACCGTTTTTTTAGATTTGTATAAATATGTTCATTGTGTTTGTTAGAAGTTTAAGGGCCATAACTCTTACCTTGCATTTGAACAGAATTGAACTTATAATTTTTTTATTTAAAACATGATTGTACTGGTTATTATGCAGTATACCTTATTTATTTAGGAAATTGGCATTACATGACCATTCATTAGTTTTTTGTGCCCCCACGTTAGTGGCAGGCATTTAGATTTACCCTTGTCCGTCCGTCCGTCTGTCCGCACTCACAGGAGAGTAATTATGTGGCTAGAGGGACAATAGGTAACTGTTCTTTCTCTTTGATGTCATTCTTTCCGTAATGCCTTTATGTATCTATTTTCTTTTGTGTGGCTAAAAAGAACAATAGAGAGAACAATAGAGTAGCCACATAATTACTGTCCTGTGAGAACGTCTGTCCGTCCGTCCTTCCGTCCGTCCGTTCACTTCTGTGTCGCATGTAAATCAAAAAGTATTTGACCTAGAGTCATGGAACTTTACAGGAATGTTGATCAGCATGTGTAGTTGTGCACCTGGGTATTTTCATCTGGATATTTTTAGTATTTTCAGAGTAATTGCCCTTGACTTAGTAAAATTTTGCAATTTTCAACTTGTGTCGCATGTAACTCAAAAAGTATTTGACCTAGAGTCATGAAACTTTACAGGAATGTTGATCAGCATGTGTTGTTGTGCACCTGGGTATTTTTTTCTGGAAATTATTAGTATTTTCAGAGTTATTGCCCTTGACTTAGTAAAATTTTGCAATTTTTAACTTGTGTCGCATGTAACTCAAAAAGTATTTGACCTAGAGTCATGAAACTTTACAGGAATGTTGATCAGCATGTGTTGTTGTGCACCTGGGTATTTTCCTCTGGATATTTTTAGTATTTTCAGAGTTATTGCCCTTGACTGAGTAAAATTTTGCAATTTTCAACTTGTGTCCCATGTAACTCAAAAAGTATTTGACCTAGAGTCATGAAACTTTACAGGAATGTTGATCAGCATGTGTAGTTGTGCACCTGGGTATTTTCGTGTGGATGTTTTTAGATATATTTTCAGAGTTATTGCCCTTGACTTAGTAAAATTTGCAATTTTCAACATTGTGTCGCACGTAACTCAAAAAGTATTTGACTAGAGTCATGTAACTTTACAGGAATATTGATCAGATGTGCAGTTGTGCACCAAACATTTTCGTCTGGATTTATTTAGTATTTTCAGAGTTATTGCCCTTGACTAAGAATTTTTTGCAATTTTCAACTTGTGTCGCATGTACATGTACATGTAACTCAAAAAGGATTTGACATAGTCATTAAACCTTATGGGCAGGTTGCTCAGCATATTTAGATTTGCACCTGGGGTTTCACTTGTGGATTTATCCAGTATTTGTAGAGTTATTTCCCTTGACTTAGTAAAAAGATTGACAGAACAGTGGCGCGGTGGGGGCACCCGTGTCCTATGGACACATTTCTAGTTTTCTGTTAATATTTCAAGCAAATCACTTTTACTGTAAAAAAATCATGTTATCAAGCAACCGCCTTTTGAATTCAACTTTGAAAATGTATTTGAAAAAAAATATATGAAAATACTTCTAGCTAAGAAAGGAAAAAAGATGAAAAGCATTTTAAAAGTTAGGCGTAGGAAAGGTTTGTATAAAGTTGCCTTGTTATGTTTGGTTTTCTCTTGTTTGTATCGTAGGCTATAAGATAGTGGCAATTATTATTGTTTAAATGGCTCAAATTGATACACCCAGTGTGACTATAGGGAGGTAGGGAGTGTCTTTTAAATGTCTTAATAATGCTTTAAATATTGCTTTTTGGCCAACAAATTGCTTTTTATTTGCACTATATTTTTAACAAGTCATCTGGCCTTAGATGTATATCATGTAGCTTTATCTCATTTTATGCATAATGTCCCCACAAATATGGTAATTACCCATTTTAAATTCCCCAGTTATGTCCCTATTTGGCCCTGAATTAACAAGCTCTTTGCCTACAGAGATCACTATTCAAAGGGTTTTTGCATTTACTTGACCGTAGGCAAAGTACAGGTGTTAGAATTTAACATAGTAGTTTGACTTATTTTGCTATGATATTAGTACCAGTTATTTGTAACTTGCTAGCTATTTGCTTCATAATCATTGTTTCATTACCTTCACCAAAGTTTCAGGAAGATCCGAAGAAAATGTGACTCAAACGGCCACCACCAGTCCTATGATGAAGGTAAGGCAATGAAAATTTTTATGTTATAACAATGCTTTGGTTAAATATTTGTGTTTGAAAGTAACACATTTTGGTTGTTCTGTCTAATACATATATTCATTACATCTGGGAAACAGAAGGCCTGTTAGACTGATGTTTTCATAAAAATGAAGTTAAAGAAATATTTCAGCTTCACCTGAAGATTTGAGCATAGAACATTTAATATTACACCTAGGAGATCACATGCAATTAAAATATTTGTTTCGAAAACATTAACTGTTAAAGGGACTCCACTGAGGTCTTTTGACATGAGAGGACTGAAAATAATTCT
Source organism: Ruditapes philippinarum (assembly GCF_026571515.1). NCBI lineage: Eukaryota > Metazoa > Mollusca > Bivalvia > Venerida > Veneridae > Ruditapes > Ruditapes philippinarum. Next base: position 450,944 of record NW_026856414.1, read on the forward strand.
TCGAGATTAATGCTACATTTGATGTAGGTCTAGATCATTTATCTAAAATTTCAGATCATTCATTCACTCAGATTTTTTTAGAATAAATTATTCTAGTTGTGAAAAAAGACCTTCAAAATCATTATCAGGGCTGGAAAAAAAGCACAAAAATATGATTTTTTATTTATTTCAGGGTATATTTTTTTAATTATCTTTTACATATCATTCAGTGTGTTTAAATGCCTCAGATGATTCAGCTAAAAAAATTTCAAAAATTTATGTAAGGGTTTTTGGACCTCAGTGGAGTTCCTTTAAGAAAGAAAAAACTACAGGGAGTAATATGAGAAGGTGTTAGTATTAGAATCATTTGGGTGAGCTTGAGAAAAATATTTGTTTTCAGTTTGCCCAGGTTTAAATTAAAATGAAATTAAATGTCTGGCAAAAACGGTCCATGAAAAACAGTGGTTTCAAATGGCATTTGAATATAATTAGAGGAGCTATATTGGATTAGAAATTGTTAATCTTTACAAACAGTAACAGTGATAAATTTTAAAAGATCAGAGATGTATGATAGTTTATATAAAGTGGAAGCAAATAGAGTCAATTTTTATACAGTATCTAATTATTTCAAATTGTCCCGATTTTAAGAAGTTCCAAGCCAGAATATAACATTAACGAGGGAAATTGCGGAGGAGGTCGAGGAAGAAGTACAGTCCGATCGTGGCTCAGTTAGGGAGTCACGCCAAGTAGTAAAGCCAGCAGTAGAGGCCAGCAGTTAGGGCCAGCAGTAGGGCCAGTAGTCATGCAAGCAGGGCAAAGCAGAACCAGTCAGCGTAGAGGTACAGCTGCCACTCCACACCTATCCCAACTTCCCTCCAGAAAACACTAGCTCTTTCTGTGTTATCTTCACTTATCATTTCATCTTATTTCACTGTACTAATATAGTTTTCATTTTCAAGGTGTTTGAATTGTAACTTAACTAAAAAAAAACAGTGAAAAAGATATGATTCTTACATGTAAAAGTTTCTAAAATTTTATTAGCATGGCTAATTGCATAAGCTATCTTTCAACATGAAAAATTATGATTGGAAAAAACAGCATGATTATTTTAAAACAATCACAGGGCTATGGATTAAAATCCTTTTTTTATGTTTTAAAAGAGATTTTTTTTTTTTTCAAAATTCAGCCATGCCAGTAAAAGTTTGTCCTCTTCACTTTAATTCTAAGTTTGAAATTTTTGAATTATAAATATTTAACAGTAAAACACTTTTTTTGTATATTTTTTATAATAAAAGAACTTGACCAACACTTTAAGATATTTATTATATTAAAGAACTTACTTAGTGTAAGAAAGAAGTGTTTTACTCACATACATAAAATCTTTAGTTTGGCTTTTCACTTCTTCAATAAAACTTTTTTGGCCTTCACACGCTATAATTTACCATTGGTTTGCATTATAAAGTATGACGTTTGTTTGTATTTACTAACATGTATCTTTCCAGTGTGTTATATATATTTGTATCTGTTTCTGAGTGATGTATTAGAAATCTAGATAGAATTAAAAATGTTATCTTGTAGATAAAAGCTTAATACAAAACTAAAATCAACGTTGCAAAACCTGTGTTGAAATGAAAGAAAATCACAACTAAAAGACATAAAATATGCTTGATTTAGACCTAATATCAGACTGGTAAGGTTTATAGCATTGTGTGTATTTGTATATGCAATGCCTATAGTAAATGCCGAGAACAAAACTTTGCTGTTTTGTAAATAAATGAGAGCATCGGCTGGAATATTTTCTATTAAAGTTGTATTACAGATGAAAACAAAATGGCTTCAGATACAAGAACAGGTACATGTTCTAGACAAACTTGTAGTTAATTAATTAATTAATTAATATATTTTTAATGAAAAATATTGTAGATATGTATCAGTCACCAAAACCAACCTAGAAAGAGAAACACATTTGATTGGTCAGGTAAAACTGGCATGTATATGATACTACCATATGTAATACGTGGCATATATTTTGTACATACATGAATGCACTGATTTCCTACTTCATACCTTGCATGTGTCAATATATCTGTGTTATAATGATCATGAACATTTCTTATATTTCAATTAAACACAAATTACAGTCACAGAATATATAGTAATTGGAATAGGTTATAACTCCACCCTCTCCCTCTGTTAACAATACAGCATGGTATAGGTCATATACATGTATATAGTTTTATTTCAGCATGATAATTCCTTATCTTTAGTTATTTACATCGGGGTTAAGTGTGATTCTATGTTTAAAATATAGGGGTGTGTTTCAGCAATCTGTCCTTAGAGCGTTATTTAGCAACTTTAGAATATTTTTAAATTATGGACTGCAACTTGTAATAAATGATAATGCTCCAATTTGTTTTACCTGTATCCTGTCCGAGACATATTATGCTGAAGAATACTATATATGCTTTACTTAATGAATAGTGTAAATCCAGTATCCTATACCTTGCATGAAACAATAATATACATATGTGTCACTTAACCCAGCATGAAAATATACCTTTTACTCTTAAAACAGATAATGGTTTAAGTTACAGCAGAATTTGTGGATTCATAGAGACTTCAATTTTTTCATTCGTTAAAGTTGTGGAATGCCATCCACATAACTTAATATTTTAGATTTAAAAAGGAAACCTGGATAGTAAGAAGTTTAAAAAATTAATCATGGAAATACATACATGTACTGTTAAGCACATTCTTATGACTCTAAAATTACTGGTCCAACATGATGCACTTAATTGCAAATGATTTATATTTCTCAATGTAACTTTTGTTTGTACACTGTACATGTATATTGTATATGTAGGTGTAAGTGACTGTAATGTAAGAGTTGTAAAATGTCATATTTGTTTTTTTTCTTCAACCATTTATATCATAGATAAAAGCATTACTCTTGCTTTATACCTGCTTCATACCTGTGGTTTCCAGTAACTTTGGTTAACTTTTCATCCACTTACTCTAACTTTGACTTTGGAACTGTCCATCAATATTTCAATATCAAAGTTGAACCTATCATATCATTTAAATAGATTGTACAAAAATGTGCACATTGTCCTGTTTCTATACTACTAGCATCAATACATGCTGAGAGATAGTTATGTTACATTTACATTGTGTCTGTTGTTTATATGTTTCATGTACATTTAAGCTGTTTGTTCTTGGTTTGTTTGATGAGATCAGTTGACAGTTTCATTGGCCTGCTTACCTCAAACAATTGGCCGTCCGTTTGAATTTTTTTCTTTTTTAAAAAAAGCTTGCACAGCAACCACTTTTGTTTTGTTTTTGTTTTGATTGTTCTACCCACTTCATTATTATTGACAGTTTAAATTGTAACATGTCAGGTATTTTATCAAGTTTTCACCATAATTGCATGTGTTTTTGGATTATAAATTTCATTGTTAAATCATAACTTGTGAAGAAATTGGTAACTACTGTTTAAATATCCAGGATAGACAATTAGGTGGGTTGACTCCCAAGATATGACCGAAAATGTGTAAAAATTGACATAAAAAATAAAGTAATGCAGCTTGAATATGTTCATTTCAGTTATCATTGTTATTTTGTTATTGAAATTTTACATACATTTCTTAGGATGTTTACTTCTTGTAAAATGAGTCAAGTTTCAGAACTGTACAATTAAAAATAAAAGTTTGGATATGTTTTAAGAAATAGAATATATTAATCAATATTATAAGAATTGTGGCAGTTATTATTTCTATACATATATCTATAATATTGATGCAAAGTTTTAGAAGATGTTTTAATCTTATTATAAACAAATCTTATGCTTATAATTATTCTGTTGTTTTTTCCCCCTAAATTATTCTCTTGTTTAACAATTCAGACAAATTTCATTGCGTAAATAGATTCATGTGTTTATAATTTACAGTAGATGACAATTAGCTGGCATTATTTATCTAATATGCTAGTTTACGATAATTGATTAACAAAGTAGGTTTAATTAAAATATTGAATATTCAGACAAAATTTGTATGGTACATGTAATTTGATAGGAAACACATTAGGTATACTATAAGTATATTGTTATCTTTGCTATTTCAGGTTCACATGAACAGAAAGGAACACTGGTAAGTTAACTAATAAAAAACAATAAATAAAATAACCATTTCACATTATATAAATATATTGTTATCTGTTTGAATATAATATTTTTCAAATAAACAATAGTGGAGTTATAAATGTCAATATACACATAAATTTACGAGTATGTTACAAGTTATCTTTGCAGGTTTGATGTGATCAAAAGGGCTTGTATAATATTTCATTGATATTAGCTTATATAATATTTCATTGACATTAATTATTTGATTCTCTTTTTTTCCAGGATGAGACATTAAAATCTACGGTAAAGTCTGATACCATGTTTGGTGATGAGGCCTCCAGAGAATCTGTCACAGGTAATGATGTCATATTTGTTTTTCTAATATTTTTGTTTTATATAGAAGTTTAGTAAATGTATTGGTAAGAAACTTTTGGTCATTCTGTTGTTTTAGAATTTCCTGTGTTCTGGAAAAAATTTACTTCAGTAACAGTACTTGTAGATATTAATGATTGTATTTAGTTTGTACTAGTTTATTTTAGTTTGATTGTGTTGGAAGCTATAAGCTTATTAGAACATTGTCAAATCCGTTCCTGAAACCAACCAGAATTAAGCAAGGAGTGTAAAGTTTCTTGCTCATAGAAACAAGGGCTTGCCCCTGACAGGGTTTTGAACCCAAGCAGCCAGCAATCCTTATATTACTGGTCTGACGCGAAAACCACTCGGCCATGCTGCCACACATGTATTTATATGGTTTGATTTGATACATCTATTGCCTTTCGTTAGATAGGAGAATGTAAGTTAAATACATTTAGAAAAGTGGCTGTAAAGGAAAATGTTTGTAGACTTATATTGTACTTCAGGTAAAGTTAATATTTTATAAATTAATGACATACAATAAATATGTTAATTGTTTACAGAGGAGATAAGTGAAGACATTTCACCAGAACCAAGTCAGCGTAGCACATTTAGAGATGAGGAGGTGCGGCCTGAGACAGAGGAGGAGGAGTCTGAAACTCCGCCCATAGAATCAGATAGTGAGGGTCTAGTAATGGCACCAAGACCGTCCAAACGTAAACAGAAACCAGAGTCCAAACCTGTAAGTCGTTTTAATAGCAACTTTAGTTTTTAACACTACAACCATACATTGTTGTTTTAACAACCAGCAATATTGTTTGAATATAATTATATGTATCAGTTACAGAAGTTGAGAACATACAGATTTATGCAAATTCTTTTATACAGTTTAGCTTTTAACTAATTTCCATAAAGAGATTGTTACTTCTATATAATCGCTTGTGGTGTCTGCAGTCTAGTGGTTAAGGTCATTGACTTCAAACTACTTGGTCCTTGCTGCTGTAAGTTCAAATCCATCCCTGGACTTTGGATATTTTCATGTGAGGAAGCTATTCAGATAGCTTACAGAGGGTTAGTGGTTTTTCTGAGGTGCAAGCTCATGCCTGAGGTCATCCTCCAATAGTAAAGCTTGAAAGTTGTGATCTTTAAACATTTCTAAACATTTGGAATAAATTTAGATAGTACTGTAATATTTCTTGGACTTATTTTTATAATGTAAAGGTGTATATATATATACAGGGTAACTCTGTGACTGTTGCCATCAACCATGTGTCACTAGAGGAAGACGCTGACGCCATGAACAACCCGAGTATACGTCAGTTATTTGTAGAGTATAAATTTCTCGGTATTGACCCACAAGAGACCGAGACACCATTCTCACTGCCAAAACCTAAACCATATCATAATATACAGTTTAACTTCAGTAAAAGTAAGTTGTGCTGTATTTGTTTTTTTTTATAATACATGTATGTAATGGAACCTTATTGATAATGGTAATTGATAACTAATTGGATTTGTTTTTATTATGATTTATAGATTGCCTGTAACATATCAGTTAGGATATAGTTTCATGTTGTTTTGTTTATAAATTATAATATATACAAATCTCGATATTTACAGCATTCCATGTAGATTTTGAGAAGAATTATCAGAGAAGACAGTACCTAGCCAGTATGTTGTTACCCTCAGATCCTGATGATGGAAGGTATGATATTATATTACATTTGTATAAACAAATCATACTTATTTTTTATTCATTTTAATGTGACTTAGCACTTTTGTAAAAATGTACTTAAAATATGCTGAAGTTTTTGCACAATGGAACTATTTGACTTCTTTGCAATAATAAATTGTTAAACTTTTTTCAAAATGAAACTATTTGACTTTTTTGCGATATGAAAGTATTGAAATTTTTGCAAAATGGAACTATTTAACTTTCTGCAAAATGTAATCATTGGACTTTTTGCAAAATAACTGTTAAAAGTTTTTTTTACATGTTTTCAGTGTCAATGAGCACAACTTGTAAGTTTCTCTTAAAAAACAAAAAAAATCATTTTTAATTGTCATGTGAAGGTTGATAGCATGCATGGTGATACAAAATGTTTTTGCGGTATCAGTAATTATACAATAATCAATTTAATACAAATTAATAATTCTGCACGAGTTTTTTTTTTTTATTTATTTCATCTCATTTCTAGTATAACCAATAATTTATTCATCATGTTGAAAAAGAATTAATTGCTTGTCATATATATCTGGTAACCAAAGATAACCCTTTAAACCAAGAAAATGAAAGTAATATTTCATCAGCTCACATGTTAAGGTTACAAGTTAAAACATAGCATGTTTGAATTTTGTTCATGAAGTTAAATGTACATGTATTTAATGTGTGTTTAACTGCACTACTATATTATTAATTTAATCCTCATATACTTCTTTATGTGCATACTGTTATTATGCAATGGTTATAATTTAAATCAAAATTTGTTCCAACTGTGAAAAAGAAGTTAAAGGAATAATCTTTTTATATCTATATTTGTATTTTTGATCGTTAAATTAAAAACCATACAAAAAAGTATACAATATCTATAAAGAATACATGTTTTACTGAGCAGTTAAAAATGTGTCAATTAACTTAAATATATACATGAAATATTGATTAACTTATGGTAAAAATTATTAATGAAATGTTACAGAATCCGGTTTACATTAGTGAGTGAGCCACCTGAAGATGAACAAGACGGTGACTGTGAGGATGTTGGTGTTGCTCTCGTAAATGTTCGAGATATTCTACGTAATAGAAAAGATGTTGTTGAGGAAGATATAGACAGTAAGTTTTATTCTTGTCGGCTATTTCTTTATTAGGTTTTCATCTACTAAATGAATGGTGATAAAAATTGAATTTTCAGTATATTGTTTACATTAGGCATATTGATAAAAACCTGACTAGCGAAAACTTAGAGCATACTTAAATCATTCATAATGAAGTTTTCTGGACAAACCAGAATTGGCATCACAAGATGAAATATGGTCATGATTTACTGAAAGTCTCAATCCTCAATGCCTTGGTTGAGATGTTAACATATAAACCAATAGGCATTTCGTTCCTGAATGGTTTAAAGTTTCTCATTCTCAGTTAATGCTGAATTTCATTTAAGATAGCCTTATCACAAAACAACTCAGTGTGAAAAAAATTGCAGAAATGATTAGTTGGACTGAAAAATTTGTACTCTGAAAAATATAAAATAATGACTTATTTTTAATATGTTTGTCTGACAAAAAAGAACAATTATGGCAGTAACTTTATTTGGCATTTATTAAAATCTATATCCAGTTCTCTACAATTTTGACACTGTTTCTAATCATTTCTAACAAAGTGTGATGAGGGGGGCGTTTGTGGCCGAGTGGTTATGGTTGTTGACTTTAAACCACTTGCCTCTCACCGCTTTGGGTTTGAATACCAACTGGGACTTTAGGTTCCTTCATGTGGGGAAGTTATCCAGCTAGCTTACCAACATCGGTGGTTCTTCTCAGGTGCCCATTTGTGCCTGAAGTAATGCAAGGAAGGGCACCTGAGGTCTTCCTCCTCCGGTTAAGCTGGAAAGTTGCCAAAAGACCTATTCTGTGACAGTGCAACATAAAACTTAGTCAAACAAACAAAGTATGATGACCATATAAGTTAATGTTATTAAAAAAACTCAACAAAATCATAATCACATTATCTTTCAGTTTTGATAGTTTGGCATTGCATATACCTAACAAAATATGATTGTAATATGATATGACAAATGTTTATAATGTCTATACAAAGTTAACATGGTCACATTATTTTTTTCAGTTTTGGATGTTGCAGATGAGAAGACAGTTATTGGCAGTATGAATCTGACAGTACAATGTCTTAATGCACTTGATTCAGTTGAGAAAGAAATGAAAGTAGAAGGCACATATTAACTCTGTCAATACCATAACATATTGTACAATATGACGATATTAAACAGTGCCAATAGGGAAGTGTTCGCATAGAAATCATGTGCTTTTTAAAAAAAAGTTTACAAACTTTTGCTTTCTTACTATTTTAAAGAAAAAATGACTTAATTTACAGAAATGAATTGGTCAGAACTGTTAATTTAAAGAGGAACAAAGAATGTAGTACTTTAAACTAATGAATGTTCCATTCTATATTTGTTTGATAAATAGTAAAATAAGAAAGTTAACTGTTCAAAAGTTGATTGTCAAGTTACCATATCTCTGGTCTTGTTAAAACCATTACTGTATAAGCACTGTGCCTTTTACTTAAGACGCAAATATTTTAAAAGTAATCTCAAAACTCTTAGAATATATTTTAAAGTGTCTCTCTTAAAATATGTATTTCTTAGTGTCCGTCCCTTAATGATTTTATTGTACATATCATATAAATTATTTATACAAATTTTTACACAATGTTTTATATGCTGACTGTGATAGTGTTTTTATTATAGTGAAAAATTTTATTGAAATGTTTAATCTTAGTCTGTTTAACTCTGAAATATTCCTCAACTAAGATTATCCGATGATTTGACTGGAAATATTCCTTGTCTCAGATTATCAGATGACCTGACTGGAAATATTGCCAGTCTCAGATAACCTGTTACCAGTATTGGTGAACAGAAAGACAAATACCTCTTTCTCTTATTTAAATATAAATGCAAATAATATTGGCTCATGTTGATTTCAAGTGTAATTGTTAACATATGTGTACATGTCAAAAGTTTTGTCTTAAGATTCTATAAGTAAAATGAAAAAAAAATCATTCTGTAACCCAATTTTGTGACCATGTTTATTTCTCGAGCTTAAATATCATTGTTTAGTTCAGTTTTGATCTGCAAGCTTACCTAGCAAGTAAGCCATGCTTAATATAAATTTATATTTATTTAAAATTGTATATTGGAATCAACTTAATTTATTTCTGTGGTCAATTTCTTGGAATTATGAACCAGTGATATTAATAATAAAATTTGTAGAAATATGATTAGTATAGAATGCCTGTAATATGAGCTTGCTACAATGTATGTGTGCAGCCACTATATGTCAGGTATTTTCTTAGGTATACGAAGAAGTATATACATTGTATGTAAATGTAAACATTAATGTAGAAAAATAAAAGATGAAAAAAATATAATTGTTCTTTAATATTTAAATTAGTCATTATTGAAACATAGATCTAAAGAAAATTATGAAGCTGAACATCCTTCATTGAAGACAATGGATAAAATTTTAATTGGCAAGTATTTGTTAAGTTTCTTCCTGATGTATTGTAATTAAGGATCTTTGTTAAAAGATCAGTGTGAAGAAGATACCAGCTGATCAACATGTCCAACTGAACTCTATGAAAGTCAAAACTTGAGCTTGGGTTACTAGTATTTAATGGAGGATTTTTTTAAATGGTAAAGGGGAATTATTTAGTGATAACAAATGTGTTAATTGTATAGGATAGTACCTAGAAAATATGTCAAGGCAAAAGTTAATATCCATTACGGTTGTGAACAGAAATTGCATGCAAAATTTAATGAGGAATTTTAGAATTTTTTTTCGTTCATAAAATGTTATACATGTAATTCATAAATTCGTACTAAAATTTTGAATTTTTGATAGTGACCTTAAAGTATGCTCATGTTATGTGTGAAGTTTTATGGGTAAACTCCACAACATTTGGCTGACAACAGAGTGAGTGGAATAGCCCCAGTTTTCTTCCAATAGTCAAGCTAAAACACTATACATGAAATAATTCCTGTACTGGAAACATAACAAAAACAAGTTGTTAACTTCCTGTTTTATTTAAAAACTTAAAAGTAATGAATAGATTTTCTTCTTCTTCTTCTTCCAATATACTGGCCACCTTCAACTAACTGAAGTTTACTGCCAGGTTAATGCGCAAGACGGAAAGAAAGAGTAAAAATAGTGAGGAATATATATACAGTGCAGGTTAAAAACGGACAAGAGTGTGGTTTAGATATAGAGTTGGGACAGATGAGTACGGAATGACTCAACTGTACCGGCTGACGTAGCGTCCGGAGGTAGGCTGTTCCAGTCTTTGATGGTACGTGGGAAGAAGGATTGTTGACGGTATTGTGTACGGCAGTAGGGTATCTTGTAGGATAGGTTGTGTGAATTTCTTGTAGATGTAGAATTGGAGGGTATGAGTTTTGAATTGTCTAGAGTGACCTTGTTGTTGATGACTTTGTAGAGCATGATCAGTCTAGCCTCCTTTCGACGTTCTTGTAATGATTTCCATTCAAGGTCTGCAAGCATGTCTGTGACGCTGGACCTGTTGCGGTACTTGTTTTTAACATACCGTGCAGCACGTCGTTGGACTATGTCTAGACGGTGTATGTCTCCCTTCTCGTGGAGGTCCAAGACAGTGCTCGCATACTCCACTGTGGGGCGGACTAGAGCTTTGTAGGCCGTTTCTTTGGTGGAAGTAGAGGCGATGTTGAGGTTTCTTCGCAGGAAGCTGGTGGTACGGTTGGCTTTGTTACAAATGTTATGTATATGTTGGCCCCAGTCTAGGTTGTTATTCAGGGTGCATCCAAGGTATTTAGCTGATGTGACGTGCTCTAGAGTATGACCATGAAGAGTGTAGTTATGGCAGATGGGGCTTCTTTTCTTGGAGATGGTGAGGACTTGGCATTTGTCTGGATGGAATGACATTTTCCATTTCTCTTCCCAGACAGCTAGTTTGTCGAGGTCAGCTTGTAGGGTGGAACAGTCAGACTTGTTTGTGATGGCAAGATAGGCCAGCGTATCATCTGCAAATAGTCGGACGACTGCGTTGAGACTCTCTGGGATGTCATTTATGTAGAAAAGGAACAGACTCGGGCCAAGGACTGAGCCCTGTGGGACGCCGGATTCTACAGATACTGTATCTGAGGTAACCCCTTCCAAGACTACAGATTGGGATCGGTTGCTTAAGAAAGCCTGAATCCACAGGTTGGTCTTGCCTATGATGCCGTAGTGCTCCAGTTTGTGGGATAAAAGGCTGTGACATACTTTGTCGAAGGCCTTGGCGAAGTCCATGATGAGAACATCAGTCTGTTTGCAATTTTCCATGTTCCGGGTTATGTCATCTGTGCAGGGTTGCCAGCACTTTGGTGAAATAAAATTCCCTGACTTTTCCCTGACTTTTCACTGACCAATTCATGTTTTTCACTGACCAAAATCGTCTCCTGACCTCCCCTACACCCGTCCAATCCTCCCATTATATTTTTGCATGTAAAATTGTATTCATTTTCCAAAACAAAAATCATTTACATCAAAGTAATGATTCAAACATTGTGTTCTACTATTCTTAACTATTTCTATTCAAACACAGTGTGACTGTTGGTCAGTGAAACATATGACATAAAAATCAGAAGAATCATAATATAAAAGCATCTGTATTAGAAATCACATAAGTCACTCTTTCCTTCCTAGTAGTAACACATAAAACACCAAGACTATAAGAGAAATACTTGTATGACAAAACTTAAAATTTAAACATCTCTAAACTATAAGAACAATAAACATTTAACACAGTTACTTGTATAAGGCATCATGATAAACTCCACTGATTGTGAAAACAAGAACATAGGGCTCATTTTGGCATATCATGAAATAATCACTGTAAAATTAAAGACTTTGAATGAGTGAAGTAAGTTAGTGTGAAAAAAAGTTAGTGCATTGCATAATTTAACCAGTTTCCATCATGTTTGCAAGACAAATCCTCTTGTACAATTTCTTAGTGTCAAAGCAAAAAGCAAAGCAGGTTATATGCCAATATGGTAGTTTGGTATACATGTATACTGACTAGATTTTGTTAGTAATTAAAAGCCCTTCTAGTGATCATGCACAGAAATAGCTAGACCAATACGGAATACAGTGAAGTGACTAGATATTGCTAGTAGGTAAAAGCACTTCTAGTGATCATGCACAGAAATAGCAAGGGTTGCAAAGCCTTTCAGTCTTTAGACTGAGTGATGTTCTAAGGTAAATAATGGGTATTATAATCACAAAGTTAACATATAATGCTTCTTAATATCACAGTTTACTGTTATTTGAATTTAATGCTTAACTGTAAGAGTGATAAAGTCAAATATTAAATGCCTAAAGACTGCCATGGCCAAGATAGACCTTCAGTGCGTATATTTCTCGACCTTTGAAATAATTTTTCCCTGACTTTTCACTGACTTTTCAGGAATTTCATTTTTCACTGACCAAATTTCAAAATTCCCTGACAATTCCCTGACCTTGAAAAAATACCCAATTTCCCTGACTTTTCAAGTCCGCTGGCAACCCTGCTGTGAATTCAAGAAGCTGTGTTTCACAGGATCTGCCTTTTCTGAAGCCGTGTTGGAGAGGATAGAGAATCTTCTGTTTTTCGGCATGATTCATGATGTGGCTGGTGACAATGTGTTCTAGGAGCTTGCAGCAGATGCACGTTAGGGAGACAGGGCGATAGTTTTCTGGTTATATCTGCTGCCTTTCTTGTAGACCGGGGATACATTGGCTTTCTTCCAGTCATTAGGGATGGTGCTATTTTCAAGTGACAGAGTGGAGATGGTGTTGAGTATTGAAGCGATGTCAGTTGCCAATTCCTTGAGGATGCGAGGACTTATGGTGTCGGGTCCTGCAGCTTTATGTGGGTTCAGTGCGAGAAGGAGTTTGGTGATTCCGTTTGTGGTTATTGATATTTCAGGGGCTACAGGATGTGTTGACTGTGGATTGACGTAGTCCCCCTTCTTGAAGTCATCAGCAGTGCTCTTGATGTTGTCTGTGAATACAGATTTGAATTGCCGATTTAGAATGTTAGCTTTGGACTTAGGATCAGAGTGGAGTTGTCCATGTTCTTTTAGTCCAGTAATTGTTTGATTGTCTTTCTTCTTTACTCTCCTGCGCATTTCTTCTTGTGTTTTATGAAGGTCCAGAAACGTTTCTGACAGCTGTGAATGTTTGGATCTGAAGGCTGCGGTGTTACAATACTGTCAACATATGTCCAGTAGGCTTGTCGGAGTTTCTTCTGCACTAAGTGTTTGCAGTTCTTGTAATTTCTTTGATGTTGTTTGTCTTGAGATTTTTTCATTTTCTTATCAAGACGGTCACGTTTTCGAATAAGTCTTTTGATGCTTTTGTCAATCCATGGCGATGTTTCTCTTGGCCTAGCAGTTTTGTGGGGGATATGTTGTTGTATACTTGTTTTCAGTGTAGTTGTAAATTTGTCCCAGATAGTGTTGATGTCGGTGTTGTTTTCCGCCATAGACTTGATTGTTTGGTGGAGTGTTGCCATGTCTTCCTTCATGCTATCCCATCTAGCCTTCTTGTACAGTGGGATCTTCCGGGGTGTTTGGGTATGGGTGACAGGGCTGAGGTCAAGCTCAACGAAGACAGTGTCATGGTCAGATATGCCGGGCATTGTAGTTACTTGCTGTACTTTGCTAGGGAGGTTTGTTATTACAAGGTCAAGAGTGTTGTTATTTCTTGTTGTATCTTCAACAATTTGGATAAGTCCATTGTCATCTAGGCAGTCTGAGAACTGATAGTGGAGGCGTGCATGGGCTGTGCCTGTTTTCAGTGTTTTTGATTTCCAGTCCCAGCCTGGGAGGTTAAAGTCTCCCGCAATGAGTAGAACAGAGTCTTTAATTGATGTTGCACGGCTAACAGATTCTTGGAATTGAAGTAGGCTGTGTTCATCTGATGTTTTAGGATGGTAGAATGAGCAAATAAGCAATGATTTGGCTCCAACAATGTTGACCTTGGCCCAGACTATCTCACAGTCTGTTTGGAGTTCTGGGATGTCTGTGCTGAACATTGAATCCTTGACTGCGATAAGTACTCCTCCGCCTGTGCCTGTCTTGCGATCATTTCGCCAAAGTTTGAAGTTGTCTGGGAAGACTTGGTTGTCGGTGATAGAGGGGTCCAGCCATGTTTCTGTGGCAATGATGATATCTGGTTTTGTGCTCTCTATTCTGTCTTGCTTTTTCTTAATGGACTGGCAGTTGACATTCAGGATTCTAAGTGGTAGCTTTTTTGGTGGTTTCTTCTTTGGGTTTGCACTTCTTTCTGGAGTTAATGAGTGAAGAGGTTTTAACTGTGTCTTAGGGCTTTGTAGACTTGTGCTTGAAAGCGATAGTAATTCAAATGGATTTGACGTTGATAGCGAGTGAAGGTCAAAACACAGAGTACTGTAGTTTGGGTTGTTGCAGATTAGGCAATCCCAGCGTATAGCACTATCTTCATTTAAAATACTATAGGTTCTAGAATGAACATCTTGGCAATTTAAGTGGTACCATTGGTCGCAGGTGTCGCAGACAACTGCCCGGTGATCCCATGTTACTGGTTGGTCACAGGTGCCGCATGGGTAGACAGTACTGTCGTTTAGTGGGGGTCCAGGGTTTAGTTGGACATCATTTGAATTAGCAAGAAGTAAAAGAGTTATATATACCAGGAAGGTCTTCTTGTTGCAGGGTTTATTGCTGGTACTGGTAGGTTTCTGTTTGCAGGTACTCAGTAGAAGGTGTGTTGAGTGGTAGTTTGTAATGTCACTGCATGTCTTGGAGTCAGCTTTGATGTTGAGCAGAGCTTGAATGCTATCAGATACATGAGGATTCTGTGGAAGATATCTTAATACAACAGCAAGTACAAAGCAGGTGTACCAAAGTAGTGGTAGGCCTTCAATTATTTTCATTTCAGGTACTAAGAGTTATTTCAAGTTGTGTCACTTATGTGGTCTATGCAGTCTTGTTTATATCATTTTAGTACAACCTTTTTATTCAAGTAGGCATAATAATATATTTAATATATCAATCGATGGTAGTAGATAAAAACTTACAACATTGGCTCTAATTCCCCTTGATTGTCGACCATGCGTCTGCTGGCTTTTTGCAGGGTACGAGATAGGTTTGTTTACATTACCCTAGGTACAAGGTAAGAGAAATACTCTCTAAAAAAACAGTCTCTAAATCAAAAAGATAAGCTGATGTAGATCAATGCTCTTTTGGTTCTGGATGATATCAATCTTATGAGGTAGATCTATCATAATTCTAAGCAGTATTATTCAATATTGACATTCAGATTAAAAAAGGTTACAGCTTGGTACAAGGTAGGTAAGTAGTTGAAAAATGTAGAAAAATGCTGTTCTAGACGTGAAGGAGATGTTTGTTATGAGATCGCTCTGGCAGGTCACTAGTACGCTCTATCTGATGTATTTACGTGCCTATCTGGGTCAGCCAAGAAGGAAAATAAGAAAGAAATAAGGGAAAAAAACGGTCCTGGAGAATTTAGACATCCGTAAGAGAAAGTTGCGTGCGCATTTTTTTAAGAAGGGGGCATTAAACTTGTAAGTTTTGTAAGGTTATGTGAGTTAGCTTTCACTAGGAAGTCCAGCCACTTTTTATCATCTTCTCTTGTCACATGACTATGTCTGAAATATACAGGTAGAAATCCATAGATAAAGAGAAACAAAAGTTTTCATTAAGAACACTGACACAAAGAAACTAAGAACTTTCTGTTAAAATGTACGCTTATACTACATTTTTCCCCGCAGTATTGTAAGACAAAACTGA